>NC_044991.1:57816021-58124123 GCF_008728515.1 Papio anubis | reverse complement strand
GCCACCTTGCCCGGCTAGGTTTTTTTTTGTATTTTTTAGTAGAGACGGGGTTTTACCGTGTTAGCCAGGATGGTCTCGATCTCCTGACCTCGCGATCCGCCCGTCTCGGCCTCCCAAAGTGCTGGGATTACAGGCTTGAGCCACCGCGCCCGGCCCAAAATAATTTCATCACCCAAAAAGGAAGCTCATTAAGTAAGAACTCCTCATTCCTCCCTTTCCCCAGACCCTGGCAACCACTTATCTGTTTTCTGACTCTATGGATTTGCTAATTCTGAATATTTCACATAAATGGAATCATACCACATGTGGCCTTTTGTATCTGCCTTACCATGCTTTTTAAGCCTCTGCTGACCTAAAATTTTCTCCTTCCTTCCTTCCTCCCTCCCTCCCTCCCTTCCTTCCACAGAGTCTCTCTCTGTCACCCAGGCTGGAGTGCAGTGGCATGATTTTGGCTCACTGCAACCTCTGCTTCAAGTGATTCTCCTGCCTCAGCCTCAAGAGTTGCTGGGACTACAGGCATGCACCATCATGTCCAGCTAATTTTTGTATTTTTAGTAGAAACAGAGTTTCACCATGTTGGCCAGGCTGGTCTCAAACTCCTGACCCCAAGTGATCCACCCACCTCGGCCTCCCAAAGTGCTGGGATCACAGGTGTGAGCCACCATGCCTGGACAAATTTTCCGATTTCTTAATAGATAATCCATTTTGTTTTTCTCAAAAGTAGATAGTTTATCAGGTGTCATGTCTCTCACCTTCCCACCCTACTCACCTATAAACTAATATAAGAATAACAGTAACAATAATCATAATTTGCTGACTTCTAATTTTGTTCCAGGTACTTTGGATAAGTGTCATATATGCACATCTCATTTCACTCTTTCAAATCCTCTGAGAAGCAAGTACTTAAATTATCTTCATTTTACAGTCAGGGAAACTGAGGCACAGAGTGTTCAAATCATGTAAGCAGTAAGTGGTGGAACCAAGATTCAAATGTAGATCTGCTGGACTCCAGAGTTCAACTTACAGACACTACATTGTGGCTGTTCTTGGTGGACCCCTCCCCTCCTCCCCAGGCTCTCAGAGGATACAGGGGCCCTCCTTTGCTAGTCAGGGCCAGCCCATCCCCCTGTATATTTGACTTCATCTCTTCCCACTGCCCCAGAATTTCATCCACTCCTGCTCTGATATCAGGGGCCCTCCCCTTCTGTCGATGGTGTGGGGCTCTTTGCACTTCACACACACACACACACGCACATACACAGGCGCACATACACACACACCCCTTCTCCCAACCACTCCACAAAGTGCCCCTGCCTCCTCACTTTTTTGCCTCCCACATCACCTCTCAACCTACTGCGATCTGGCTACCACCCCTATCACACCCTAAATTCTCTGGCCAAGATTCCCACTGACCTCCTTGTTGCCAAATCTAAGTCCTGTTGTCCTTCTATATGTCTCTTGGAAATGTGTTTCTTTGGTTTCTGTGACACAATGCACACCCACTCCAACACACACATACACACATCCCAGATTCTTGCCCCCAGCCACCACCACCCACCATCTCTCTAGATGCTTCTGTGCTTCTTTCTCCTCCTCTGACCTCTTCAAATGTAGTATGGCAGTTTTAAAACACGTCCATAATTTTTTTTTTTTTTTTTTTTTTTTTTGAGACGGAGTCTCGCTGTGTCTCCCAGGCTGGAGTGCAGTGGCGTGATCTCGGCTCACTGCACGCTCCGCCTCCCGGGTTCACGCCATTCTCCCGCCTCAGCCTCCCAAGTAGCTGAGACTACAGGCGCCCACCACCACGCCCGGCTAGTTTTTTGTATTTTTAGTAGAGACGGGTTTCACCATGTTAGCCAGGATAGTCTCGATCTCCTGACCTCGTGATCCACCCGCCTCGGCCTCCCAAAGTGCTGGGATTACAGGCTTGAGCCACCGCGCCCGGCCCATGTCCATAATTTTTTGAGATAGAGTCTCACTTTGTTGCCTGAGCTGGAGTGTAGTGGTGCGATCAGACACATGCCACCATGCTCAGCTAATTTTTTTTAACTTTTAAGTTTTTTTAAGAGATAGGGTCTCCCTATGTTGACCAAGCTGGTCTCGAGCTCCTGGGCTCAAGCAATCCTCCCGTCTTGGCCTCCCAAAGTGCTAGGATTACAGACTTGAGCCATGGTGCCCAACAATGTCTATGAATTATTTAAGACTCCTCCCACTGAGTGGCAGAGTCTTTGTTTCTTCCCCTTGAATCTGAGCCAAACATAGCGACTCAGACTACAGTAGAAACGATTCTATGGTGACTTGTGAGGCTGGGTCATAAGGGCAATATGGCCTGACTCATGGGAGTCCTGAGCTACAGAGTGTAAGAGGTGTCAACACTCTGAGCTGCCATGCTGTGAGGAAGCCCAACTTGCTCACGCAGAGAGCCCACAGGTAGAGGCTTTGAGGCTATATGAAGAGAGAGATGCTTGGCCAGCTCCCAGCTGCTCCAGCTCCCCACTGCTCCAGCTTCCACTGTAATCACAAAAGAGACACCAAGGCAGAACCACCCAGATGAGCCCTTCCCAAATTCCTGACCCACAGAAACTGTGAAAGATGATAAAATAATTGTCTTTGGAGTGGTGTGTTACGCAGTCATAGACAGTCAAACAGCCATCTTAATCTGCTTGGGCTACTATAACAGCTTAGCATGGAGTGGGTGGCTTGACAACACACATTTATTCCTCAGGTCTGCAGGGTGAAGAGTCTAAGATCAAGGTGCTGGCAAATTCCATTCTGCTGGCAGCCAAGGGCCTGACTTGTGTATATAACGGCCATCCTATTGTAGCCCCACATGGCACAGAGAAGAGAAGAAGCAAGCTCTCAAGTCTCCTCTTATCAGGGCGATAATCCCTCCCAAAGGCCCACTTCTAAATACCATCACCTTGGGACTTCAACATATGAATTTGAGGGAGATACAAACATTCAGCCTGCAGCAGAGGGCTTCCTCGGAGCTCTGACCCGAGCACACTTCATCTCAATGTCATTGTTCTTGCCAGCTCTACATCCACTGCTTTTTTTTCTTTTTCTTTTTCTTTTTCTTTTTTTTTTTTTTTTTTTTGAAACGGTGTCTCACTCTGTCACCCAGGCTGGAGTGCAGTGGCACGATCTTGGCTCACTGCAACCTCCGCCTCCCGGGTTCAAGTGATTCTCCTGCCTCAGCCTCCGCAGTAGCTTGGACTACAGGCGCATGTAAAATCACCACCCCTGGCTGATTTTTGTATTTTTTGTAGAGACAGGGTTTCACCATGTTGGTAAGGCTGGTCTCAAATTCCTGACCTCGTGATCCGCCTGCCTCTGCCTCCCAAAGTACTGGGATTACAGGCATGAACCACCGCGCTTGGTCCCACTGCCCTTTCTTACAGTAACAGTATTTCAATTTCCTTTTAGGGAACCTCTTCAAGCAGGCTGTCAGTCCAAGAGGTTTCTCCGGGTTAACCACTGCCAGCCACCCAAAGGGTGAGCAAGTAACCAGCCAATCAGAGATACTCCAGTGGGTTCAGTAAATGACATATTACCCAACTGGGGCGAGGGGAATCAATATCAGGGCTTTTCCTGGGACTATAGGGAGAGAGAGATTCTTTTCCCAGCAGTTAAATGTAAAGTCTGTGGCCATTTTGCCACCATATAGGGAAAATCTGCCTGACACTGAAGCCAACACAGATGAGGGAAGAGCCAAGAAATCAAAGAGAAAGATCCTGAGCATCTGGATACAGCCATGCCTGAAGCCAGTGTCCCTTGACTTCTCAATTATGTGAGCCTTTATATTCCCTTTGCTTAAAGCCAGTTCAAGTTTAAAACTGCCATTTGCAGTGAGAACAATTCCCTATGCTGTATCTAAGGCCAAGACCTTGCCCCTGACTCTCGGCCAGTGTGTCCTGTACAGTGTCATTCAGCTCTGCCAAAAGCTAAGGGCATCAACTTCTCCACAGCTTGGCCTTCCCTTATCTATTTTACATCTCTGTTAATGGAAGCATCACCCACCTGACCTATAAACAGAACACTGGGCCTCTATCCCGCCCCCCCCACCTCAATCCCTCTCACTTACCTTACTTCTTAGTAACCAAGAAGTTCTGCCAACTTAACTTTATGGACATTGTTCAGACCTGCACCTTCCTTTCCATTTCTCCTGCCCACTCCAATCCTTCATTATTTCTCACCTAAATTTTTACAAAATCAATAGATAACTAACATAGAGGTGTATAGTAAAAAGTGAATTTCGGCCAGGCGCGGTGGCTCATGCCTGTAATCCCAGCACTTTGGGAGACTGAGGCAGGCGGATCATGAGGTCAGAAGATAGAGACCATCCTGGCCAACATGGTGAAACCCTGTCTGTACTAAAAATACAAAAAAATTTGCTGGGTTTGGTGGTATGTGCCTGTAGTCCCAGCTACTCGGGAGGCTGAGGCAGGAGAATTGCTTGAACCCGGGAGGCGGAGCTAGTAGTGAGCTGAGATCACACCACTGCACTCCAGCGCGGTGACAGAGCAAGACTCTATCTCAAAAAAAAAAAAAAAAAAAAAAAGTGAACTTCATTCCCACCCTTGCCATCAGTTACCCTCCCCCAAGGCATCTACTGTTACCTCTTTCTTGTCTATTTTCCCAGAAGTTCTCTATATGTGCCATCTTTCTGAGAATTTCAAATGGAGGCATACTATCAAGACTTTTCAGAACACTGCATTTTTCTTCTCTTGAAGTTTGATTAATATAAATAACTACAGCACTAATTTCTTCTTTTTAATGACTGCATAGTATTCCACAGAGATATAATGTATATAACTTGTCTTCCATTGATGGATATTTAAGTTGTGTTCCAGTTATCCGTTAACACAGAACAAAACCCCCAAACCTAATGATATAACACAACAACCACTTGATTATCCTTGTGAGTTCGGTGTGTCAGGAATTCAGGCAGGGCACAATGGGGCCAGCTTGCTTCTACTCTCCAATGTTTGAGGCTTCAGCTAGGGAGATTTGAAGGCTGAAGCTGATTCAATGACTGGCCACTGGAATCATCTGATTCTTCTTCTTCTTTTTTTAGACGGAGTTTTGCTCTTGTTGCCCAGGCTGGAGTGCAATGGCACGATGTCAGCTCACTGCAATCTCTGCCTCCCGAGTTCAAGCGATTCTCCTGTCTCACCCTCCCTAGTAGCTGGGATAACAGGTGCATGCCACCATGCCTGGCTATTTTTGTATTTTTAGTAGAGATGGGGTTTCACCACATTGGCCAGGCTGGTCTTGAACTCCTGAACTCAGGTGATCCATCCGCCTTGGCCTCCCAAAATGCTGGGATTACAGATGTGAGCCACCATGCCCTGCCTCTTCTGGTTCTTCTTCACTCACTTCTCTTATGCTTGAACTGGGATGACTCAATGCTAAGCTTAGCTGGGACTGTGGTGCCTCCATGTGGCCTCTCCTGATGGTCTTGGCAGCCTCTAGGTAGACATGGAGCCCTAGGTAGGCATGGTGCCTCAGGGCTCCAAAAGCTAGAGTTCTAGCAGAAGTTGTGCGTAGTTTTATGTCCTGGTCTTGGAAGTCAGAGCGTTACTTCCACCATACTCCATTGGTTGAAGCAGTCATCAGCTCACCCAAGATTCAGAGAGGGTACAAGGATCCCACCTCTCTACAGAGGAATGCTAAAGAATTTGTAGCTGTATTTTAAAACCACCACAGGTTGTCTCCAATCTGTTGCTATTCCTGTAGTTCATTTTACAGTCTAACATCTCTTGAATCTCTTCATTTCTCTGCACCAGGCCAAGATGTTGTCATCTCTGATCTCTTCACTGATCTCTTGCTATCACTCTTGTGCTCAATATACTGTTCTCCTGACAGCAGCCAGAAGTCTTTTCAGAATGAAAGTCACATCACATCCCGTCCCTCTTTATAACCCTTCCATGGCTCCCCACTACCCTTGGGTTGAAGCTCAAACTCCTTACCTTGGCTTATGAGGCCCCACGAGGTCTCACTTCTGCCTGCCTCTCCAATGCCATCTCCTGTCACCATTTGGGGCCTTTAGTTTTGAGCTGCAAGAGTTCCTCCCACCACACACACACACACACACACACACACACTCTTAAATGAATAAGTATTAAACAGAACATACAAAGCGCTTAAACACTTTGCACATAATGAGCATAATATGTTTGCTACTATTATTAGACTGTGTTCAGTAAATATTTACTGGGCTGCCTACTCAATGCCAAGCACTATGGGAGGCTCACAGATACAACATGAACAAGAAATATGTGGCCTTGGCCAGACGCGGTGTCTCATGCTTATAATCCCAGCACTTCGGGAGGCTGAGGCAGGTGGATCACTTGAGCTCAGGAGTTCAAGACCAGCCTGGGCATCATGGTGAAACCCTGTCTCTACTAAAAATACAAAAAATTAGCTGGGCGTGGTGGTGCAAGCCTGTAGTCCCAACTCCTCAGGTGACTGAGGTGGGTGGATGACCTGAGCCTTGGGATATCAAGGCTGCAGTGAGCTGTGATCATGCCACTGTACTCCAGCCTGGGCAACAGATTTTTAAAAAATTTTTTTAAAGAAAAAGAAAAGCTAAAAAGGAAGATGTGGCCCTATCTTGCAGAGCTCATTCATCTGTGTGTCCCCAGCCCCTAGCACAAGGAGAAACAGAATGGATGCTCAAGACACGAAGGCATGTTTGTGCAAGGGTGCCTGATGATGGTTGGAGGGGCACAATGACTTTGCCAAGATCACACAGCAAATGTGGGACAAAACCAAGGCTGACAGCTCATAACAGGGCGTGAAGTAGATGCAACTGACTGGCACAGGCTGGCTCTCCAGGGAGATGGGCAGTGGGCACACATTGCCCAGGGCAGAACTGGGGCTAGCCCCTAGTCCTCCACCCAAACTCCCTTCTCAAGCTACAAGGGCTGATCCTGTACCAGGGAGGGGTAGTGACTCAAACAGGAAAAGAGGACGAAAAGAGGATGGGGACTGAGTGAGAAGTGAGGACTTCAGAGAGATTAGGGGCTCCCAAGGCAAGTGGGAGGGGACTTCCCGGTAGGAGCCCAGACAGAGATGGGAACCTGTGAAGAGGGCGGGGCTTAGCGAGGAGATGCTGGTTTATATACTGGGGTGGGGGCTCTATAAGGGGGATAGAGACCTAGAGAAGGGACTGACGGTACAGCGAGGAGATGAAGGCTCAGTGAGGGGATGGGTCTTCCATGAGAGGGGTGGGGAACTGCGGGAGTAATGGGAGCTTCGGTAAGGAGTTTGAGGGACTGCATGAGGGGTTGGGACCCAGGGAGTCCGAGGGGTCTCTGTGAGGGACCTGGGGTGTCAGAGCGAGAAGGGAACTCTGGAAGGGGACAGGAGCTGGGGGAGCTGCAGCGGGCCGCTATCTGCAGAACCAGTCCCTGAGACGGGCCGGCGCCCCCCTCCCCCGCCCCCATGTCACCCCCGCCCCGAACTGCGGCGCAGGCGCGAACCGAACCCGCTTTTGCTAGGCTCCCGCTCCGGCTCCCGCTTGCTCGGCGGAGACTGCAGGCAGAGAGGTGAGCTTAGCCCTGCTCCACGCGCGGCCAGACCCCAGCCCCATCCCCTGGAGAATCCCCGCGCTCTGCCTGCATCCTCAGCCCAGGCTGTGTCCCGCCTGGGACAGGACCGCTGCGCCTGAGCCTCGGGTTTGGGAGGTGGGGGTCCCAGGGAAGTAGCAGGGGGCAGAGGTAGCACCAGCTCCATCGCCCCTCGACACCTCAGGGTTGATAGGCTGGGCAGAGACTTCAAAGGACACTCCCCACCCCCGCCAACACTTCAAACCAAAAACCCATTCCTACCCGTCTCTGCCTCAGTTTCTCTCTAGAGAAAAGGACGCAGTTAGTGTGGACCAGGGGATCGATGGTCCTGTCAGAAAGAGTGGTGCGGGTGCAGGTGGAGAAGGGGAGGGGGGAAATGGCCTGATTTCCCCGACCAACACCCCCCACTCCTCCCCCTTCTGGAGGACGCCCTTCTCCCCCGCCTGGGCAGCGCTGGACGCTGTAGTGGGCGAGTCTGAGGGTCTGGGAAGGAGAACTGAATGAGGCCGTGCTGAGGCAACAGATTCCATCCATCTTCGGCCCCTGGCTCCTGTCACCTTTGCCTATGCCTCCCACCCCTCGCCTCCTCCCTCCGCCGCAGTCTCCCCATGTCGGACAACGCAGCCCCCTCCTCTTCCCGCTCCCTTCCCACCAAGCTCCTCCTGGCTCCCGGCTAGGGACACCTCCCTAGCTGTTCCCATGGCAACCCTCGTCCCGGTTACCTGCGCCCCGCCCCCCGCCAGCTAGACCTACTCCCTGCAACCCTAAAACGCGAGGGGGAGGGGCCAGGCCGAGGGGGAGGCACCGTCAAGGTCACCTTCCTTCTCCAGTACCAGCAGGACTGAGTGATTATATCTATTTGGAGTAGGGGAAGCGGTGAATTGGAGGGGAGGAGTCGACCCAGGCCAACAGTCCCGAAGCCCCCTCCACACCTCCTCACCTGCGGTCTTTAATAATGGTCTCCGCACTGAGGCTCCTACCGTCCCCCGGGCCCCATTTATTCTCCCCACCCGGACCTCCCCAGCGCCTCGCCGGGGCGGGATCAGCGCTGGCCGCACCCCTCCTCACAGCCCGCCCCGCCCACCTCCTCCGGTGAGCTCGCCTCTCCAGACCTCTCGCCCTCCTCCTCCGAGGGTCTGCCGCTTTTAGTGTCTGCCTTTTCCCTTTCTCTGTCATGGCTGTTGTTGTTGTTTTTCCTCCTTTTCTTCCCCGCTCTTCTTTTCCCTGAATTGTAAGTGAGGAGGGTGTAAAGCCACTATTTATGGACAGGCTTTCTTGACAGCAATCTTGTGTGCCGTGTGACTCCAAGCAGAACCTCCAACCGTGTGTGTGTGGGGTGTGTGTGTGTGTCGTACGTGTGTGTGTGTGTCTCTGTGTGCTTTGTGAGCATGTCTGTGTGTTTCTCTGTGCTGTTTCGGTGAGTTTCTCCATGCAGGGATTTGAGGACTACATCTGATTGGAAGTGAGGGGGACTGTCAGGACCTTTATTTTACCCTTTGGAACAAGCACATTGTTTCATTTTGTAGGATGCTGCTAATTAAGGCTGAGGGCCATTATGGAGACTGGGGTAGAAGCCCAGTCCTCCCCTAGCGCCTCCTGGCTTTGGTTTGGGCCAAACCTGTATATGGATACACAAGTACCTTCCATTCCCAAGATTTGTGTCTACTTTTGTGAAAAAAAGAGGGGAGGGGGTTATTCGATAGATTTCTCTGGAAATCTAACAGCCCTTAAGCCTAAGAGCCTCTAATCCTGAGGGCCCTTGACTTTCACTTCCTATGGAGTCAAAATTCACTGGAATCTGGAGGCTTTCCGGGGCAGTCCTGGGGAGGACATTTTATAGCCTTGAAGCTTGGGAACTCCAGCCCAAGTGTCAGCCATGACAACTACCCCCCAGAAGGGGGTCTGAAGGACAGTGGAGGATGAGGCGCTCTCACTCCAGAGGTGGAGCCTAAAAAGTTCAAGATGGAAGTAATAACAAAAAAAGTACAGTACTAATCACAACAGCTACCATTTCTCAGCATCAGACACAATAACTGTATGAAACAAGTATGATTATTTAGGTCTGTTTTACAGATGAGGAAACTGAGACTCAGAAAGGTGGAAGCACTTGTCTAAGGTCACACATCCAGGAAGCAGGGTGTCCACGACTCCAGTCCAAGTGGTTAGGCTCCAGAGCCCACAGTCCCAGGTACTGGGTGGCCTCCAGGGTAAACATGTACATTTATTGACACCTCCAGTTGCCAGGCACTAGGCTAAGCCCTTCAGTGCATTGGCTCATTCGCGTTGTGCTTCGGGAAGGACAGGCTGGGATTCCAAAAGGCCAGACTGTGCTATGAGTGTAGGGTGTCTCAAGTGGGAGGAGAAGCGGGTGGGGCATAAAGATTTGGGGGGCTTATGAAGGTCACCATGAGCAGCTCCCACTAATCCCTCCCTCCGTCAGCTGCACCTTACCTGCTCCACAAGGATCCATGATGCCGAGCTGCAATCGTTCCTGCAGCTGCAGCCGCGGCCCCAACGTGGAGGATGGCAAGTGGTATGGGGTCCGCTCCTACCTGCACCTCTTCTATGAGGACTGTGCAGGCACTGCTCTCAGCGATGACCCTGAGGGACCTCTGGTCCTGTGCTCCCGCCGGCCCTGGCCCTCACTGTGTTGGAAGGTAAGGCCAGATGAGCAACTCCTGTGATTCCTCTGCCTTGATGGAGGAAATGAGTCTGAATTTGAGGCCCAAAGAAAAAAGAAGAGATAGCGTAGTAGTTAGGAGTCTTGCACATTTAAGCAACAGAAAATCCAATTCAAATGGGTTTAAATAATGAAGGGAGCCTTCATTGTATTTGTATTTACATGCAAATTATTTACATACTTATTGTATGTAAATAATTACAGGTGCAGTGGCTCATGCCTGTAATCTCAGTACTTTGGGAGGCTGAGGTGGGCAGATCACCTGAGGTCTAGAGTTCAACAGCAGCCCTGTCAACATAGCAAAACCCTGTCTCTACTAAAAATACAAAAATGGGCTGGGTGCAGTAGCTCATGCCTGTAATCCCAGCACTTTGGGAGGCTGAGGCTGGCGGATCTCGAGGTCACGAGTTCGAGACCAGCCTGGCCAACCTGGTGAAACCCCATCTCTACTAAAAATACAAAAATTAGCCTGGCATGGTGGCGGGTGCCTGTAATCCCAGCTACTCGGGAGGCTGAGGCAGGAGAATCTCTTGAAACCGGAAGGCAGAAGTTGCAGTGAGCTGAGATCTAGCCATTGCACTCCAGCCTGGGCGAAAGAGCAAAACTCCCTCTAAAAAAAAAGAAAAAAGAAAAAAAATGAGCTGGGCGTGGTGGCAGGCGCCTGTAATCCCAGTTACTTTGGAAGCTGAGGCAGGAGAATCACTTGAACCCAGGAGGCAGAGGTTGCAGTGAGCCAAGATCACACCATTGCACTCCAGCTGGGTGACAGAGCAAGACTCTGTCTCAAAAAAAAAAAAAAAAAAAGAAGAAGAAGAAGGGAAAATGTTGCTCATTTTTTAGAAGAGACCCAAGGTTGCATACTTTCAGGCAAAGTTTGATCCAGTAGTTCAACCCTTTATACCACGGACTTTGCAAGTTTTCTTAGTCTTCAGCCTCCTCATGGTGCCCCCACCCTGGTAGCCTGTTAGCTTCAGACTCTCCCATGTTCCCCAAATAGCCACTACTGTGTGGACCCTCAGATCTTCACTCCACACCATCTAAGGGAAGTCAGCATGTCATGTGGTATTTCCTTCAGAAAAGAAAATACCTATAATCCCATCACTTTGGGAGGCCAAGGTGGGTGGATCACCTGAGGTCGGGAGTTCAAGACCAGCCTAGCCAACATGGTGAAACCTCATCTGTACTAGAAATACAAAAATTAGCTAGGTGTGGTGATGGGCGCCTGTAATCTCAGCTACTCTGGAGGCTGAGGCAGGAGAATCACTAGAACCCGGGAGACAGCGGTTGCAGTGAGCAGAGATTATGCCATTGCACTCCAGCCTACGCAACAAGAGTGAAATTCTGTCTCAAAAAAGAAAAAGAAAAATGGCCAGGGGTACTAGCTCACACCTATAATCCCAGCACTTTGAGAGGCTGAGGCGGGAGGATTGCTTTAGCCCAGGAATTCAAAATCAGCCTGGGCAACACAGTGAGACTTCATCTCTACTAAAAATAAAAAGTTAGCTGGATGTGGTGGCGGGGGCCTGTGATGCCAACTACTCAAGAGGCTGAGCCAGGAGGATCGCTTGCGCCCAGGAGGTAGAGGCTGCAGTGAGCCATGATTGTGCCACTGCACTCCAGCCTGGGCAACAGAGTGAGACTCTGTTAAGGAAAAAAAAAAAAAAAGAAAAGAGAGAAAAAAGGAAGAGAGAAAGCAAAATAGCAAGATATTAAAAACATATTACCATTTACCTTAGCACCAAAAAAGAGAGAAATACTTAGGTGTAAATCTAACAAAATATCTGCAATATGAAAAGAACTACAAAACTCAAAAGATATCAAATAACTAAATAAATGGAGAAATAGTTCATGTCCATGGATTGGAATAGTCAATATTGTCAAGATGTTAGTTCTTCCCAACCTGATCTTTGATTCAATGCAATGCCAATCAAAACCCCAGCAAGTTATTTTGTGGACATCAACAAACTGACTCTATAGTTTATATGGAGAGGTAAAAGATTCAGGATAGCCAGAAATTTAAAACGCCATTTATAAGAAACAATGCTTTTCATTTCCAGAAGTCCTGACAAGCATTGCATTGGCTCTTATTGGGTCACTTGCCAGCCTTGAACTAATTACTATGGTTAAGAGATGGACTATGCTGACTGGTAGGAAGTGAGATTCATCTCACTTAAATCTTACTGTGGTTTCCCAGTGGTAGACTGGAGTATCTTGCCAGGGCAGCAAAAAAATGTGAAGAATTGATGTCTGTAACAGCCAAGGAGACTAGTCGGCCAGGGTGCACCAATGGGTCAAGGTGCAGAGGTGGCAATGAGCTGAGTCCCTGCTATGGGCATAGCTCTTTGCTAAATACTCTCGGGAGACTGAGGCAGAGGGTCCCTCCTGCTTTCAAAGGACTTCACTCTAGTGAGGAGGTAAGGTGCCAACCTGTGCAGAGAGACCAACTTACATAACTTCAGGTCAGGTCTGTAGAGAACACCAGGAGAGGAAATGATCAAGGAAGACTTCCAAGGAAAGGTTAGTGTGTATTTAAAATTTTTAAGCATCTTCTTATTGCCAGGCACTGTGCTAGGCTCTTGGGAACACAGAATTTAAGACACGAGGTCCCTGTCCTTGAGGAACCCTTTTAGCTGTGGTTTATTTAGTCATTCAGCAAACATTTACTCAGCCTTTGCTCTGTACCAGCACGTGCTAGGCACAGAAGACTCCTAGTGAGCCAAAACAGGCACAGTCTCTGCTCTCATGGGGCTCTCAGTACCACGGGAGAGGCAGACATCACTTACATAGCAACCAAAATACATGTCCAAGTGTGCACAATGGTAAGTGTATTGAAGAATGAATAGGCACAGAGTTTGCCCAGAGTAAAGCAAGGGACCCAACTCAGTCCAGGGATCTCCTCCCTGAGGAGGTGAGGTTTGAGATGAGATCTAATGGTGCATAGGAGTTAACCCAGTAGAGACAGGGAAGGTAGAAAGGACAAGGAGATGAATAGGGATGGAGGGAAATGCAGGGTTGGCCGAAGAAACCCACTGCTAGGTGGGAGCTGGGCAGGAAATTAAGAGGCCTCAGGATTCCAAATAGAACATGACAGTTTATGCCTCCTCTCAGTTAGACCCCAGCAAGTGTGCTCTGTGATTCCAATCTCCTAAGGATGGATAGAGTGGTTACCCTTAAGTCTGGTGAGGATCCAAGGAGATCCCTTGGTCAGGGGCCCCTGGCTGACCCTGACTGCTTCCTGGTCTGTCTGCTTCTCCCCAGATCAGCCTGTCCTCGGGGACCCTGCTTCTGCTGCTGGGTGTGGCGGCTTTGACCACCGGCTATGCAGTGCCCCCCAAGCTGGAGGGCATCGGTGAGGGTGAGTTCCTGGTGTTGGATCAGCGGGCAGCCGACTACAACCAGGCCCTGGGCACCTGTCGCCTGGCAGGCACAGCGCTCTGTGTGGCGGCTGGAGTTCTGCTCGCCGTCTGCCTCTTCTGGGCCATGACAGGCTGGCTGAGCCAGGACACCAAGGCAGAGCCCTTGGACCCCGAAGCCGACAGCCACGTGGAGGTCTTCGGGGATGAGCCAGAGCAGCAGCTGTCCCCCATCTTCCGCAATGCCAGTGGCCAGCCATGGTTCTCGCCACCCGCCAGCCCCTTTGGGCAATCTTCTGTGCAGACTATCCAGCCCAAGAGGGACTCCTGAGCTGCCCACATGGTCTAAGGAGGAGCCAGATGTGGGTCCTGGATCCTTCCCCCTTCTCACCACAACCCCCTCTCAGTGTTTCCCCAGCTTCTCCCTTTTAGCAGGGTCCTTTTAGAGCCCAAATCCAGGTCAAGTCTGGCGCTCAAATCCCAGTGCTCCCTTCCCAAGGTTGGGGCCCCAGCCCTTCCAAGATGCCAACCTTCCTCAAGTCTTCCCAAAACTTCCTACCCACACCCTCTTCCCAAGGCCCTCAGGGGCAGAAAACATCTCCTTCAACCCGTCCCCACTCCTTCCTCTGCATGACCTTGGGCAAGCCCCCTGCCCTTTCAAACCATCAGCTCCTGCCTCTCCGCCATGAGGGCTTTGGATCTGATTCCTCTTCTTGCCAGGCTGAGGACATGCACTGCCCTCCATAGACACAGATGAAGGGGTGGGGGTCATTCAGCTCAAATGGGTCCCAGATGCTCACTTGGACTTTCCCTGCAGGATGTATGAAGATGTATGCCTCTCATAGTGTGTATTCTACCTGCATTTTGGCATCAGAGCCCCCCAGCCCACCCACCATAGGCAATTACTAGCCCCAGTTGATAGGTGAGGTGGGTGAAGGAGGCTGGAGGTGACAGTGTCCAAGGTCACACAACAAAGCAGCATGCAGGAACTAGAAACACATCTTCAACCTCCTCCTAGGCCAGCTCTTGTGCTACAAGTGGGGCAGAGCCAGCCCCACACCTTCCTGGTTCCCTGAGTGTCCTCAGGGTGGAGGACAGGTTTGGCCCAGAAAGACTAGCCAGAGGCCTGATGGTCCCAGGTGGCTCTGGATATTCTTTGGATATGGATTTAAATGGTCTCTAAGAGCCGGGGGTAGGGGGCAGGAATCGTGGGTTGTCTTTGCCCCTCAAAGTCCACCTACCTAGAAACCAAGCCCACAAGCCTTGGCCGTGACCCTGATAATAAATGTGCCCTCTCAGAGGCACCAGCCAGCCGGAGGCGTCATCTCTCTTCTGTACCACTAGAGGGAGCTCCGATACGGCTGGAGAGCAGTACTCAAGGCTCTCGCCCACTCCCCTCCCTAACTTACCTTCAGTCTCCACCAGCCTGAAGGCCTCCTGGGGGATCCTCAGGCCGCCCCCACCAGGGCACGCCCTACTGTCCTTGTGCCTCACACCCCCTCCTCATCCTGCACCCCTTCCATCCCACCTTCCCTTTCAATAAACAGCTGGGATGGATACTGACTTTGTTTCCTTTCTCCCTGGCCACTGGGGTGTGGGGAAGAGAAAGACAGACTCTTAGGAGCACCTACTGTGTGCTGGGCACGACCCATTATTTCTCCTCATTTGCTCCTCAAAATAACCTGTTGAGAAAAGAACTGGTCTTCTTCTTCTTTTTTTTTTTTTTTTTTAGTAGAGACGGGTTTTCACTGTGTTAGCCAGGATGGTCTCAATCTCCTGACCTCGTGATCCACCCACCTCGGCCTCCCAAAGTGCTGGTGTGAGCCACCGCGCCCGGCCTTATTTATTTATTTATTTATTTATTTATTTATTTATTTATTTATTTATTTTTGAGATGTCTCGCTCCGTCGCCCAGGCTGGAATGATGCGGAGTGATCTCCGCTCACTGAACCTCCACCTCCCGGGTTCAAGCGATTCTCCTGCTTCAGCCTCCCAAGTAGCTGGGATTACAGGCACGCGCCACCACGCCTGGCTAATTTTTGTATTTTTAGTGGAGATGGGGTTTCAGCATGTTGGCCAGGCTGGTCTTGAACTCCTGACCTCAAATGATCCGCCTGCCTCAGCCTCCCAAAGTGCTGGGATTACCGGGTGAGCCACCGTACCCGGCCTTATTGTCTTCATTTTACAGATGTAGTAACTGATGATCAGAGAGGTGAGTCCTTTGCCTAAGGCTTCCCCATGGTGGATTTACTTTTTATTTTTATTTTTAATTCTTTTTATTTCAGTAGCCTTTGGGGCCCAAGTGGGTTTTGGTTACATGAATGAGTTCCATAGTGATTCTGAGATTTTAGTGCACCCATCACCGGAGCAGTGTACACTGTACCCAATAGGCAGTCTTTTATCCCTCATCCCCTCCCAACCTCCCCAGACTCAGTCCCCAAAGTTCGTTATATCATTCCGTATGCCTATGCATCCTCATAGCTTAGCTTCCACTTATATAAGTGAGAACCTACTGTATCTGGATTTCCGTTCCTGAGTTACTTCACTTAGGATCATGGCCTCCAGCTCCACCCAAGTCCTGCAGTGGATTTAAATGCTCAGTCAAGGGCAGGGAGTGGTGGCTGGGCCAGGCGAGGTGGCTCACGCCTGTAATCCCAGCACTTTAGGAGGCCAAGGTGGGTGGATCATCTGAGGTCAGGAGTTCAAGACCAGACTGGCCAAAATGGTAAAACCCTGTAACTACTTCTTAGTAGTTACAATTAGTTGGACGTGGTGGTGCACGACTGTAATCCCAGCTACTCGGGAGACTGAGGCAGGAGAATCGCTTGAACCCGGGTGGCAGAGGTTGCAGTGAGTCGAGATCACACCATTGCACTCCAGCCTGGGCGACAGAGTGAAACTCTGTCTCAAAAAAAAAAAAAAAAAATGCTTAGCCTGATTGGCCTATTGCCTGAGTGCGGAGCTCCTGTCTTTGGGTGGGAAGGAGATTTCTCAGCCACCTTGAGAACTCGCTTCCCCTAGTTCTGAAAGGAATGTGAGGGCCAGGGTGTGGGAGACGGGGCTGAGGCCAAACATGAGATCTTTTCCAGGCCTGGAAGAGTAATTAACCCCTTCTGGCACTCACCAGAGGCTGGGCCTTGTTCTTAGTGCCTTACAGAATTCAGGAATTCATTTAACCAAGACAACAACCTCTGAGGTGGCGGCTATTATTCTCAAACCTAGTTTTTCCTAAACTCCAGGCTTGCGTTTCCATCTGCATTCACCTGTATGTTGAATTTAAACTCAACTATCTCAAACTGTTCTCTTTATTACCCCTCCCCAACCAAACCTGCCTCTACTATGCTGCCCACATCTTAGAGAGTAGCAGCCCCATCCTTCTGGCTGCTCCAGCCAAAACTTCCTCTCTTTCCTCACACCCTGAATCCGTTCCATCAGCAAGTGCTGTCAACTCAATCTTGGAAATATATCTTCTACCCAACTACATTTCGACATCCCCATGGCTGACTCTATGGTCTGAGCCACCATCGCCTCCCATCTGGATCATTGCACCAGCTTCCCCCTGGTCTCCTGGCTTCTGAGGTTTAGACCCCACCCTACCCCAAGCCTTGACTCCCCACGTCTAATTGCTACACAGCAGCCAGACAGATCTTGTTAGAACATAAGTTAGATCGTGTTCCTCCTCCACTCCAAGCCTTCCCATGACTCCCACCTTACTCAGAGTAGCCAAAACCCTCCCTGTGGCCTCCAAGGCCTTACACAATTTGCTGATTTCCACTCCCCCCGCACCTTCCTCTGTAACCCCAACTCCCATTGCTCTCCAGGTTCCTGCGTCCTCTCCAGCCAGGATCTTGACTCAGGGCCTTTGCCTCGCTGTTCCCTCTGCTGGGGTGCTCCTCCCCAGTTGACCACATGGGCAATTCCTTCAAGTCATTGCTCAAACACCACCTTCTCAGTGAGGCCATCCCTGAGCAGCCTATTTAGAATTGCAACCAGGCCAGGCACGGTGGCTCAAGCCTGTAATCCCAACACTTTGGGAGGCTGAGGCAGGTGAATCACCTGAGGTCGGGCATGGAGACCAGCCTGACCAACATGGAGAAACCCCGTCTCCACTAAAAATACAAAATTACCCGGGCATGGTGGCACATGCCTGTAATCCCAGCTACTCAGGAGGCTGAGGCAGGAGAATCACTTGAACACGGGAGGCGGAGATTGTGGTGAGCTGAGATCGCACCATTGCATTCCAGCCTGGGCAACAAGAGAGAAACTCCATCTCAAAAAAACAAAAAAAAGCAACCATGCCGGCCAGGTGGAGTGGCTCACACCTGTAATCCCAGCACTTTGGGAGGCCAACGTAGGCAGATCACCTGAGGTCAGGAGTTGGAGACCAGCCTGGGCAATATGGTGAAACCCTATCTCTACTAAAAGTACAAAAATTACCCAGGCATGGTGGCATATGCCTGTAATTCCAGCTACTCGAGAGGCTGAGGCATGACAATCACCTGAACTCAGGAGGTGGAGGTTGCAGTGGGCCGAGATCGCGCCATTGCACTCCAGCTTGGGGGACACAGCAAGACTCTGTCTCAAAAAAATAAAGGGAAGGTAACATGGGGAATAAATGGTGCAGGCAGTTTGACAATATCAAAATAGAAAATACACATGCCCTTTGATTTCTCCCTCTTATGCAGGTGGATCTATAGGTTCAACTCTACATGTTGGAACACTATAGTATTATTTGTAATGAAAACATTTAGAAACAGCATAAATGCTCACGGTAGGGGACTAGTTAATAAAATATGGTAAGGCTGAGTGCAGTGGCTCACGCCTGTCATCCCAGTGCTTTGGGAGACCAAGGCAGGAGGATCACTTCAGGCCAGGAGATCAAGACCAGCCTGGGCAACATAGGGCAACATAGCAAGGCCCCATCTCTACAAAAAATTAAAAATTAACTGGGCATGGTGGCACATGCCTGTAGTCTCAGCTGTTAATATTTGGGAGGCTGAGGCAGGAGGATCACACCACTGCACTTTAGCCTGCATACTGAGTAACAAAGCAAAACCCTATCTCTGTTTTAAAAAAAAAAAAATTGGGGGGAAAGGACACTTCTTTTTTTTTTTTTTTTTGGAGACAGAGTTTCACTCTTGTTGCCCAGGCTAGAGTGCAATGGCACGATCTCAGCTCACCGCAACCTCCATCTCCTGGGTTCAAGCAATTCTCCTGCCTCAGCCTCTCGAGTAGCTGAGATTATAGGCATGCACCACCATGCCTGGCTAATTTTGTATTTTTAATAGAGACGGGGTTTCTCCATGTTGGTCAGGCTGGTCTCGAACTCCCAACCTCAGGTGATCCACCTGCCTCGGCCTCCCAAAGTGCTGGGATTACAGGCGTGAGCCACCATACCCGGCCAGGACAAGTCTTCTTACAGAAGAATTCCAATTAGTAAATGTAGAAGGATTGAGAGAAATTGAAAATCATCATTAGAACACCAGAATAATAATTGCTGCAGGCAACATCTAGCAATGAACAGTAAAATGAATGGGTGAAACTTTAAGGAGAAGCAAGGTTTTTTTCCTAGAAACAGGATCTTACTACATTGTCCAGGCTGGTCTGGAACTCCTGGGCTCAATGGGATCCTCCCACCTCATGCTCCCCAGTAGCTGCTACTACAGGTACATACTACCCCACCAGGCTTGAAACAAGATATTTGCACAGACTCAAAGTATCTACCTCCAAATATGTATTAATTAGTATGGCGGTTTTAACATATGCATACAAGTTCTTTGATGCTCTGCCATCTAGGAAATGGAGTTTAATTTTTCTCCTCTTCAGTGTGGGCTGGACTCAGCAACTTGCTTCTAACGAGTAGAATGTGGAAAAGCAAAAACAGTGACTTCACAGTGGAAAAATCTGTCAGACACCTCCTTAACCAAATGAAGGCTGGCACCGCTAGTCGAAAGTCTTGTTGATATCACAGCCTCTGAAATGATGTGGTGAGAAGGGCACTTCGCCTGGGTGGTACTCTTCCCCCAAATCTGTAACTTCAGCCTAATCATGAGAAGACCCATTCTACGAAAGATCTGACCAGCACTCTTCAAAGGTGTCCAGGTCACAAAAGGACAAGAAACGCTCTCAGGTTGGAGGAGACTAAGGAGACATGGCTGAAGGATACCCCTGTGCTGTCCATGTAACTCTTCGATAAATCTACAATTACTTCAAAATAGAGAGCAAAATATACAATTGCTGGCCAGGCGCGGTGGCTCACGCCTGTAATTCCAGCACTTTGGGAGGCTGAGAAGGGCAGATTACTTGAGGTCAGGAGTTCGAGACCAGCCTGGCCGACACGGTGAAACCCTGTGTCTACTAAAAATGCAAAAATTAGCCAGGCATGGTGGCAGTCACCTGTAATTCCAGCTACTCGAGTAGCTGAGGCAGGAAAATCTCTTGAACCCAGGAGGCAGAGCTTGCAGTGAGCTGAGATTGTGCCACTGCACTTCAGCCTGGGCAACAGAGCGAGACACCATCTCAAAAAAAAAAAAAAATTACTGTGGTCAAGATGGAGTAACAGGGATCTGGTTTAACACACCCCAAAAAGGACCTAAGAAAGGACCATTCCCTCTCCTCTCTGAGGTGGGAAGATCTGGGAAGGAGAGGAGGCTGACCAGTGAGGTCCACCTTCTACTCCACCCCTCTTCTGTCCAAGATTCTGAGCAACCAACCCCCACACCACCCTGGAGGCCCCCTCCCTCCTGCTGAGTCCGGCATGCCCTCCCCATCCCTACTGACCCAGGGGACTAGGTTAGCTCAGAGAAGTCTCTCTAACTCACCCACAACTGGACCAAAGAAGGAGTGACCTGGGGCAACTGCCTCGTCCCTGGGAACACTGTGCCAGGGCAGGGGGCTGAGATGCCCCAGGGTAAGAGAGACAAACAGTGATTTTTTTTTTTTTTTTTTTTCCTAAGACAGAGTTTCACTCTTGTTACCCAGGCTGGAGTGCAATGTGCAATCTTGGCTCACCGCAATTTCCGCCTCCTAGGTTCAAACGATTCTCCTGCCTCAGCCTCCGGAGTATCTGGGATTACAGGCATGCACCACCATGCCCCCCGGCTAATTTTGTATTTTTAGTAGACACAGGGCTTCTCCATGTTGGTCATGGTTAGTCTCGAACTCCTGACCTCAGGTGATCCGCCCGCCTAGGCCTCCCAAAGTGCTGGGATTACAGGCGTGTGCCACTGCATCCGGCCAAAAACAGTGACAGTCATACAGATGGGGGAGGGGTTAATGGGGGTGGAGTGAGAGAGAGCCTGCTGGGGCAGTCCGGAAGGCAGGCATTCTTTCTGTTCAGCAACATTCCTGCCCCCACAGTCTCCTCCCACAGCTTATATCTAGTGCAGGCTGAGAGTGAATCTGTCTGCCAGTGTTCAAGCCACTGTGTGAACCTGGGCAATTTCTTAACCTCTCTGAATGTCAGGGGTTTTTTTGTCTCCAAAATGGGAACAACAAGGACACCAATCCCTTGAGATTGTTTGAAGACTTAATGTACTTAACACAGGACCTGGCACATAGACATGGGCCCTAAATGCCAGTTGTTATATGAAAGAGAGAAGATGGAGGTTCAGAACTAGCAGGCAATACATAATCTATAATGATGGAGGGCTCAGGCAGGGTCCTGTCCTCCAGGGACTCACGGTCTAGTGGAAAGGACAGTCCTGTGGACAGCAAATGGCAATATACCTGGGTAAGTACTGTAATAGAAGAACAAAGTAATATCCTATCACAGGGGCAGGCACGGGGGCAGTGAGAGACAAGCGCTTGTCCATGCCAGGCTCTGTACTCAGTCCATCACATACATTAGGTCTTGCAGTCCTCATACCACCATAAGGTGGTTACCATTATCTCCAATTCACAGAAAAGCAAACAGTACTGAGTGTTTAAGCATCCTGTCTGAGATGGCATAGCTAGCGGAGTTGAAATTTGAACCCAAGTAATCCAGGTCCAGAATACCCCGGATGCAGAAATGACCCCACAGATTCTACAAATGAACTAATCAGGTTGGAGGTCATACTCATAACCCCTCACACAAGTCCACACAGACACAGGCAAGCACACACATGTCTATTCAGGTACACACCAATTCCTGTCTATGACAATTGCTCAGAAAATCCTCCACAACACCACACCAGGAATGATGTGCATTTGTTGAGAAAAACAATCGGCTCTGAAGACTTCACAGACACATGCAGTGAAATGTAAATTGAGGGACCCACCCAAGTTCTTGAATAGCACATTACATGCCTGGATGCACACCAACATGCATTCATGTACACACCAATGGGCATGTAAATGATGGTGAGGAGGTCTGCAGACACTGACACACTGCATTTACACTCACTCTGCTACTGAATTTTTTAGCAGCTACATTTACTGAGCACCTACTCTAGGTAAGGAAAGATAAAGCAGCCAGGCGCCGTGGCTCACGCCTGTAATCCCAGCAGTTTGGGAGGCTGAGGCAGGCGGATCACCTGAGGTCAGGAGGCCAGCCTGGCCAACATGGTAAAACCTTGTCTCTACTAAAAATAATACAAAAATTAGCTGGGTGTGGTGGCTCACACCTGTAATCCCAGCTACTCAGGAGGCTGAGGCAAGAGAATCACTTGAATCCAGGAGGTGGAGGTTGCAGTGAGCCGAGATCACGCCATTGCACTCCAGCCTGGGTGACAGAATGAAACTCTGTCTCAAAAAAAAAAAAAAAAAAAAAAGTTAAAAAAGATAAAGCTCAGAGAGAAGTGAAGTGGTTTGCCCAAACTCAAATGGCTGCCCACCTCAGCCTCTGCAGTGCTGAGATTACAGGCGTGAGCCACCGTGCTGTGCTGTGAATTTATTTTTTACACAAATCTGAGTGCTCACTCTGTACTGGCCCTGGATGGGTCTCTGTGGATGTCTGGTGAGCAAGATGGACACAGCCCAGTCACTGCCACATTAAGAACTTGAATGACACCAGTCAGGCTGGGGAAATGGGAGGGCCCTTGACATGCAGAGTGACTCAGCCAGTGTGAGCAGGGGTTGTCAGCATGCCTGGGGGAGCAAGAGGCTATGAGAGATGTGTGTGTGTACTTGTGTGCCTGTGTGTGTCTGTGTGTACACATGTGTGCGCCGGCACAGACAGGTGTTGGCCAATGCAGGTGCCCCCACTAGCACAGTGCATCCTCATTCTTCACCCTCCCAGCCCTCACCCTGCCCCTGTTGTGTGCCAGCTGGGCCTGCCCCACGTCATGCCTGACACCCACGCAAAAGCTGCTTCTTCCAGTCACAGGACAAAGGCCTCCTCAGCCCAGACCCCGGACCCCAGGGGTAAAGACCTCCCAGACCTCCAGTGCTCCTCAGCATGGACCTCTCCACCAGGAGCCCCAGAGTTGTGAGAAACTCACACACCCAAAGCCCACCGCCCTGTGCCCATGTGCATGGAGTGTGCCCAGGTACACACAAGTGCTGGAGATGCCCCAGGGCGGTCCAGACAGATGTGCAGATGACACATTGGCCACTGAGTTTCCACAGACACTGAGCTAAGTGCTTTGGAGACATGCTGGGTGACCTTAGGCACGTCACCCTCTCTGAGCCTCAGTTTCTAATCTAAAAACAGGGTAATTATACTCACTCCCAGTCTCGTTAGAATAACCTAACGCATCATGACCTCAATACATCATGATTTTCTTTCCTGAGTTCCTGCCTTCCCAGCTATATTGTCTATTCCTCAGCAGTATCCACTGACTCTTATATCCCCGTTTCTCCTGTGACACTCCATTATACAGGACTCAAATAACTACCTGCTCTAAGAATTGCTGAGTGACATGTAGTCCTCATAAATAGCAATAATAGTCACTAACATTTATATAACAACAAAAGCCAGCAATTTTGATTTTTTATTATGTCGGGCATTGCACTGAGCACTTTACATTCCTTCATGCATTTGACAAACGTTCACTGAACAACTGGTAGGTGCTGGGCTCTGTGCTAGACGTGGGGATGCAGCATCTTTGCCCTCAAGGTTCTTACATTCTAATGGGGAAGAAGGGACAGACAAAAGACAATTTGGCTGGGCACAGTGGCTCATGCCTGTAATCCCAACAGTTTGGGAAGCCGAGGCAGGCAGATCACTTGAGGTCAGGAGTTTGAGACCAGCCTGGTCAACATGGTGAAACCCCTGTCTCTACTGAAAAAATGCAAAAATTAGCCAGGTGTGGAGGTGGGCACCTGTAATCCCAGCTACTCGGGAGGCTGAGGCACAAGAATTACTTGAACCTAGAAGGTGGAGGTTGTAGTGAGCGGAGATTGAGCCACTGCACTCCAGCCTGGGTGACAGAGTGAGACTCAGTCTCAAAAAAAAAAAAAAAAAAAAGATAATTTAATACATAAATGGGATAACTTCAAACCTTGACAAGTGCTATGAATAAAATAAGGAAGAGTTATGGATTAGAGACAAACTAGGGATTAGATGGGGCATGATGCTTGATGAGTGGTCAGGGAGGGTCTCTCTGAGGAGCAGATATTTGATCTGAAACCTGAAGAAGAAGAGCCTGGAAAGATATAGGAGAAGTTCCAGGCAGATGGCGCAGCAAGGGCAAAGGCCCTGGGGCAGAAGAACTTGGTAGGTTCGAGGACTAGGAGAAAGGGAGTGTAGCTGGAGGATGATTCAGCAAGCCTGGCAGGTCTGTTCTGGATGACTCAGCAAGCCTGGCAGGTCCGTACTGGATGACTCAGCAAACCTCGCAGGTCTGTTCTGGTTTCAGAACCCAGGCATTTTGTCCTTCACTCCAGGCAGCCTCAAAGACGTGCATCCCTGCCATACACAACAATGTGTGCACATTGGCACACATGCACATGTATGTGCACACACATCTGCATGCTGACACACAACTAAGGGCCGGACCAGCCATGATAGTCTAAGACGCTAACATTTTTCTCTAGTGTCTTGTGGGGCCAAGTAGGAGGGCCAGATGTCACCTTACCCCAGCCTTCCAGAAGCTCTGGGCCAAAGAAAGATTAAATGGCAGAAAGAGAGAAATGGCTTAGTAAGGAGGTGTAGGGGGACTCGGGTGGCCTGTGGGGGTACGGAGATGGGGGGAGATGATAGAGCCGCTGGGGACATCCCCTCTAGGGAAGTGAGGGAGCGCCAAGGACAGAGAAGCAGAGGGAGTGAAGACAATTCTCAGAAGCGCAGGGCCTCCACACTCACCACAGCCCTCACTCAGCGGACATGCCCTGCTTCCTCTCACCTCCCCGGCTTCACCTCAGAGATGGGACACTTGTTGCCCACCAGGGCAGCCTGGGTGGTGCCGACTGTGAGACAGCTCCTCTTCCACATCTGCCTTCATGGCTGTAAAATGTGGAAAGTTTCATCCACTAGAATAAGAGAAATACCTATGAAAGCTGCAGGAAGACTTTTTTTATTTTTTTGAGATGGAGTTTTGGTCTTGTCGCCCAGGCTAGAGTGCAGTGGCGTGATCTTGGCTCACTGCAACCTCCGCCTGCCATGTTCAAGCGATTATCCTGCCTCAGCCTCCCAAGTAGCTGGGATTACAGGCGTTTGCCATCATGCCCAGTTAATTTTTTTTTATTAGTAGAGACGGGGTTTCGCCATGTTGGCCAGGCTGGTCTCGAACTCCTGACCTCGGGTGATCCACCCACCTCAGTCTCCCAGAGTGCTGGGATTACATTTTTCTAAATCAGTTTGGTAAGAATCAAAAATTTTGGTAACACCCAGTGCTGTTGTAGTTCTGGGAAACAGGTACTCACATCCTTTGCTGGCAGGAGGTAGACTGATAACAATCTCTATAGAGGAGGAGCCAGAGATCTCTATTAAAAGTGCAAATGCACAAATATTTGACTGTGCCTAGAAACTCTTCTTCTAGGCAGGGCGTGGTGGCTCATGCCTGTAATCCCTGCCTCCCAGGCCGAGGTTGCAGTGAGCTGAGATCGTGCCATTGCACTCCAGCCTAGGCAACAAGAGCGAAACTGTCTCAAAAAAAAAAAAAAAAAAAAAAGAAAAAAGAAATGAAAAAGAAAGAAGGAAAGAAAGAAAGATTCTAGGTAATTAAAGATTCTAGCTAATTAAAGGAAATTAGCTCAGAACTTCTCTCTACAACCCCATGTATGAACATTGCAGCATTTTTTGTTATAGCAAAAGACTGGAAATAATTAAATGTTCATTGACAAGGGATGGTTTAAATAAACCAGTACATTCCTAACCATGGAATAGGACCAAGCTGTAAAAACTGACCAGGCAGGTCTTTCTGAACTTTCTGATATGGAAGAGTCCCCAAGATAAATTGTTAAATAGGAAGGAAAAAGGCAATCTGAAGGACATGGAGTGTGCTCCCGTCTGTGTAAAAAAGTGACAATAAATAGTCATATTTTATGTCTTGAAGGAAACACAAGAAAATGGCTTGACCCCAGGAAGACGAACTAAGAGATGCGGATAGGAATGGGAGGGAGACTTCTCAAGTATTACCCTTCTGTGCCTTTGAATTTTGAGCTAAAATATTTAAATAAAATATTAATATAATTAATATAATATAATCAATAATTAATATTGAATAAAATAAAATACTTAAAAATCTGCTTCCCGGGCGGTGGCTCACGCCTATAATCCCAGCACTTTGGGAGGCCGAGGCAGGTGGATAACCTGAGGTTGGGAGTTCAAGACCAGCCTGACCAACATGGAGAAACCCCGTCTCTACTAAAAATACAAAATAATTAGCCGGGCATGGTGGCGCATGCCTGTAATCCCAGCTACTCAGGAGACAGAGGCAGAAGAATCACTTGAACCCGGGAGGTGGAGGTTGCAGTGAGCCGAGATCGCGCCATTGCACTCCAGCCTGGGCAACAGAAGTGAAACTCTGTCTCAAAAAAAAAAAAAAAAAAAGTCTGCTCAAAAGTGCCACATACTCCTACACACTCCTTGCCCTCAGCTAAGTTCTGTCCCCATGGAACTCTCCCTGGAAGAGATAATCTGTCTCTCAAGACAGCAGGCCTGGGTGTGAGTCCTGATTCCATCACTGACCCTAAGTGACCTCAGGCAAGACACCCACAGCCTGGGCGACAAGAGCAAAACTCCATCTCAAAAGAATAAAAAAAGTCTTCCTGCAGCTTTCATAGGTATTTCTCTTATTCTAGACACCTACAACCCATTGTACTAGACAATGCTCTCCAGCACTGACACTCGGTCTCTCCCGCTGGAGGGGCAGGCACAGTGTCTTCTTGCTCTGTAATTCATTCAGTTCACCTAAACTGAGTTACCTACTCTGGGCCAGAGTCTGGGTTTGTCCGTTTCTTGCCCTCCATGCCCCACTGCAGTGTCTGGCATGGGAGTTGGTACCCTATAGGAGTTCTGGACAGACTCAGCTTACGGATGAGGAATGGATGGTGGGTCAGATGCACGGTAAGGATGGTCAGGTACAGGCACATGGTGATTGAATAGATTCATGGGGTGGGTCTTTAAGACAACAGCCTTTACTCAATCCTAAGCCCTCCCCACAGCTACCACCCTATTTTTTCTCCCCTTTGCAGAAAAGGTCTTGGAGAAAATTGTCTACCCTCGCTGTTTTTAATTTCTCTGTCTCTCTCCCTCTGAGACAGGATCTGCTCTCTCACCCAGGCTGGAGTGCAATGGCGTGATCATGGCTCACTGAAACCTCAACCTCCTGGGCTAAAACGATCTTCCCACCTCAGCCTCCCGAGTAGCTGGGACTACAGGTATGCACTACCACGTCTGGCTAATTTTTGTATTTTTTGTAGAGACTGGGTTTTGCCATGTTGCCCACGCTGGTTTTGAACTCCCAGGCTCAAGTGATCCATCCACCTCAGCCTCCCAAAGTGCTGGGACTGCAGGTGTGAGCCACCACACCAGGGCCTCTTGTGTCTTAAGTCCATTCCAATCATGCTTCTACCTGTCACTTCCCCAACTGAAACTGCTCTTGTCAATTTCACCACATTGCTAAATCCAATGCTCAATTCTCATTCTTCATCTTTTTTTTTTTTTTTTCTTCTTTGAGATGGAGTCTTGCTCTGTCACCCAGGCTGGAGTACAGTGGCACGATCTTGGTTCACTGCAACCTCTGCCTCCTGAGTTCAGCGATTCTCCTGCCTCAGCCTCCCGAGTAGCTGGGACTTCAGGCACAAGTCACCAAGCCCAGTTAATTTTTGTATTTTCAGTAGAGATGGCGTTTCACCATGTTGGCCAGGATGGTCTCAGTCTCTTGACCTCGTGATCCACCTGCCTTGGCCTCCAAAAGTGCTGGGATTACAGGTGTGAGCCACTGCGCCCGGCCCATTCTTCATCTTCTTAACCGATCAACAGTTTGACACAGCTGACCACTCCCTGCCCCTTGATGTACTTCTCTTCACTTGGTGGCCAGGCCTCCACTCTCTGCTGGCTTTCCTCCTTCTCAGGCTCCCTGCTTCTCCCATTCCTGTTGGAGCAGTCAGGACTCGGTCCCTGGAGCTCTCATCCAGTCTCACGTCTATGACTCCCAATACTGTATCCTCAGCCCATACGTCTCCCCTGAACTCCAGCCCATACATTCAAATACCTACCTGATGTCTCCTCGAGGGTATCTAAAAGCCATCACAGACTCCACAGAACCAAAGCTGAACCTGGGCTTCCCCCAAACACCTCGCTCCATCTCATTTGATGGCAGTTCCATACCTGTCACTGCTCAGGCCAAGAAACCTTGGCAGCACCTTGACACCTCCTTTTCCCTCACACTCCACATCTAGACTTGTTGACTCCACCTTTAAAATATACCCAGAATCTGGGCCAGGCACGGTGGCACACGCCTGTAATCCCATCACTTTGGGAGGCCGAGGTGGGTGGATCACCTGAGGTCAGGAGTTTGAGACTAGCCTGACCAACATGGTAAAACTCCTTCTCTACTAAATAAAAAAATTAGCCGGGCGTGGTGGTGCATGCCTGTAATTTCAGCTACTTAGGAGGCTAAGGCAGGAGAATCAGTTGAACCTGGGAGATGGAGGTTGCAGTGAGCCGAGATTGTGCTATTGCACTCCAGCCCGGGCAACAAGAGTGAAACTCTGTCCCAACAAAAAAAAAAAAAAAAAATACACCCAGAATCCAATCACATCTCACCCCTAGCACGGCCACTGCCCTGCTCTGAGCCACTGGAGTTTAACAGAATTATTGCAACATCTGCTCCCTTGTCTTCCTGTCCTTGCCTCATTCAGTCTATTCCAAGTACAGATCCCTAAATGATTTTATTTTAAAAGTAAGTCAAGGCTGGGCATGGTAGCTCACGCCTATAATCCTAGTGCTTTGGGAGGCCGAGGAAGGAGGATCACTCAGGTGCAGGAGTTTGAGACTCACCTGGGCAATGTGGCAAGACCCTGTCTCTACGTTAAAAAAAAGAAAAAAAAAAAAAAAAAAAGGCTGGGCATGGTGGCTCACGCCTGTAATCTTAGCACTTTGGGAGGCTGAGATGGGTGGATCACCTGAGATCAGGAGTTCGAGACCAGACTGGCCAACACGATGAAGCCCCATCTCTACTAAAAATACAAAAATTAGCCGAGCATAGTGGTGCATGTCTGTAATCCCAGCTACTCAGGAGGCTGAGGAAGGATTGCTTGAACCCAGGAGGTGGAGGTTGCAGTGAGCCTAGATCGCGCCACTGTACTCCAGCCTGCATGATGGGAGCGAGACTCCATCTCAAAAAAAAAAAAAAAAGTAGGTGAGATCATTTCCCTCCTCTCCTTAAACCCTCCCCTGCCTCCCCATGACTCCGAGCATCCTTTCAAAGGCCTCCAAATCTCCAGATTATCTGAACTCCCTTTACCTCTCTGATCTCATCTGCCGCTGCCCCCCTGTCACTTGCTGCACTCCAGCCACATTGACCTTCTCTGATGGCACACCAGTCAGCTAGTCAGCTTCCCCACAGAGCTTTTGCATGAGCTGTTCCTCTTCCTGAACACTTTGCCCTTCAGATAGTCTCAGGGCATCCACTGGAACACTCCACTCAGTACAGCCACTGTCCGCCCACCCAACAGTCCTCATCCTCTGTACTTACTCTTTTTTTCCCTTGCATTCATCACCCTCTAAAATATGCTATAATGTACTTGTTATGGTAATTATTTCTTGCATGTTTCTTTCTTTTTTTTTTTGAGACAGGGTCTCACTCTCTTGCCCAGTTTGGAGTGCAGCAGCGTGATCTCAGCTCACTGAAATCTTGGCCTACGTGGCTCAAGCCGTCCTCCCACCTCTGCCTCCTGAGTAGGTGGGACTATAGGCACTCACCACCATGCCTGGCTAATTTTTGTATTTTTTTGTAGAGATGAGGTTTCACCATGTTGCCTAAGCTAGTCTCAAACTCCTGGGCTCAAGTGATCCTCCCGCCTCAGCCTCCCAAAGTACTGGGATTGCAGGTGTGAGCCACTGTGCCTGGCTGCACATTTCCTTCTAATGGGATGTAAGCACCACTTTTGTCTGTTATTTTCACTGTAGTATCGCCAGCCTTTGGAATGTTGTCTGGCAAGTAGTAGGTACTCAGTAAATATTTGTCGAAGAAACAGATGAATGTATAAATAGCATGGATTGATATGGGAAAGCTATGTAGGTGGATGGATGGATGCTTGTCCAACGGAACGTAGATGAAAGAACAGCGAGCAATTCGAATGGCTAGATGGTGGGAATGTGTTATGAAAGAATAATTCATAGATGGAAAAGGAATGAATAGATGGGTGGAGGGATTTAATCCCTTCAGCTACTATTTACTGACCACTTGCCGTGTGCCAGGCACTGTATGAGGTGCTAGAGACACTGGTAAGCCACAGGCAAGATGCCTATCCTAAGGGAGCCTGTAGTTCAGTGGGGGAGGCAGACACTAAACAAATAACAAATGCATGCATAATTCCAATTATAGTGAGTGTTCTGGTGGAAAAGAACAGGATGCTCTGGGAGAGAATAATATGGATAAGTGATGGAAAAATGGACAATAAATGGATAGATGGGGATGGATAGGATTGGGGCTACTTGCCTTAAAGGGCCTTTCGGACCACATGCACATCCCACATTACCAGACCAGCTCTGCTCTCAGAGACTGTCCCCTCTCTCCCTGCCCTGACTCAGCACCTGCCTGGCCTATCCCCAGTGGTCCTGCCTGACTCCACCTCCAGCCCCGACCCTGCTGAGTAACAGTCAGGCTGGTCAGGGGGCTGCCTCATGTTCAACCCAGCCCCTCAGCCTTCCTCGACCTGGGGAGGTGTGGGGAGCAGGCCAGAGGGGAGGGGAGCAGGTGCCAAGCTCTTGATGCCTGTGCCGGAGCACTGCCCTGTTGAGACTAGAGAGAGAATCTATGTCCAGGGTATCTGGGGCTAGAGTTGGGGTTTATCTGGGGCCTGGGGTCACACATGATGGATTAGAGCTAAATCTGTCTCCAGGGTTATAACTAAATCAGGAGTTAGAATTCAAATTCAGTTTATGGATCATGTAGGGAAAAGATGGCTGCCCAGTGAACGACCAAGACAGTGTTCAGTTTGGGGCCTGGGTCAGGGTTAGCTGTGGCTAGGGCTCAGAGCTTAGCGATCACGGCTCAGACTACATTCAAGGTTTCAGGCCAGAGTGCAGTTGAAGTGCAAATTCAGGCAATAGGGTTCACCTCAGGACCAGAGTCAAGGATCTGGGCTCAGTCAGTGTCCAGGGCACTGGCCTTGTCTCCTCTTCTTCCGGAGGGGAGCCAGGTGGATAAGTTGGATCTAAATGCCCTGAGGAGCAACTTCCAGCTCAAGTTCCATCACCCAGGCAGCCTAAGCCCTCTCAGCACTGGCCCCAAAGCCTTCCTCCATCCCTCAACTTCCTCCATCACTCCCTGACAGCCTGGCCTGGCTCAGTGTCCCTCACAAGGCCAAACAGTCCTCACTCTGGCACCCCAGGAGACAGGGTAGGGGTGGGGACTATGGGACAGGGTGTTTGACCCAGGAGGGCGTCTTGTGCAAGGTTTTCTGATGCAACTGGCTGAATGCTTCAGCGCTCCACCCCCACCCCGCAAGCTTTTCTCAGAAAGGCAAGGGCTGGGCAGTTATCCAGACTGAACACACAAAATCCCCTTCCTTCTCTGGCCTCTGATGGCTTCAGGACCTGCAGACAAAAGGAAGGCAGGAAGGAAGGAAGGAAGGAAGGAAGGAAGGAAGGAAGGAAGGAAGGAAGGTCAGGTGACTCAGCAATGAGTCCAGCATTGGGAGCTGGCAGATCTGGGGCTCCCTCCTCCTCCAGCTGAGAGGCGAGCAAGAGAATCAGGATCCCTGGAAGTTCGGAGATCCTAACCCTTTATACACTCAAAGCAGCAATTATATGCCTGAGCCCAGGGAGAGACCTGTAGTTGCCCAAGGTCAGAGGCAGGGTCAGAACCAGACCAGCTGTCTTCAGCCCATGACTAGCTCTTTCCACTACACAAAGGGAGAGAGCCCTTCACCCTTGAGGAGGGCACAGGACTTCCCCAGGAATCTCCCGTCAATCTTGTTGAGGCTCCTGAAATGGTGGAAAGACGTGGACTTTGGAACCACACAGACTTGGGTTTAAATCCCAGGCCGGGAGCAGTGGCTCACGCCTGTAATCCCAACACTTTGAGAGGCTAAGGCAGGCAGATCACTTACGGTCAGGATTTTGAGACCAGCCTGGCCAACATGGTAAAACCCCGTCTCTACTAAAAATACAAAAATTAGCCAGGCATGGTGGTGCACACCTGTAATCCCAGCTACTCAGGAGGCTGAAGCGTAAAAATCTCTTGAACCCAGGAGGCGGAGGTTGCAGTGAGCTGAGATCACGTCACTGCACTCCTCGGTGAGAGTGAGACTGTCTCAAAAAACCCCACTGGCTTGCTGTGTAATGCTGGGGAGGTTACTTTCACTCTTTGACACCGGATTTGCTCACGTGCAAAGTGGGCGTAAATGCATCCTTAGCTCACAGGGCTGTGGTGAGGCTGACGTGAGGAAGCACTGGAAGGCACAGCCTAGGCTCCACATGGGCCACTCTCAGGAAGTGTGTCCCCACCTCCCCCTTTATCCTCAGCTCTCACAGGGTGTGTCTGCTGGGAGAGGAGGTGCAGCAGCCCTGGGGCCTTGGAAAAAATAATAGCCACTCACCCTCCAGTGCTTACCATGTGCTGGGAACTCTCCTAAGCGGTGAACTTAACTTGTATTAGCCCATTTAACCCTCCATTTAATCCAATAACAGTTCCCAGGCCAGGCATGGTAGCACGTGCCCATATCCCAATTACACAGGAAGCTGAGGTGGGAGGACCGCTTGAGCCTGGGAGGTTGAGGCTACAGTGAGTCATGATCACCCTACCACACTCCAGCCTGGGCAACAGAGCGAGACCTTCTAAGAAAGAAAGAAAGAGAGAGAGAGAGAAAGAGAGAGAGAGAGAAAGAACAGAAAATCCCAATGACAATAAGCAGTTCAATAACCCTACAGGAAAACACTGTCATGAATCCCACTTTATAGATACGGCTGTGGGTCTTAGAGTAGCTAAGTGACTTTGTCCAGGACTTCGTCCAAGACAGTGGACAAGAGGCCATATGGATTTTGAGCCAGGCCAACTGGCTCTGAATCCCACTGTTCCCTCCCTCCTTAAACTAGTGATGTCACTGCTCTAAGCCCCAGTTTCCTCATCTGTCTCCAGGGATAAAAACAGCAGCTTCATGGGGGAAGTTTGAGGATGACACAAGATGACATAAGGGAGGTCCCTACACAGGGCCATGCTCCACCCACCAGCATGAGAAGAGACTTTCTCAGGAAGAATCCCAGGCCGTCCCTGGGGCAACCACCGGGCTGGCCTTCCTGTCTCTCCTTAGGCCCAGCCTAGCATGATCTGCATGGTGAGGGATTTCTGCAAAGCCCCCAGGGGCCTCTAGAAAGGGAGGTGCCTAGTCTCCTAGATAAGGGCTCCCAGAGAGGATCATAGCCTGGAGTTGCCATTCTTGAATCACCCACTGTCTTCCCCAAGTTGATTGGTCTGAATCCATGTACTTATTTTTTATATTAGTTCCATAATGTTTTCCTTCCAACCAGTCCATCTTTTATTTATTTATTTTTATTATTATTATTTTTTAGACAGAGTCTTGCTGTGTCACCCAGGCTGAAGTGCAGTGGTATGATCTCGGCTCACTGCAATCTCTGCCTCCCGGGTTCAAGCGATTCTCATGCCTCAGCCTCCCAAGTAGCTGGGACTACAGCTGCACGCCACCCTGTCCGGCTAATTTTTATATTTTTAGTGGAGATGGGTTTTTGCCACGTTGACCAGGCTGGTCTCAAACTCCTGACCTCCGGTGATCCACTCGCCTCTGCCTCCCAAAGTGCTGGGATTACAGGCATGGGCCACTGCACTCGGCTGCAACCACCTCATTTTTAAAAACTTATGTAAATTTATTTAACATGGAAATTTTAAATCACTGACCTCAAATAGAAAACTATATGATTTGCCATAAAGAAGAGGTAAGCATAAAATTAAATACAAAAAAAAAGCAGACCAAGGTTATTCCATTCCAGCTAAATCCTGTTTCTTGCTGAAAGCTCCAAGCTAAACTCTGCTCTCTCATTCTTAACAAGAGAGGTGTTAAAAACACAGAAGCTGTTAGGCACGGTGGCTCATGCCTGTAATCCCAGCACTTTGGGAGGCCGAGGCGGGTAGATCACAAGGTCAGGAGATCGAGATCATCCTGGCTAACACAGTGAAACCCCGTCTCTACTAAAAATACCAAAAAAAAAAAAAAAAAATTAACCAGGCGTGGTGGCACATGCCTGTAATCCCAGCTACTTGGGAGGCTGAGGCAGAAGAATCGCTTGAACCCAGGAGTCAGAGGTTGCAGTGAGCTGAGATCACACCACTGCACTCCACCTTGGGTGACAGAGCAAGAGCAAGACTCTGTCTCAAAAAAAAACCAAAAAACATAGAGCTGTTGGCCGGGCGCAATGGCTCATGCCTGTAATCCCAGCACTTTTGGAGGCCATGGTGGGAGGATCACGTGGTCAGGAGATCAAGACCATCCTGGCCAACATGGTGAAACCCCGTCTCTAGTAAAAATACAAAAATTAGCTGGGTGTGGTGTTGCGCGCCTGTATTCCCAGCTACTCGGGAGGCTGAGGTAAGAGAATTGCTTGAACCTGGGAAGCGAAGACTGCAGTGAGCCGAGACACCACTGTACTCCATCCTGGCAACAGAGCCAGACTCCATCTCAAAAAAAATAATAATAAAATAAATAGAAGCTGTTAAATGAGACTTTCTCCCTGAGTCCTTGGAGAAACATGAAGAAAATTGAAAGGGTATAAGTGTATCACAATTATGATTCAATGTTATTTCATACAGAACCTGGAGACCCTAAAACCCTCTGGCACTCAGCCATTGTTGTACATAGTATATTTCAGAAAACATTGACCTACTCCAACTTTCTCTTCTTATTTTTTTTATTTTTTATTTTTTTTGAGACAGAGTCTAGCTCTGTTGCCCAGGCTGGAGTGCAGTGGCCAGATCTCAGCTCACTGCAAGCTCCGCCTCCCGGGTTTTCGCCATTCTCCAGCCTCAGCCTCCCGAGTAGCTGGGACTACAGGCGCCCGCCACCTCGCCCAGCTATTTTTTTGTATTTTTTTAGTAAAGACGGGGTTTCACCATGTTAGCCAGGATGGTCTCGATCTCCTGACCTCGTGATCCTCCCGTCTCGGCCTCCCAAAGTGCTGGTATTACGGGCTTGAGCCACCGCGCCCGGCCTCTCTTCTTATTTTACAGATAAGAAATTTGAGGCCTCCCAAAGGGAGGTGACTGGTCCACAATCTCACAGGCTCAGTGGCTTCAGTTAGACCTGGAACACAACCAGAAGTTCTAAGGCATCGTGTCACTTTTGTGGGGGAAATGTATGAAGATGAAAAGTTTCAAGGACACCTATGGTGGAATTTTAGGCATATGGCAGTCATTAGGGACACCCACATGGAAGGGAAGGAGTCGGGCATGGCTCATATCATTGCTGTGGGCCCCACATCCTTTCCTTCCTCAGAGCACAGCCCTCTGAACTTCTCATCCCAGTGCTGGGAGTCAGAGACGGAACTCATCAGAACTATAGGAAAGAGGCTGGGCGCAGTGGCTCACGCCTATAATCCTAGCACTTTAGGAGGCCGAGATGGGTGGATCATTTAAGGTCAGGAGTTCGAGACCAGCATGGCCAACTTGGTGAAACCCCGTCTCTACCAAAACTACAAAAGCATTAGTGGGGTGTGGTGGTGCACACCTGTAATGCCAGCTACTTGGGGAGCTGAGGCAGGAGAAATGCTTGAACCCAGAGGCGGAGGTTGCAGTGAGCCAAGATCACATGCCACTTCCCTCCAGCCTGGGCGGCACAGCGAGACGCTGTCTCAAAAAAAACACAAAACTATAGCAAAGAGAAAAGCAGCCTTCTGGGCTCAGAAACCTGAGTAGAAAGATGTTCTGAGCCTGGAGAAAGAAATTCATAAAAGCCTGACTCTCTCTCCAGAAAAGAGTACATTTCTGCATTTAATTTTGGGGGGATTGGTCACCATTTTCTTTCTCGCTTCTGACCAAATGATTGTATAGCATTTATATTCCAGGCACTTCACAAATATTGTCATTTAATTCTCATGCAAACCAGTGAGGTAGAAACTATTGTTATCCCCATTTTACAGATGGGAAAACTGAAGTACAAAGAGCTGAAGTAACTTGCCCAAAATAGATGTGGTTTTGAACCCAAGAAATGTGGTACAACTATGACATGAGGCAGCCTCAATTCATTTAATCCTTATGACTGCAATGCAAGGGAGGTATAATTAATTCCATTTTATAGATGCAGAAACCAAGGCTTGAGGCTATTTGGTGTTTATGGTGTAGATCTAGGAGTCAAACTCCAGCCTACCTAGACTCTTCGCCTCTGTTGCACCCCTGGACCATGTGTTAGGAATTCTTGGTACAGGGTCGTACTGCTCAGTATGGTAGTGGTTTTAGTCTGTCTTCTGTTGCTTATAACAGAATGCCTGAAACTGAACAATTTTGAAAGAAAAGGAATTTATTCCTTACAGCTATGGAGGATGGGAAGTCCAAGACCGAGGGGACACTTCTGGTGAGGACCTTATTCCTGGCGGGGACTCTCTGAAGTGTCTGGAGGTGGCACAGGGCATGGCATGGCGAGGGGACTGGGCGTGCTGACATGCTATGCTTTGGTCTCTCTTCCTCTTCTTATAAAGCCACCAACTCTCCTCCTGTGATGACCCACAAGTCCATTAATCCACGAGTGGGTTAGTCCAGTCATGAGGGCAGAGGCTTCACGATCCAATCACTTCTTAAATGTCCCAACCACTCAATACTGCCACATTGGGGATTAAGTTTCCAGCACATGACATTTGGGGGACACATTTAAACCATAGCAGTAGCCATTTGCCACATGTGGTTATTGAGCACTTCAAGTATAGCTAATGTGGCTAGTGTGACTGAGAATTTTTTTATTTTATTGAATATTTTAATTTAATTTAATTAATTAATTAATTTTTTTGAGATGGAGTCTCCCTCTGTCGCCCAGGTCAGAGTGCAGGTCATGATCTCAGCTTACTGCAACCTCCACCTTCCGGGGTCAAGTGATTCTCCTGCCTCAACATCCCAAGTAGCTGGGATTACAGGTGTGTGCCAGCATGCCTGGCGAATTTTTGTATTTTTAGTAGAGACAGGGTTTCACTATGTTGGCCAAGGATGGTCTCGAGCTGCTGACCTCAAGTGATCCACCTGCCTCGGCCTACCAAAGTGCTGGGATTATAGGTGCGAGCCACCGTACCTGACTGAATTTTAAATTTAAAACCAAAGCAGGTAAAATATTTTTATCTATTAAATACTATTTAATTGTTTTGGTAGGACTACATTTCACTTTAACCATTGGCAGTGTAGCTTTCACACTCATTTGTATACAAACTAAGCATAAAATAAACACCAGATTTTGTTTTCTTTTGTTTTAGAGACAGGATCTCACTCTGTCATCCAGCCTGGAATGCAATGATGCGATCATAGCTCGCTGCAGCCTCTGAACTCCTGGACTAAAGCAATCCTCTTGCCTCAGCCTCCGGAGTAGCTAGCACTACAGACATGCATCATCATGCCTGGCTAACTTTTTAAATTTTTTGTAGAGATGAGATCTCACTGCTTTGCCCAGGTTGGCCTTGAACTGCTGGCTTCAAGCAATCTTCCCATGTCAGCCTCCCAAAGTGCTGGGATTACAACCGTGACCCACTACATTCAGCCTACACCGGATTTTGAAGACGTTAGCCTGAAAAATGGTTTTGTTTTGTTTTGTTTTGTTTTTTTGAGACGCAGTCTCACTCTGTCGCCCTGGAGTGCAGTAGCATGATCTCGGCTCACTGCAACCTCTGCCTCTCACGTTCAAGCAATTCTCCTGCCTCAGCCTCCCGTGTAGCTGGGACTACAGGTGCTGGCCACCACACACGGCTAATTTTTGTATTTTTAGTAGAGACAGGGTTTCATCATGTTGGTCAGGCTGGTCTCGAACTCCCGACCTTAGGTGATCCGGCCGCCTCAGCCTCCCAAAGTGCTGGGATTATAGGCGTGAACCACTGCGCCCAGCAAAAAATAGTTTTAATGATGTCATTACTGATTTTTATATTATCAGTTGGCATAATACTATGTTGAGTATATTGGGTTAAATAGAGTGGGTTATTAAAATTAATTTCACCAGTTTGTTTAGTGCATGACTAATTTTAAATTACATATGTGGCTCACATTATATTTCTTTTTTTTTTTTTTTTTGAGACGGAGTCTCGCTCTGTCGCCTAAGCTGGAGTGCAGTGGCGCCATCTTGGCTCACTGCAAGCTCCGCTTCCCAGGTTCATGCCATTCTTCTGCCTCAGCCTTCTGCGTAGCTGGGACTACAGGCGTCCGCCACCACGCCCGGCTAATTTTTTGTGTTTTTAGTAGAGACGGGGTTTCACCGTGTCAGCCAGGATGGTCTCAATCTCCTGACCTCGTGATCTGCCTGCCTTGGCCTCCCAAAGTGCTGGGATTACAGGCGTGAGCCACCATGCCCAGCCAATATTATATTTCTATTGGAACACAGAAGGGTCTAGATAATTGGGATTTGACAACCCCAGCTGTGACAAGGCACCAAAATTTGGGGGCCATACCCAGGGTGCTGATCCTGTCACCATACCTATAGATCCATGTAGAGGCTACAGGGAAACAAAGCTTGTGAAATATCTCAGGATGGCATGGGCACTGGAGTCAGCTGCCCCAAGTTCAAATCTGAAATCGGTCTTTTTTTTTTTTGAGATGGAGTTTCACTCTTGTTGCCCAAGTTGGAATGCAGGGGTGCAATCTCGGCGCACTGCAACCTCCACCTCCCAGGTTCAAGCGATTCTCCTGTCTCAGCCTCCCGAGTAGCTGGGATTACAGGTACATGCCTGTACCTGTAATCCCGGCTAAATTTTTGTATTCTTAGCAGAAACAAGGTTTCACCACATTGGCCAGGCTGGTCTCGATCTCCTGACCTCAGGTGATCCGCCTGCCTCGGCCTCCCAAAGTGTTGGGATTACAGGCGTGAGCCACCGCGCCCAGCCTGAAATCAGTCTTATACAACCAGCTGGGTGGTCTTGGGTAGGTCCTTTACCTTAACTCTTCTTGTCTGCAGAATGGAGGTGACTTACTGTTTTTCTCTGTCTCCCTTTCACACCTTTGCACTCTTCACCCTTTCTCTTTCCTCAGCTTTTAGTTTAAACATCACCTTTCTGATAAGCGCTGCTGAAAATGACAGAGAACAAATCTTTCCTATTTTATTCAAGAAAATGCATGATGCGATCTATTTTAAATGATCATGGTTTTAATTTTATTTTCCTGATAATGGTCTCTCTCTCCATTGATCTGTAAGATTTGTAAGGGCAGGGGTAGATCAGTCTGGTCACTGCTGAGTCCCCAGCATTTAGCACAGGGGCTGACACAGCACAAAACAACGTTAGTTGGGAATGTACAAGCAAACCCAGCACACCTTCAGAGGGGTGCTCAGGAAACAACCCTCCCACCTTTCTTCACCCCTTACAGCTGTGGGATCTTCCTAACTGTTTCGGTGTCCCAGGATAGAAGATGAGTTTATTCACCCCTCCCCAGGAGGGGAGTTGCCAGGGTTAAATGAGATCCCAGAATGCCCTGGTATGCCCTGAGGTCTCTGGGACACAGGTGAGCTGGTCCCCAGGGATTTGGAAACACGAAAACAAATATGACTCCACCCTGCCTCCCATCCAGCCTCTGCCTAGAGGAGTTTTTTGTTTTTTTGTTTTTTTGTTTTTGAGATGGAGTCTGGCTCTGTCACCCAGGCTGGAGTGCAGTGGCATGATCTCAGCTCACTGCAAGCTCCGCCTCCTGGGTTTACGCCATTCTCCTGCCTCAGCCTCCCGAGTAGCTGGGACTACAGGCGCCCGCCACCTCGCCCGGCTAGTTTTTTGTATTTTTTTAGTAGAGACAGGGTTTCACCGTGTTAGCCAGGATGCTCTCGATCTTCTGACCTCGTGATCCGCCCGTCTCGGCCTCCCAAAGTGCTGGGATTACAGGCTTGAGCCACCGCGCCCGGCCGAGGAGTTATTTTATTTATTTTATCTTATTTTATTTTGAGACGGAGTCTCAAACTGTCGCCCAGGCTGGAGTGCAATGGCACGGTCTTAGCTCATTGCAATTCCCACCTCCCAGGTTCAAGTAATTCTCCTGCCTCAGCCTCCCGAGTAGCTGGGACTACAGGCGTGTTTCTTGTATTTTTAGTAATTTTTTGTACTTTTAGTAGAGACGGGTTTCACCGTGTTAGCCAGGATGGTCTTGATCTCCTGACCTCATGATCCACCTGCCTCAGCCTCCCAAAGTGCTGGTATTACAGGCGTGAGCCACCACGTCCGGCCTCTAGAGGAGTTATTTATTTATTTATTTATTTATTTATTTATTTATTTATGACACAGGATCTCACTCTGTCACCCAAGCTGGAGTGCAGTGGCACAATCATGTTTCACTGTAACCTGAACTCCTGGGCTCAAGTGATCCTCCTACCTCAGCTTACCAAGTAGCTGGGACCGCAAGCTCACACCACCATGCCCACTATTTTTTTCTCTTTGTAAAGACAGGGACTTACTATGTCGCCCAGGCTGTTCTTAAACTCCTGGCCTCAAGCAATCCTCCCATCTCGGCCTCCCAAAGTGCTAGGATTACAGACATGAGCCAGCTCGCCCAGCTGAGGAGTTATTTTTTGACACTGGTGAATTCAGATCAAAAGGGATTTCTAAGAAAGGTGCTGGACCCCTGGGACGCAGAGGGGTGTTTCACCCCAAAGGAAGTAGCACCAAGCCCTCCCAGTCCTAGGGTGCAAGCATATTAAAGGCCTCTTTCCCTCTGTCTCCATTGTCTACACTCCATTGAGCATCCGTAATGTGCCACACACTGTTCTAAGCGTCTTACACATATTACGTTATTTAATCCTCACAATAACTTTATGAAGTGAGCGCAATTACGAGCCCATTTTATGGAAAAGGAAATTGAGGCAGGGTTTTAGGTAGCTTTTCTGGGGTAGCACTGTGGGTTGGAGGGGAGGTGGAGTGCACTCTTAGGCCAGCTGGCTCTAGGGGCTCTTCGCCACTAGGCCGCGCTGCCTCTAGCAAAGGAACGCGGGGAAGCTCACCAGACCTTAGGCCTCCCCAGGGTGCCACAGTGGTTCTTTTGAGCCCAGAGTCAGCTCTTAGGTCCATAGGCCTTCCTGAAGCTTCTGGACCACTTACCCATAGCTGGGCCTCAGGCTGGCTCTCAGTAGAAGGGGGAGAATGGAGATTGCCGGATGTCCGCTTCTCCTAAAGGTTTTATAAGGCGGTGCTGGGAATGTGCTTTACAAAAGGGGAAGCACCCGGACAACAGTCACTGTTTGCTCTTTTGAGCACCATCCCGAGAAGGAGGAATGTTCTTCCCATTTCATAGGTGGGGAAAGTAAGGCTCAGAAAAGCAAATGTTTTTTTCCAAGGTGATAGGGAGAGTCCGTGGCTGGTGTCTGCACTGAGACCAGACACCCCTAGTGGGCCAACGAGGGCGGGGTCCCAAGGTGCAGCGGAGACGGTGAGAGGCCCTGGCGGAGCGCGCCCTGGCGGCGACCCGGAGAGGCGGGGCGCGGGGGATGGTGCAATCCTGGGCCTGAGGGCATCAGACGGCGGCTGATTAGCTCAGGTTTACATCACCCAGGCCGGGAGCCGGGGGCGCACGAGACTCGCAGCGGAAGTGGGGGCGGCTCCGCACACGTCCGCTGTTAGGACCCGGGCCGGGCTGGAGCTGGACCGGGATCCCGAGCTCCGCAGCAGCGAAGCGGGCCGGCCCACCTGCTGGTACCCTAAAGGCTCTGAGCACCGGCGGCGCCAGGACCCACGCGGGACGGCAGGACAAGGTACTCGGCGGGGTGCGGACTGTGGACTCGCCCGGAGCCTGGGGGGTTGGAGCGGGCGGCCGGGGAAGGGGCGCCGGGAGGCTCTGCGCCTCTGCGTGTTGCTGCGTGTTACGCGCGCACACACACACACCTTTTAACAGACTCTGCCGTCGGGGGACACCCTGGGCCTAGTGCTGCCCCCGGGCTTCAGGTGACGCGGCCTCGCAGGGCGTGGGGTCACCCGAGTTTGGCTGGGGAAGCCAGGGATGGAGGTGTCCGGCTGTCACCCCTAGAGGAGGGTGTGCGAGGGTCTGTTTTGCGTGAGTGTGGGACAGGGGAGTCGTGTGGTGAGGTGAGGGGCTTGTAGGGGGCACTGGAGGACTCTTTATGGGGGTGTCGGAGGATCTGCGGGGGATCTGCGGGGGTCCTCGGGAACCCGTAGGGGAGAGTTCTGGGTGAGGGTGGGTCCCGGGGACCTGTTCCTCCGGGGATGGTGAGAACTGTCTGGAGGGCTGGGCACTTGGTGGCAGGGGTTGGTGGTGCAGGGGACACGGCCGGGACAGGGCTGGGGTGCCCTGGGAGCGAACTGAGCGAGTGGTGCGGGAGCCGAGCGAGTGGGAGCGAAGTCGCAGCGCGGGATCCCCGGCCGGGCAGCGCCGCTGGTTCTTCCCGCTGCGTGGCTCCGGGTTTGCAGGTGGAAGGTGCGCGTGTGTTTGCGGTGTGTGCTGTGCCTGCAGACCGGGGAGGGCGGGGGACGACAGCCACCTCTTTCCCTCTGCCTCACCGCCCCCCACCCCCCCCCCCCGTCCCAGGGCCGCCCTTCAATTTCCGCTGAAACTTCTGAGTGGGACACCGCCGCCTTTCGCTTTCGCTCCCACTGAAGGGGCCTGGCTGCGGGGGGCGGGGCGGGGCGGGGTGGGACCGGCCTTGCTTGTGTAGACCATGGGGTGATAGCTGGGAGGGCTGTGTGTGTGTGTGTGTGCGCGCGCTAACGCTTCCCCGTGGAGGGCAAGGGTGTGTCTCTTAATGTCTGTCTGCCCTGGATGTGTTGTCGGTGGCTGGCTTAGACACAGTGTCTCAGGGGTGTGTGTACACCTGTCAGCCCTGGGGGTGTGTGTGTGTGTGTGTGTGTGTGCGCGCGCGCTTGCTTGCTTGATGTAACCCGCCCTCATTTCCCTGGGTCCCGAGTATGGCAGGGAACAGCAAAAGGTAGATATTAGGGGCTGCTTTCATTCCACAGCACAGATTCTATTCTGCAGTGTGGTCTGCAAAATGCCTTGCCCAAGATTTATAGACTCAGTTACCCCATCTGTCCCCATCTGGGTGGAGCTTATCCCAGGCCCCAACAGGCTCTGAGGGATGACTGGGGCCAAGGCAGCCCGGAGGACTGATGTGGCACAGGCCAGAGGGACTCCAGGCAGTCTCCTGCTGCACAGGGCACACAGCATGTGCACGGCCAGGTAGCATCCTGCGGGACTCAGAACAGCCTTGAGACTTAAGGAGTGTCATCCCAGCCTCGAACCTAGGGAGCTTTCTAAGACTCCCAAGGATGGTACTTAAGCATCTTGCTGTGAAGAACAACAGGATGAGTGCTAATAGTGACCATTTCCTGACACCTACCCTGCAACAGGTCGATAAGCTCTACGTGCTTCATTTGTTTTTTCATTTCATCATCACTAAAAACCTGTAAACTTTGCATCCTGTTCCCACTTTACAGGAACTGAGGCTCAGAAAGCTTGAGGAACTTGACCAGGGGTACCCCCCAGCTAGAAAGGGTCTGAGACAGGATTAGAACCCAGGAATATCTGACTAAGCCACCCCTTACTGCATTCTTACCAAGCCAAAGTCATGACCTTTCACTCATGTGGGGAGACCTTCCCTTCCAAGGCAGCTCTTCCGTTTAGGAGCCGCGTACTTGGAGAGGTGGGCCTCTGTCTGGTAACTGACTCATGTTTCCCTGTTCATCCTGCCTTGAACTGTTGGGAAGGTCTTTAACCAGGCTGAGGTCCCTCTCGCACCAGTGCTCAGACCTGGGCATGCACATCCTTGGAATGGAGTTTAAGTTGGTGGGCAGATGGGTTCTAGAGAGAACCTTCCTGCCCTGACATGCCCTACTGCCCTCTCCTTCAGCCACCCCACACACAGTCGCACAGCTGCGTGGATGGTGGCTTTCTTTTCATTTAACAGTTCACTCTGGAGATCCTTTCAATTAGGCTATAAACAGCATCCTCAACCTTTTAAATGGCTGCAAATTTTTCCGTTGTGTGGATGAAGTATAATTTATGTAACCAGCCCTGTAATTATAGACAGCAAATTATTTCTGTCACAAGGGCTGCAGGATAACTTTGTATTTGCATGCTTACACACACACACCTCTACAGGATAAATTCTAGCAATGGGATTAATTACTGAATCAAAACTCACACACTTTTCATTTTTTTGTTTGTTTGTTTTTTTGAGACATTCTCACTTTGTCACCCAGGCTAGAGTGCTTGACCATGGCTCACTGAAGCCTTTACCTTCTGGGGTCAAGTGATTCCCCTACTTCAACTTCCTGCATGGCTGGGACCACAGGTGTGTGCCATTATGACCAGATAATTTTTTTTTTTTCTTAGGGACAGAGTCTCACTATGTTGCCTAGGCTGGTCTTGAACTCCTGGGCTCAAGTGATCTTCCTGCCTCAGCCTCCCAAAGTGCTGGGATTACAGACATGAAGCACTGCACCCAGCCTGTTTTTCATTTTGATATTGTCAAAATGCACTCCTCGAAAGTTGCACCTTTTATTCCCCCACTAGCACTGTCTTCATTGTTAGTGGGTGCACTGCCACTATTCCACAGAATAAACCCACTTTTCATGATACTGCCAGGACATAACAGGTCTGAAATTAAACTTAAAATTTTTCTTCCATAGTCCCCAAAATAAGGGCTTCTCCTCCAGCTCAGGACATGTAGCCATCATCTCTTCTCATTGCAGGAGCCAAAAGCTGGACCTCACCTCGATTCCACCCTCTCCGTCAACCCCCATGTCCAATCACTCCAGTCCATGCAGTCTGCCACTGAGTCCTCTTGATCCTCCTCCTATGAGCCCTTAACTTCGTGTCTCCATCTAGCAACTCCCCTAGTCCAGGTCACCTTTTCCTGCCTGGACTCCTGCTTGTGCAGAACTCCTAGCTAGTCTCACTGCCTGTCTAGTACTTTCAAATCCTCCCTAAAGGCATGATGTTCCCCTGCTGAAAATCCTTCAGTGGCTCCCCACTGCCTTTGGAGAATTCCAAATTCTATTGTGTGTTAATTAGGATTAGGCTCAGCTGTAATATAGAAACAGCCACTTAATAGCTCAAATGAAATAGACGTTTCTTTCTTTTCTTTTTTTTTCTTTTTTTGGGACAGTCTTGCTCTGTCACCAGGCTGGAGTGCTGTGGCAAGATCTCAGCTCACTACAACCTCTGCCTCCCGGGCTCAAGTGATTCTCCTGCCTCAGCCTCCTGAGTAGCTGGGATTATAGGCACGCGCCACCATGCCCAACTAATTTTTGTATTTTTAGAAGAGATAAGGTTTCACCATGTTGGCCAAGATGGTCTCTATCTCCTGACCTTGTGATCCGCCTGCCTCGGCCTCCCAAAGTGCTGGGATTACAGGCGTGAGCCACCGCGCCCCGCCTATTTTTTTTTTTCTTTTTTAACTTTTCACTTTTTTTTGCAGTCAGGCTCATTCTCCAACATGTTGTTGGGGAACATGCAGCACGTTCTTTTGCCTCTTCCATCACCCCAGAACAGGGGTTACTGGACAGTGGCATCAACTTCCCCTGGGAACTGGATGGAAATGCAGATTCAGACCTTCTGAATGAGCTACTTTGGGAGTCGGGCCCAGCAATGTATGTGGAAACAGGCCTTCAGGTGATCTCAATGCTTGCTCAAGTTGGAGAACCACGACTCTCCATGGTCATGGAGAACCATGGTGACTCTCCATGTCACCTGGCTAACTCTGCCTCACTTTCAGGTCTCAGTGTAGATATCACCTCTTCTAGGAAGTCCTCTTTTGACCCACCAGCCCAGGAGAGAGGCCTCTCTGGGTTCCTAGAGGCCCACGCTTCTCTGTATAATAGCGCTGATCACACTCTACGTGACTTTTTTTTTGAGACAGAGTCTCACTCTGTCACCCAGGCTGGAGTGCAGTGGCACAAACATGGTTCACTGCAGCCTCAACCTCCCAGGCTCAAGCAATCTTACCACCTCAGCCTCCCAAGTAGCTGGGACTATAGGCATCCACCACCACACCTAGCTAATTAAAAAAATTTTTTTTTGATAGAGACAGGGTCTCACTATGTTGCCCAAGCTGGTGTTGAACTTTTGGGTTCAAGCAGTCTTCCCACCATGGCCTTCCAAAGTGCTAGGATTACAGGTGTGGGCCACTGCACCTAGTTTTGGATATGATTTTATGATTACTCATCCGCCCTCCAAATTGTCTGGAAGATCCTGATGGCAAGAATGCTGACTAACCCACTTCTCTTCCCTAGCACCCAGTGTTAAGTGAGTGAACAAGATCATATCTCTTATCTGTGAATGTACTAGAGCCATGGATTACGAGATTAGTTGATCTTCTTTACTTTAATTTTTAGGAACAAGCTGGGTTTTCAAGCAGGTATTTATTTTCTTAAATGTAAATTTCTGATTAGGAAATACTTTTTTTTTGAGACAGAGTCTTACTCTATCACCCAGGCTGGAGTGTAGTGGCACAATTTCGGTTCACTGCAACCTCTGCCTCCTGGGTTCAAGCGATTCTCCTGCCTCAGCCTTCCCAGAAGCTGGGATTACAGGTGCGCGTCAGCACACCCGGCTAATTTTTTTTTTTCCCCGTGACGGAGTCTTGCTCTGTTGGCCAGGCTGGAGTGCACCAGGCAGTGGTGTGATCTCAGCTTACTGCAACCTCCACCTCCCAGGTTCAAGTGATTCTCCTGTCTCAGCCTCCCAAGTAGCTGGGATTACAGGCCCACGCCACCACGCCTGGCTAATTTTTGCATTTTTAGTAGAGATGGGGTTTCACCATGTTTGCAGGTTGGTCTCAAACTCCTGACCACTGCCTCGGCCTCCCAAAGTGCTGCTGTGGCCTGTATTTTGGCGTTGCCTTGGTTACGTGCTGCTACCTGGGATTACAGGCATAAACCACTGCACCTGGCCTAATTTTTGTATTTTTTAGTAAAGACAGGGTTTCACCATGTTGGCCAGGCTGGTCTTGAACTCCCAGCCTCAAGATCCGCCCACTTCGGCCTCCCAAAGTGTTGGGATTACAGGCGTGAGCCACTGCGCCTAGCCAGGAAATACATTTACGTGGCTCAAATTCAAAACTATAAAAGTCGGCCAAACATGGTGACTCACATCTGTAATCCTAACACTTTGGGAGACTGAGGCAGGAGAATTGCTTGAGCTCAGGTGAGACCAGCCTGGGCAGCATAAGGAGACCCCGTCTCTACAAAGAATAAAAAAATTAGCCAGGCATTATAGTGCATACCTGTATTCCCAGCTACTTGGGAGGCTGAGGTGGGAGGATCACCTGAATGCTGAGGTCAAGGCTGCAAGTGAACTGTGATAGTAAGAGTCTCCTCCTAATCTTGTGCATCCTTCTAGAGACAGAGATTATATATATTCAAAAATATATATACATATATATACATATATAATATATAATTATATTTATATATAATATATAAAAATATATATACATATATAATATAACATATTTATATATATTCTTTTTTTAACATAAATGCATAGCCAGGTGAGGTGGTTCACTCCTAGAGTCCCGGCTACTTAGGAAGCTGAGGTGGGAGGTTCACTTGAGGCCATGAGTTTGAGACCAGCCTGGGCAACAACATCTCTTGGGGGGGGAAAAAAAACCCACCATAAAAGTATTCTATAATACCTAATTCTGTGTTTGTCTTTCTTAATACATCTTGGAGATCAGTGCACATCAATATATAGAGAGCTTCCTTGTCCTTTTTCAGGGCTGTGTAGTATTCTGCTACATGGCTATACCATGAAGTTTTAACTAGCATTCTACTGCCTGACATTTGGGATATTTCCTGCTTTTGCTATTGGACACAAGGCTCTGATGAACAGCCTTTACTATATTTAATTTTTGGTAAGAAGTTTAACTGGAGGATAAATTCCCAGAGGTGGGTCACCCAGTTAAGAGTATGTGACTTTGTCATTTTAACACACACTGCCAGATCACCCCCTATAAATGTTGGGCCATGTATGTGGGAGGATACAGCAGGGGAAAGGAGGGTCGCCAAGCAGTCTCACTCTACTGCTTTTCTCCCCTTTTTGCTAGATGCGAGCCACCCCTCTGGCTACTCCTGCAGGTTCCCTGTCCAGGAAGAAGCAGTTGGAGTTGGATGACAACTTAGACACCGAGCATCCCGTCCAGAAACGAGCTCGAAGTGGGCCCCAGCCCAGGCTGCCCCCCTGCCTGTTGCCCCTGAGCCCACCTCCTGCTCCAGATCGTGCAACTGCTGTGGCCACTACCTCCCGTCTTGGGCCCTATGTCCTCCTGGAGCCCGAGGAGGGCGGGCGGGCCTACCGGGCCCTGCACTGCCCTACAGGCACTGAGTATACCTGCAAGGTACGTGCCCATGGGCCACTGTCCCCGAGCATCACAGGAGGCCTGGAAAGGAGGCCTCCAAAGGATTGCCAGGGTACAGAGGGGTCCTTATGTTCATTCATTCTTGTGTTTAGTGGGGAAGCATCCAGTGAGCCCCTGCTGGAGTGATACCAGATAGAAGTGGGAGATGGGAGTTGCAGGCAGGGGGAACAGCTGTTCAAAGGCCTAGAAAAGTGAGGGGATAGTACTTTAGAGAATGAAAAGGACTTATCTGTGGCCAGAGTGGAGAGGGTGTGCAGAAAGGGGCAGGAGATGAGGGTTGGCAGCAGCTGGTCATGAAGGTGTTAACAAGGGGCCTCCACTGGGCTGTGCAGAGCTACTGAAGACGTTTGCACAAGAGAAGGGTAGGGCATGGTAGACATCAAAACTCCTGGGACCCTGGAGGTGATTGAGCCTAACCCGTGGCCATTTTACAGATAGGAAGACTGAGATGAAGACAGGGGAAGGGCCATGCGTGAAGTCACATAGCACTGGGCCTGGCTCCTGGGGTAAGGTAAGGGGTAGAAAAGTCTGTAGACTCCTGGCCGAAACCAGGAAATGGACAGGATCAAGGCCCCTGAGGGTCAGCCCATGCAGGACACGGGCAAGTGACATTCCAAGAGGACAGAGATGAGAATAAAAAGTGTAACAATAGGTATTCACTGTGCACCAGGTACTATGTTGATTGTTTAGTGTGCACAATCTCTTAATCTTCACACAACGAATGAGGTGGTTACTATCATTGTGCCCATTTTACAGATAGAGGACACTGAGACTCAGAAAGCCATGGTCACTTGCCACGTGACAGAGCCAGGTGGTATCAGAGCTGGGATTGGGCCCAGGAGGCTGAACCCAGAGAGTCCTGTGCCTGTGCTAGGATAAGTGTTTCAGACACAATCAGGGCAGGCTGCCCTGGCAGGCAAGCATAAGGAAGATAAGGGGGACCTGGATACTCAATGGAGAGTAGCGGGGGCCTGGGTCCCTTGGGAATGCACAGAGAGGTGGAAGGACTTAAGCCTCCTCCTCCTGGGAGCAGCAGCAGAGCTTTGCTCTGTTGATGGAGATGCAGTGAGCAGCGGGGTAGATCCAGACAGGGTCCAGCTCCTAGCTTCACCTGGGCTCTTGTGCACAGATCTCCAGTGCTCTTAGCAGGTGCTGTAAGGAGCCCAGAACTCTGGGTCCCCCTCCTGCAGCATCACAGGTTCTTTTCCATTCTCCCTGGGGAGGTGAGTCCATGATGAGAGGAATAACCCAAGCAGGCTCAGGACAGAAGCGTCCTGCGTTCACAGGGCCCCGATTCTCCAGAAACATTTGGGAAAATCCACTGGAACATACTCATCCCCATGCCAGTGTGCACCACGGGTGCTGAACAGCCATTTCCACACTTCCTCAGCTTTTCTGGTCAGTGTGTAGAAAGATCAAACTCCTGTCTTTGTAAATTATCACCTTATTCATTAATTCAACACAATTTCATTGAGCACCCGTATTTGCCATGTACCCTGCTGTGGTTAAAAAACAAAGTTCTGTTCTCATCAAGCTGACATTCCAGTGGGAGATACAGACAATAAACAAAGTGAGTAAGTAAAATATGTGTCAGGTGACCGGGCGCGGTGGTTCACGCCTGTAATCCCACACTTTGGGAGGCTAAGGCAGGTGGATCACGAGGTCCAGAGTTCAAGACCAGCCTGGCCAATATGGTGAAACCCCATTGCTACTAAAAATACACAAATTAGCCAGGCACGGTGGCAAGTGCCTGTAATCACAGCTGCTAGTGAGGCTGAGGCAGGAGAATCACTTGAACCCGGAAGGCAGAGGTCGCATTGAGCCGAGATTGCGCCACTGCCTTCCAGCCTGGGCGACAGCATGACTCCATCTCAAAAGATAAATAAATAAATAAAATGTGTCAGGTAATCACAAGCACTGTGGAGAAAAATAAAGCTGGGAATAGAGAGATCAGAGGACAAGGAGGGCAGGAGTGCAGGTGATTTTAGCAAGGGAGGTCCAGGAAGACCTCTCTGAGGGGTGACATTTGAGCAGTGACTTGAACAAATGGAAGGAGTCAGGCTTGCAGGTCTAGTGGAAGAGCATGCAGGCAGCAAGTGTGAGTGCACGGGAGCAGGAATGGGCTCGCCCCAACTACAAATAATAATCATCTCTGTTTTGGGGTTATTTCCCCCATTCACCCCAACTTGTTTTTTGTTGGTGTGTTTTTGAGATGGAGTCTCACTCTGTCGCCCAGGCTGGAGTACAGTGGCATGATCTTGGCTCACTGCAACCTCCATCTCCCAGGTTCAAGTGATTCTCCTGCCTCAGCCTTCCGAATAGCTGGGATTACAGGCGTGAGCTACCGCGCCCAGCCCCAACTGGTTTTTAAAGTCAGGTACTTTAACTTTTTTTTTTTTTTATCATAGATTAAATATGTATGTGTCTTATTTATTTTTCTTTGTGGCATAGTCAACATAACATGCAAAGGATTTAAAGTCAGACAAACCAAAGTGAATATACTTGTTCTGCCACCAATTAGCTGCCTGGCTTCTAGTAAGTCACCTTCCTTTTCTGAACCCAGTCTTATCATTGGTAAAATGGGACATACCTTTCAGGGCTAGGGTGAAGTTTTGCTGTAATGCCCACAGACGCCTAGCACATTTCCCATCAAGCTTGCCACCCTCATCACATGTCCTTTTTCCCCTCCCCATCCCTTTCTGGCTACGCTGATCTTTGGTTGGGTTTCTAGAGCAGGCCAAGCTGTTTCCGGCCTCAGGGCCTTTGCACTGTCTGTGCCCCTACTCAGAAAGCTTATTCCATGAGCATCTCTGAATCATTCAGATCACTTTCCCAGAGTCCCTCCTGAACCATACTTTCTTTCTTTTTTTCTTTTTTTTTTTGAGATGGAGTCTTGCTGTGTCACCCAGGCTGGAGTGCAGTGGCGCAATCTTGGCTCACTGCAAGCTCCATCTCCTGGGTTCACGCCGTTCTCCTGCCGCAGCCTCCCAAGTAGCTGGGACTACAGGCGCCCACCACCACGTCCGGCTAATTTTTTGTATTTTTAGTAGAGATGGGGTTTCACCGTGTTAGCCAGGATGGTCTCAATCTTCTGACCTTGTGATCCGCCCGCCTCGGCCTCCCAAAGTGCTGGGATTACAGGCGTGAGCCACTGCGCCCGGCCTCTGAGCCATATTTTCTAAAATGGGTGCCCCCTTCCAAAATAATCTATTCCAGGCCAGGCACAATGGCTCACGCCAGCTCAGGTCGAGGCAGGCAGATCACCTGAAGTCAGGAGTTCAAGACTATCCTGGCCAACATGGTAAAACCCTGTCTCTATTAAAAATGCAAAAAATTAGCCAGGCATGGTGGCAGGTGCCTGTAATCCCAGCTACTCGGGAGGCTGAGGCAGGAGAATCTCTTGAACCCGGGAGGCGGAGGTTGCAGTGAGCTGAGATCACACCACTGCATTCCAGCCTGGGCAACAAGAGCGATCTCTGTCTCAAAAAACAAAAAACAAACCAAAAAAACACCTCTATTCCAGCATCTTTCTTGGTTCCTTTGCAATGCTTATCAGCATTTGTCAATATTTAGTTTCTGGGCATGTTTGCATGGCCTCCCAGCGGGCACCGGAGAGCAGAGCCCATGGCTGTCAGTCCTGCTGGACACGTGGCTGGCCCACACAGGCCCAGGGCCAGCATACTGAATGAATGAAAGGGTGGGTGGACAGTCAAGCGTAGAGGACAGGAGCTGTGACGGTGATGAGCATCAGGTGCCTTCTGCATCATCTGCCCTTCTGGATTCCTCCTGCTCTGAGGGTTATTTTTCTGTTTGGGTGACCTGTTACTTTTCATTTATCTGATGTTTGAGGCCATATAGCCTAGCAGTTAAGAGCACAGACCAAAGGCCGGGTGCGGTGGCTCACACCTGTAATCCCAGCCTTTTGGAAGGCTGAGGCGGGAGGATCACTTGAGGTCAGGAGGATCACCTGAGGTCAGGAGTTTGAGACCAGCTTAGCCAACATGGTGAAACCCCATCTCTACTAAAAATACAAAAATTAGCTGGGTGCGGTGGCATACGCCTGTAATCCCAGCTACACGGGAGGCTGAAGCAGGAGAATCACTTGAATCCAGGAGGCGGAGTTTACAGTGAGCTGAGATTGCGCCACTGCGCTCCAGCCTGGGCGACAGAGCCAGACTCCGTCTCAAAAAACAAAAAAGCACAGACAATGGAGTGCATAGGCTCAAATCCCAGCTGTGCTGCTTGCTGGCTGTGTGGCCTCTCAGCTTCCTTAACTGTAAAATGGAGTGAGTCATCCTACTTACAGGGTGAGGTCAGGGCTGAATGACTCGGGAAGTGAAGCGCTTAGTGCAATGCCTAGCACATGGTAGCACAGCTAGGCCAGCTGTGAGTGTTTGCAATGCCAGCCTCAGCTCCCGGGAGTCCCCAGCTGTGCTCACACCATTCTCTGCCCACAGGTGTACCCCATCCACGAGGCCCTGGCCGTGCTGGAGCCCTATGCGCGGCTGCCCCCGCACAAGCATGTGGCTCAGCCCACTGAGGTCCTGGCTGGTACCCAGCTCCTCTATGCCTTTTTCACTCGGACCCACGGGGACATGCACAGCCTGGTGCGAAGCTGCCGCCGCATCCCTGAGCCTGAGGCTGCTGCGCTCTTCCGCCAGATGGCCACCGCCCTGGCACACTGTCACCAGCATGGTCTGGTCCTGCGTGATCTCAAGCTGTGTCGCTTTGTCTTCACTGACCGTGAGAGGTGAGTGTGGTTGCAGAGTCCCAGCCACAGACACACCCAGGGGGTGGGCCATGATGGAGAGAAACCGAGGCCCAGGAAGGCAAAGTAACTTAGGCAAGAAGTGGAGAGGCTGGAGTAACTAGCAGCCCCTGTCTAGTTCCCTGAGAAGAGTTGACTGAGGCCAGGTGCAGTGGCTCATGTCTTTAATCCCAGCACTTTGGGAGGCAGAGGTGGGTGGATCACTTGAAGTCAGGAGCTCAAGACCAGCCTGGCAAACTTGGTGAAAGTCCGTCTCTACTAAAAATATAAAACTTAGCCGAGTGTGGTGGTGCACACCTGTAATCCTAGCTACTCGGAGGGCTGAGGCAGGAGAACTGCTTGAACCTGGGAGACAGATGTTGCAGTGAGCCAAGATCATGCCACTGCACTCCATCCTGGGCAACAGAGTGAGATGCCATCTCAAAAAAAAACAAAAACAGAAACAAAAAAAAGAGTTGACTCAGTCCTCTTGGGAGCCCCTTTGGAAGGCTGGGATGTAGCACTGAGATGTGAAAGTCATAGTAGCTGACAGTGATGAAGGCATCGCCACATTATCTAATGAGGTCTTCTATCCTTACACACATGAGGCAGGTGCTATTATTATTCCCATATGATCAAGGAAACTGAGGCCCAGAGAACTCAAGTAACTTGCCCAAGATCCCATCGCAAAATAAATGGTAGAGCTGGGATTTGAACCTAGATCTGACTCCAGAGCCTGGGTCTTAATTCAATCTGAGCTTGAGAGGCAGGGGGCCTGGCTGGGCTTACCAACTGACTTTGGGTGACCTAGGGTCTCCGAGCCTCAGTTTCTCCATTGGTAGGGAAAAGGGCTGGATTGTTAGGGTGTTTTCAGGATTCTAAGACCACAGCCAAAACATGGTCTGAGGTTCCCCACACGGGCACTTTTTCTGTGAAACTGAGAATTAGCACTTTTTGGTTAAAAGATAATCTTCCTTCTCTAGGTTGGGATGCTAAGAATTTTTTTTTTTTTTAATTGAGACAGAATCTCACTCTATCACCCAGGCTGGAATGCAATGGTGCGATCTTGGCTCACTGCAACCTCTGCTGCCCAGGTTCAAGTGATACTCCTGCCTCAGCCTCCCAAATAGCTGGGACTACAGGCATGTGCCACCATGCCCGGCTAATTTTTTTCTCTGTTTAGTAGAAACGGGGTTTTGCCATGTTGGCCAAGCTGGTCTCGAACTCTTGACCTTAGGTGATCCGCCTGCCTCAGCCTCCCAAAGGGCTGGGATTACAGGTGTGAGCTACTGTACCTGACCTAGATGCTAAGAAAAAATTGTAAAAGATAATTCTGGGGAAAAGGGCAGAGAGACTTGCCTCCTGTTCCGTCTCCAGACTCCTGGGGGCAGTCAAGATGTGTCAGGGAGTGCACTAAGCTGCTAGTTATGCAGGAGTTTTCTGTGGAGAAAGGAGTGTGACCCCATTGCATTTTCAAAAACTTTTTATCTTGAAATAATTTTAGACTTTTAGAAAACCTACAAAAATAGTTCAAAGAGTTTCTATATATCCTTTAACCAGTGTCCTCCAATGTTAACACCTGACATAGCTATGGTACAATTACCCAAACTAAGAAATCAACCTTGGTAGAGTACTATTAACTAAGCCACAGATTTATTCCAACTTCCTGAGTTTCCCACTAACACCCCTTGCTGTGCAGGATCCAGTGAGGATCCTAATTTATTATCAGTGGTTTCCTTGGTCTCTTCCAATCTGAGACAGTTCCTCAGTCTTTCCCTATCTTTGACGACCCATGTCCTTGACATCTTTTTTTTTGAAACAGGGTCTCACTCTGTCACCCAGGCTGGAGTGCAGTGGTGTGATCACAGCTCACTGCAGCCTCGATCTCCTGGGCTCAAGTGATCCTCCCACCTCAGCCTCCTGAGTAGCTAGTTCTACAGGTGTGTGCCACCCCGCCTGGCTAATTGAGATGGGGTCTTGCTATGTTGCCTGGGCTGGTCTCGGACTCCTGAGCTCAAGCAATCTACCTGCCTCGGCCTCCCAAAATGCTGGGATTATAGGCGTGAGCCAACGCTCCCGGCCATAACTTTGAGATTTTTGAAGAGTACTGATCAGTTACTTTGTATGTCCCTCCATTTGGATTTGATTGATGTTTTCTCATAGTTAGATTGCAGTTATATATTTTAGGCAAGAATAACACAGAATCGATAGGCCCCTCTCCACATCGTATCAGGAGATGCTTGAGTTAATAGTCATCACTGTGTTGTAACCTTGATCACTTGGTTAGAGTAGGACCTGCCAGGTTTCTCTACTGTAAAGTTCCTAATTTACCCTTTGTAATTGACAGATACCTTGGGGGGAGGTAAGCTAAGCATATAAATATCCTGTTTTTCCTCAACTTTCACCCACTAATTTTAGCAGCCATCTATATTGCCTATAGCAGTTATTATTGTGTGTTTGCATAAGTCTGATTTTCTTTTTCTTTTATTTTCTTTTTTCTGAGACAGAGTCTCGCTCTGTTGCCCAGGTTGGAGTGCAGTGGCACGATCTCGGCTCACTGCAACCTCCACCTCCTGGGTTCAAGTGATTCTTGTGCCTTAGCCTCTTGAGTAGCTGGGATTACAGGCGCACACCACCACGCTTGGCTAATTTTTGTATTTTTAGTAGAGATGGGGTTTTGCCATGTTGGCCAGGCTGGTCTCCAACTCCTCAAGTGATCTGCCTGCCTCGACCTCCCAAAGTGCTGGGATTATAGCCATGGGCCGCTGTGCCCGGCCCCTAAGGCTGATTTGCTGTTTTCCTTCTACATTTTATATTAAAATAAGCATGCCTTTTTTAAAGAAGTAAAATTTGTAATGATTTTTAAGCTGGTACATAACTTCAAACACATTTTAAGCTTAGGGGAGATACAACTGCCCCAGACCTACTGGAGGAGAGAGCGTGCTTCCTGCTCTTTTCAAGAAGTCACTTGATGGCTCACACCTGTAATTCCAGGGCTTCGCGAGGCCAAAGTAGGAGGATTGCTTGAACCCAGGAGTTCGAGGCCAGCCTAGGCAACATAGTAAGACCCCATCTGTACAAAAAAATTTAGAAAAATTAGCCAGGTGTGGTGATGCACACCTGTGATCCCAGTTACTTGGGAGACGGAGGCAGGAGGATGGCTTGAGCCCAGAAGTTCCAGGCTACAGTGAGCTAGGACTGCACCACTGCACTACAGCCTGGTTGACAGAGTGAGACCCTGTCTCTAAAGAAAAAAAAGAAGGGGCCAGGCGTGGTGGCTCATGCCTGTAATCCCAACACTTTGGGAAGCCGAGGCGGGCAGATCACGAGGTCAGAAGATCGAGACCATCCTGGCTAACACAGTGAAACCCCGTCTCTACTAAAAATACAAAAAAAAAAAAAATTAGCTGGGCATGGTGGCAGGCGCCTGTGGTCCCAGCTACTCGGGAGGCTGAGGCGGGAGAATGGCATGAACCTGGGAGGCAGAGCTTGCAGTGAGCCGAGATTGCACCACTGCACTCCAGCCTGGGCGACGGAGCGAGACTCCATCTCAAAAAAAAAAAAGAAAAATCACATCAGAGTCATTGGTAGAAGAGGGACCGTGACTTAGATAGACCTGTGTTTAAATCCTGGGTTCTGCTTCTTACCTGCTTTTTGGCCCTTAGCAAATGACTTCACCTGCTTGAGCAAATGACTACACCTACAGATGAGATGTTTCTTCATCTGTAAAATGGGCTAATAATGCTGACACTCCTTGTCCCCCAATACTGTGATTCATAGGATTGGTCAGTATTTGTGAAATGCCACTGGACACCCAGGAAATAGTGGAAGTAGGGCCATAAAGGAAAAACTAATAGCAGTGGTAATAGAATGATTACTATTAAAGTCATCTTAGAGTGCTCCATAGGAGTTGTTTAAAGTAAAAATTGCAAATGGCAGGACAAACTTTTTTTTTTTTTTTGAGATAGGGTCTCACTCTGTCACCGAGGCCAGAGTGCAGTGGCGTGATCTCGGCTCACTGCAACCTCCGCCTCCTGGGCTCAAGCGATACTCTCCTGCCTCAGCCTCCCAAGGAGCTGGGACTACAGGTGCGAATCACTATGCCTGCTAATTTTTATATTTTTTGTAAAGATAGGTTTTCACCGTGTTGCCCAGGCTGGTCTTGAACTTCTGAATTCAAGCTATCCCCCTACCTCGACCTCCCAAAGTGCTAGGATTACAGGCATGAGCCACCGCGCCCAGCCTTACACACACTTTCTTTTTGCCCTGCTTACCTGTTTGTGTTTTTTATAGAAACTGGTTGCCAATATTTTTTAAATGGGGACTTTTTCATTAAAATACAAGTCCTGGCTTCTCTTTGGGAAAAGAATGGGAACGTGGGGCCATCTTGGGAACTAAGAGAGCGGGTCACAGCACTGGCTCTGGGTATCTGCCAGCCAGGGTTCCCATCCCAGGCCAATGCTCTAGAGCTGTAAAATGGTGTCCTCCTTGCAGGTTGTAGCCTGGATAGAATGAGATAAGCCAGGTAATGAGAGGCCAAGGGCCAGGAACACAGCAGAAACTCGATAAACCCTAGAATGTGTTGTTAGTGGTACCCTTTTTAGGCAGGGCTTGTGCTGAGATGTCTGGCACAACTTCCTGTTTCTCTCATTTTATTACCTGCCTGGACCCTAAGTTTGTATCTGGTTTAAGAGAGGCTTAACCCTCTCAGCCCCATCAGGCTCCTCCCCATGGGACTGTTGAAAAATGTATTTCTTTCGGAATTTTTCATTTAAATTTAATTGCTCTGTGGCCTTAAATGACTTAACCTCTCTGAGCCTGGGCTTGGTTATCTATAAAACAGGATCAGACATCACAGGACTGTCAAAGGCCAGCAGGCACTTGGAAAGTGGGTACCGCTAGGGTGACAGTATGGGGTGGTGGCATGGGGGTTCTGGGTAGGACCTGACCCTTCAGTGTCTCCCCATGTCCCAGGAAGAAGCTGGTGCTGGAGAACCTGGAGGACGCCTGTGTGCTGACTGGGCCGGATGATTCCCTGTGGGACAAGCACGCGTGCCCAGCCTACGTGGGACCTGAGATACTCAGCTCACGGGCATCATACTCGGGCAAGGCAGCAGATGTCTGGAGCCTGGGCGTGGCGCTCTTCACCATGCTGGCAGGCCACTACCCCTTCCAGGACTCGGAGCCTGTCCTGCTCTTTGGCAAGATCCGCCGCGGGGCCTACGCCTTGCCTGCAGGCCTCTCAGCCCCTGCCCGCTGTCTGGTTCGCTGCCTCCTTCGTCGGGAGCCAGCTGAGCGGCTCACAGCCACAGGCATCCTCCTGCACCCCTGGCTGCAAGAGGACCCCATCCCCTCAGCCCCAACCAGATCCCATCTCTGGGAGGCTGACCAGGTGGTCCCTGATGGACCGGGGCCGGACGAAGCCAGGGAAGAGGAGGGAGACAGAGAAGTGGTTCTGTATGGTTAGGGCCACCCTACTACATGCTCGCCTGCCAACAGTGGATTGAGTTTGGGGTGGCTCCAAGCCTTCTCCTGTCTCTGAACTGAGCCAAACCTTCAGTGCCTTCCAGAAGGGAGAAAGGCAGAAGCCCGTGTGGAGTGTGCTGTGTACACATCTGCTTTGTTTCACACATATGCAATTCCTGCTTGGGTGCTTATCAAGTGCCAAGACCTGTTCTAGGTGCTGGGAATACAGCAGTGAGCAAAGGGGACGATACTCCCTGCTCACAGAGATGACAAACTGGCATTCTTGAGCTGACAGCACTTTCCCATGACCATAGGTCATTGTCTACACTGGGTACACTTTGTACCAGTGTCGGCCTCCACTGATGCTGGTGCTCAGGCACTTTTGTCCAAGGACAATCCCTTTCACAAACAAACCAGCTGCCTTTGTATCTTGTACCTTTTCAGAGAAAGGGAGGTATCCCTGTGCCAAAGGCTCCAGGCCTCTCCCCTGCAACTCAGGACCCAAGCCCAGCTCACTCTGGGACCCGTGTTCCCAGCATCTCTGTCCTCTTGATTGAGAGATTCTCCTTCCAGGCCTAAGCCTGGGATTCGGGCCAGAGATAAGAATCCAAACTATGAGGCTAGTTCTTGTCTAACTCAAGAATGTTCTGGAATGAGGGTTCAGGCCTGTCAACCATGGGGCTTCTGACCTGAGCACCAAGGTTGAGGGACAGGATTAGGCAGGGTCTGTCCTGTGGCCACCTGGAAAGTCCCAGGTGGGACTGTTCTGGGGACACTTGGGGTCCACAATCCCAGGTCCATACTCTAGGTTTTGGATACTGTGAGTATGTATTTTTACCTGTGCCTAATAAAGGAGAATTATGAAATAATTTTTTTTTTCTAGGCGATTTCTTCCATCCTTTCCAACCATCTCTTACGAATTTTCCCTGCCTTCAAAACTGACCCCCATGGAGAAAGGCCATAGAATTGTGTCACAACCTGGGCTGAGTGGTTTGTGAGAACAGATTACCTGGAGTCCGGCGGGTCTTCCTGCACTCCCTCTGTTTCTTCTGGCAGCAGCAGTGTCTCTATTAGGGTACTTTCTGAGTCAAAATGGCTTCAACAAGATGGAAATACGTTTCACAGAAAGCAATAAGTCAGCACATAGGGTGGGCTTCAGTGCTGGTCCATTCAACTCCCAAAGCTGTGGGCAGGGACCCCGGCTCTCCAGGCTCCTTCTGTCTCTTGGCTGTATTGTCCCTTGAGACTGCTGGCCCAATGGCTACAGCAGGTGTCACATTAAAGAGGTCCGTGACCAGAGGAAGAAGCCAGGGGTCACTGTAATACCTGAGAACTCAGAACTCTGGAGTTAGGCTGCCCGGAATTAAATCCTGGCTCCAGCACTCAATAGCTGTTTGACCCTTGGCAAGTTTCTTAACCACTCTGTGCCTCAGATTCTTCATCTGTAAAATGGGGGACAACGATATTACCTAACTTATGAGAACTGAATGACTTATTTTGTGTAAAGCAATTAGAACAAGCAGCGCCTGGCACAATAAGCCCACAATAAAAGTTACTCCTGGCTGGGCGTGGTGGCTCACGCCTGTAATCCCAGCACTTTGGGAGGCCAAGGTGGGCGGATCACGAGGTCAGGAATTTGAGACCAGCCTGACCAACATGGTGAAACCCCATCTCCCCATCTCTACTAAAAACACAAAAATTAGCTGGGCATGGTGGTGCGTGCCTTTAGTCCCAGCTACTCGGGAGGCTGAGGCAGGAGAATCACTTGAACCCAGGAGGTGCAGTGAGCCGAGATCGCACCACTGCACCCCAACCTGGGGAATAAAGCGAGACTCTGTCTCAAAAAAAAAAAAAAAAAAAACAAAGTTGCTCCCACATCTCTTTCTTGGGATGGAGGAAGCTTTCCCAGAAGCGCTCCTGACTGACTTTCCCACACTTCTCATTGGTCAGAACTGCATCACTTGCCGTTTCTGACCAATCACCAGCTTACTTTCGTGGGACACAGGCTTACACTAACCATGGCACTGCTCGAGCTGTAGGTGGAGCTCGTGCATCATATGGAGGGGGAGTGATTCCTGAGCAAAACCGGGTTCAAAGAGGGAGGAGATCGTAGGGAAAATAATGTGCAGAAGTGCGGAGGCCCAGCCAACAGCCTGCTAACTGCAGATACTCGAGAGCCGCCACTCTGGATCATTGAGCTAAATAAAATCGTTGTGTTTTTTTTGTTTGTTTTGTTTTTGTTTTGTTTTGTTTTTTGAGACAGAGTCTCACTCTGTCACCCAGGCTGGAGTGCAGTGGCGTGATCTCGGCTCTCTGCAACCTCTGCCTCCTGGATTTTCAAACGATTCTTCTGCCTCAGCCTCCGGAGTAGCTGGTATTACAGGTACACGCCACTACACCCGGCTAATTTTTATATTTTTAGTAGAGACGAGGGTTTTGCCATGTTGGCCAGGCTGGTCTCCAACTCCTGACCTCAGGTGATCCGCTCACCTCGGCCTCCCAAAGTGCTGGGATTACAGGCACGAGCCACCACACCAGGCCAATCATTGTGATTTTAAGTCACTAAGTTTGAGGCTATTTTGTTTTACAGCAAAAGCTAACCGATGCATACAGGGACAAGTCAGTCTCATCTCTGTGCACCCAGCATTTCCCAGAACAGGGCCTACCTGTGTCTAGGGTCTCATGGGGCAGCCCTGACCTCTATCTTGCCCCTTCCAGCTTCCAACAGACCCTGTCCCAGCTCCCTCCAAGCTGAATGTTGGCCGGATACCTACCAATGGAGCAAGGGGAACGGGAGGGCTGCCAAGGGCAGGTACCGTGCCAACACTTTACTCCATTGCACAAAGAGACTCATTTACTCCTCAAGACAATCCAGTGAGGTAGATGCTCCTGTCATTTTATAGATAAGACAAATGAGCTTTAGAGAGAGCAGAAGACTCATCCAAGACCCCACAACATAGAAAAAGACTCCTCTGGTTTTGCCTTGAAGCAGGAACTTTTGACAAGGCTGCAGATACCGGGGGAGCAGAAGGAGCAGAAGTATACTGGTGATTACTGGCGTCCATGTGTGAAGAAGGGTACAGAGAAGCAGGCTGAGTGGATGGCAAAGTGACCGGTTGAGGAACCGAAACTATAGGAGGGTGAGGGGCTGAAGTGGATGGGGGAGGGCCTGAAGAATTATAGGTAAATTGTAGTTTGGTCCCAGAGCCATTAGGTGACTCTGGAGGTTTGAAGAGAGAAGAATTAGCATATATATGGTCCTGGGCTATGTGAGTCGGGGCACAGGAGCTACAAGTACCAGCTCTTCGTGAAAAGAAATAAGATCATCAGGGGGTGACCACAATCCAAAGTCACTGGAGTTAGACACTGAATTCTCAACATCATCAGGTGGGGGAGGAGTAGCCGAAGGGAGAGGCTGATCAGATAACGAAGGCCGCACGGGAGAGGGAGGTTGAGGAAGAGGTGGAGGGTTGTCAGATTCAGAAAATTGTGGTAACTGTAGGGGGTCATGGGATTGGTATGTCATCAGGACGGCACATACCAAGGCCCAATCACCCCTGTGATGGGAACATAATTCCCTGTGGAGACCAGTTCCCAGAATGTTGCACCAACATGATCCCATAGTTCTACATCTAAGGTTCCTTTTTCAGGAAACCAAGGACAGTATTTTTCTACTGCCTTGAATAGAGTGATCATATTTTCCATGGTTACTCGGACACCACCCTGTTTTTTTTTTTTGTTTTTTTTTTTTTTTGAGACGGAGTCTCACTGTGTCTCCCAGGCTGGAGTGCAGTGGCGCGATCTCGGCTCACTGCAAGCTCCGCCCCCCGGGTTCACGCCATTCTCCCGCCTCAGCCTCCCAAGTAGCTGGGACTACAGGCGCCCGCTACCGCGCCCGGCTAGTTTTTTGTATTTTTAGTAGAGACGGGGTTTCACCATGTTAGCCAGGATAGTCTCGATCTCCTGACCTTGTGATCCACCCGCCTCGGCCTCCCAAAGTGCTGGGATTACAGGCTTGAGCCACCGCGCCCGGCCACCACCCTGTTTTAACAGGAGTTTTATATAGCAGAGATAAGCATGATGTTTAGACTCCGTGTGACCCATAGTTAACCCGGACCATACAGAGACTACTCACCAGTCATCAGGGAGTCAAACAAGCGTCTCAGTGGACCAAACCGATGACGTTTCTCTGCACCTACCAAAGGGAATCAGGTTCCCACATGCACTTGGGAGAAAGAAAAAACCACATTGGCGTGCCAGATATCAGGGGAACCCACCCCCGATAACGTTATTTCATGTAGGTTATTTTCTATTTCCCTAAGTGTTGGCCAGTCTGAGAAACAAAGGGAAAGAGTACAAAAGAGAGAAATTTTAAAGCTGGGTATCCGGGGGTGACATCACATGTCGGCAGGTTCCGTGATGCCCCCCAAGCTGCAAAACCAGTAAGTTTTTATTAGCGATTTTCAAAAGGGGAGGGAGTGTAGGAATAGGGTGTGGGTCACAGAGATCACATGCTTCACAAGTGAATAAAATATCACAAGGCAAATGGAGGCAGGGCAAGATCACAGGACCGGGGCAAAATTAAAACTGCTAATGAAGTTTTGGGCACGCATTGTCATTGATGACATCTTATCAGGAGACAGGGTTTGAGAGCAGACAACCAGTCTGACCAAAATTTATTAGGTGGGAATTTCCTCGTCCTAATAAGCCTGGGAGCGCTACAGGAGACCAGGCTTATTTCATCCCTTATCTACAACCGTAAAAGACAGACATTCCCAGAGACCTCCCCCTAGGAACACATTCTGTTTCTCAGGGCTGTTCCTTGCTAAGAAAAGAACTCAGCGATATTTCTCCTATTTACTTTTGAAAGAAGAGAAATATGGCTCTGTTCCGCCCGGCTCTCAGGCAGCCAGACCTAATGGTTATCTCCCTTGTTCCCTGAACATCACTGTTACCCTGTTCTTTTTTCAAGGTGCCCAGATTTCATATTGTTTAAACAATTTGTGCAGTTAACGCAATCATCACAGGGTCCTGAGGAGACATACATCCTCAGCTTACGAAGATGATGGGATTAAGAGATTAAAGACAGGCATAGGAAATCACAAGAGTATTGATTGGGGAAGTGACAAATGTCCATGAAATCTTCACAATTTATGTTCTTCTGCCATGGCTTCAGCTGGTCCCTCCATTCGGGGTCCCTGACTTCCTGCAACATGCACAGATGCAGCCACATGAAAACTACCCATTAAAAATGTAATATCGGCCCGGAGCAGTGGCTCATGCCTGTAATCCCAGCACTTTAGGAGGCTGAGGCCAACAGATCACTTGAGGTCAGGAGTTCAAGACCACCCTGGCCAACATGGTGAAACCCCATCTCTACTAAAAATATAAAAAATAGCTGGGCATGTTGGTGTGTGCCTATAATCCCAGCTACTTGGGAAGCTGAGGCAGGAGAATCACTTGAACCCAGGAGGCAGAGATTGCAGTGAGCCAAGATTGTACCACTGCACTCCAGCCTGAGGGACAGAGCAAGACTCTGTCTCAAAATAATAATAAAATGTAATATTCACTCTTATCAAATAATGGATGTCACCACACCCCTGACCCTAATTAGTGAGGACTTTCATGTTCTACATGTCTTCATTTAATCATCATTGTATAAGAGTTTTACATTATCAAATTAGTACATGTATATTACTGAAAGGGAAGGACTGTTAGAAAATTACTTGAGGAATGTCTGCCACTGGGGGCTGAATACAAAAGATCCTATTGTGACCTGCCAGATTATTCACTCATTTAGCAATTCAACAACATTGCTGAATGCCTACTATAGGCCAGGTGCCATGCAAGACAGATGTACTCCTGCCCTCAAGGATTCACAGTCTAATAGAGGAGAGAGATGTTAAACAGATAACCATACAAATGACACAGCTAATTATATTTGTGGAAGTTCGTTGTGGCAAAGACAGGCATCTCAATATTTCAGGAGCTCCCCTACATTTTCTAGACTCCCTTATAGTCACATGACTAGTTCTGACCAATGGGGTGTGTGTAGGAGTGGCAGGCTGAAGCAATGGAGAGCTGGTGAGCCTCATCCCTCTCTTCCCCTGCCACAGCCACCTTGCGGCTATGAGTTCCCTTAGCTACAAGCTGGAGGAGAACCACCAGATCCACCTTGGATTTCACTGAGTAAGGAATAAAACTTCTTGTGTTAAGTCTTTCAGATTTGGAGTTTGTCTGGTAGATAGTGTTAATTACCATGACTAAGGAAAATTTGCCCCTAGTGAAGGGAGGAAAAATATTCTCCACCAGTAACAAGGTCATGTCAGTCTGCTGCATTACAAACCCCAAACAGTAGTTTATGATCCTGTAAGTTGACAATTTGGGCTGAATTCTGCTGGGTCACTCCTGCAGCTGCAGGCAGCAAGCAGTTCAAATGTCTACCTTGCCAGGAAGGCTCTTCTCTGCTCCACGTGGCCTCATCCTGCAATAGGCATAGCCCACTCCTTCCTATGGTGGTCTCAGAGTTTCAGAAAGCAACAAGAGAGAACAAATTCCAGTATTCAAGCTGCACTAGCATCAAAGCATATCAAATAGCATGTCAAATTTCATGTCAAGTTCAGGATGTAGGCAAATAGATTCCTTCTCTTGACAGGAGGAGCTGAAAATAATGTGTGGTCTTGTTTTTCAACATACAATGGTCCCACTTATCCAGGGGGGATACATTCCAAGACTCCCAGTGGATGCCTGAAACCACAGATAGTACAGAATTCTGTATATACCATGTTTTTTACTATATACACATACCTACGATAAAATTTAATTTGTAAATTAAACTCTTACAAATTAAAAGTTAACAACAGCCAGGCACAGTGGCTCACGCCTGTAATCCCAGCACTTTGGGAGGCCGAGGTGGGCGGCTCACAAGGTCAAGAGATCGAGGCCATCCTGACCAATGTGGTGAAACTCTGTCTCTACTAAAAATACAAAAATTAGCTGGGCATGGTGGTGCATGCCTGTAATCCCAGCTACTTGGGAGGCTGAGGCAGGAGAATCACCTGAACCCGGGAGGTGGAGGTTGCAGTGAGCCGAGATCAGGCCACTGCACTCTAGCTTGGCAACAGAGTGAGACTCCACCTCCAAAAAAAAAAAAAAAAAAAAGAGTTAACAATAAATAGAACAGTTATAACAGTATGTTGTAATAAAAGTTATCTGAATGTGGTCTCTCCCTCAAAATGTCCTATTGCTCTGTACTCACCCTTCTTGTGATGATGGGAGATAATAAAATGCCTACGTGATGAGATGATGGTAAATGAATGACATGGACATTGTGATCTAGCATTAGGCTACTGCTGACCTGACGATATGTCAGAAGGAGAATCATCTCCTTTGGGTGATCCAGGATCATGAAGCCATGACAATGACCATGGTTGGATGTCAGGAGCAGATGATGTTGATGATTAATGGTGGGTAACGTCTACAATATGGATACAGTGGAAAAGAGATGATTCACATCCTAGGTGGAATAGTGCAGGATGGCATGAGATTTCATCATGTCGTTGGCTGCAGGTAACTGAAATTGCAGAAAGCAAAACCACAGATCATGGGGGTGGGAGTGGGGAACTACTGTACAACATGAGATATATTTGATTAAATAAGATGATGTGCACCTAAAACTGTCCCTACAGGTTGTATGCCCCTGGGTAAATTGCTTGGTGTCTCTGGATCTCCAGCTGTTCGTCTTCTTTCTGCATGGCTAAGCCCTATCCATCACTTGAGGCTGGACCTAGAGCCCTGCCTGGCCACTAAGCCCTCAGAACAGGGTGTCTTTTTTAAAAAAAGACAGGGTCGGCCGGGCGCGGTGGCTCAAGCCTGTAATCCCAGCACTTTGGGAGGCCGAGACGGGCGGATCACAAGGTCAGGAGATCGAGACCATCCTGGCTAACACAGTGAAACCCCGTCTCTACTAAAAAAATACAAAAAAATAGCAGGGCGAGGTGGCGGGCGCCTGTAGTCCCAGCTATAGGGAGGCTGAGGCAGGAGAATGGCGCAAACCCGGGAGGCGGAGCTTGCAGTGAGCTGAGATCCGGCCACTGCACTCCAGCCTGGGACAGCGCGAGACTCCCTCTCAAAAAAAAAAAAAAAAAAGACAGGGTCGGGAGGCAGAGGTTGCAATGAGCCAAGATTGCACCATTGCACTCCAGCTTAGGCGACAAGCGTGAAACTCCATCTCAAAAAAAAAAAAAAAAAAAGACAGGGTCTTGCTCTGCCACCTACAGTGGTGTGATCATGGCCCGCTGCAGCCTTGAACAACTGGGCTCAAGCTATCTCCCCACCTCAGCTTCCTGAGTAGCTGGGAGCACAAGTGAGTGCCACCATGCCTGGCTAATTTTTTAAAAATTTGTTTTGTAGAGACAGGGGCCTCACTATGTTGCCCAGGCTGGTCTTGAATGCCTGGCCTTAAATGATGCTCCTGCCTTGGCCTCCCAAAGCACTGGGTTTACAGGCATGACCACTACCCACAACCAGAACATTTCTCAAATGTGATTGGTTGATCTCCTGCATCCATCCCTGGGGTGCTTGTTTAAAATGCAGATCCCTGGACCCTCCCCCAACCTAGAGAGTCAGAACATCTGGGCTCCTGCATCTTAACAAGCTCCCTGGGTGATGCTGCTGGGCCTCCAAGTTGGAGAACCTCTGTATTTGAAGAAATTCGGACTCCTTGGGGACTCAAATCTTATTTCAGCTCTTCTCTGGACCAGTTTGACTTTAGCCTAGATGTAAAATGGGTATAAATTTTACATGCCTGTGATGCCAGGATGCACTCACAGGGGAGGGAGGGCTTTAGCAGAGGTCAGAATCTAAGCCACCACTACAGTTGTACCAGATCCATGGAGAAAGACACCCAGGCCTCATTTCCTCATTGTTCTCTCTTCCCTTACCTGGCTTTATGGTTCTTCATAGCGCTGAGCACCGCTGGGCAGTGTATTTTATGTTTTTTTGAGTTTCATAAGGCCAAGGACTATGTTTTGTTTATAACTGTTCCCCCATTTCCTAGAACAGTGCCTGGTACACAGGGGTGCTCAATAAATGTTTGTGGAATGATTGAATAAAAGTTGTTCCTGTACAGATTCCACCTGCCTAGAGCAAAGCCAGGACACTGATTGGGATGAACACATAGCACGTGCCAGACATGGTTCTGAGTGCTTTACCTGCATCATCTCACTTCATATGTGACAGCCAAATGGCTCCCAGTGGCCTTCACCAGTTGGTATTCACACCTTTGAACAGTTTCGTCCTATCCTGAGCTGGGCTGACCAGTGTAATTAATAGGATATTGTGAAATGAGAAAGTATGACGTTTAAGATTAGGTCATAAAATACGTTATGGTTTCTGCTTTGCTTTTCTGGATCATCTGCTCTGGGGAGAGCCAGCTGCCATGTTGTGAGGACACTCAATTACCCCTGTGGAAACGTACACGTGGTGAGGAACGTAGGCATTCTGCAAATAACCAGCACCACCCAGGCACATGAGAGAGCTTTCTTGAGTCGATCCTCCAGCCCCAGTCAAGCCTTCAGATGACTGCAGCCCCAGCTAACATCTTAACTACAACTTCATGAGAGACCCTGAGTCAGAACCATCTATGTAGCTGCTCCCCAGCTCCTACCCCACAGAAACTGTGTAACAGCATACATGTTTATTGCTGTTTTAAGCTGTTAATTTTGGGAAATTTGCTATGTATCAATAATTAATAACTTGTACAGATTCTCACAACAGCCTATGTGGGAGAAGCCATTATAATCACCATTGTACAGAGAAAGAAACTGAGGCCCAGATGGGGGAATCTTTGTCCAGGGTCACAGAGATAGTGAACTGTAGCACTGAGATTGGAACCCAAGTTTGAATGACTAGAGTCTACCCACTGAGGTGAAGGGTGTTCAACTTGAATGCCAGCTCTTCCCCTGAAGGGCCAAGGCTGAGACCAGAAAACCTGAAACAATATAGCTGCCCCCAATATAAATATGTGTAGGTCACTCAGGGCTGATGGTACATGACCATAATAAATCAGCAGGGTCATTAGGAGAAAACAAGACAATAGGAGTGAAAACGGACAGAAACAGATATGCCCAGAGTTTGCATATCAGTATTATCAGATGCAGATTACAAAACAAAATGTTGGCCAGGTGTGGTGGCTCATGCCTGTAATCCCAGCCCTTTGCGGGGCTGAGGCACATGGATCACCTGAGGTCGGGAGTTCAAGACCAGCCTGGCCAACATGGTGAAACCCAGTCTCTACCAAAAATACAAAAAATTAGCCAGGAGTGGTGGCAGATGCCTGTAATCCCAGCTACTCAGGAGGCTGAGGCAGGAGAATCAGGAGGCGGAGGTTGCAGTGAGCCAAGATCGTGCCATTTGCACTTCAGCCTGGGCAACAAGAGTGAAACTCCATCACACACACACATACACAAAAATTAAATTTAAAAGATGGGCTAAACAGCAAATTAGACATGGCTAAAGAGGGAATTAATGAGACAGAAATCAGACACCAATCACAGATTCAAGAAACTCCATAAATTTCACACATAGACACATCATAGTAAAAATGCAAAAAAACCCCCAAATATTAAAAAAAAAAAAATTCTTAAAAGCACTCAGAGGAAAAGATTCAGAGATTCTAAGAACAAAAAACAAAACAAACAAAATCCCAAAACAACAACAAAAAACAAAAAATACCCAGTACTACCACATGGATAAACCTCAAAAACATTATGTCAAGAAAAACCCCAATGTTATGCCAAGTGAAAGAAGCCAGTCACAAAGGTTCACATACTGTCAAAGCCTAATTTTCTTTTTGGTCTCACTCTGTCACCCAGGCTGCAGTGCAGTGGGGCAATCACTGCTCTACAGGTGCACACCATCACACTCGGCTAATTTTTATATTTTTTGTAGAGATGGAGTTTCACCATGTTGCCCAGGCTGGTCTTGAATTTCTGGGCTCAAGCGATCCACCCGGCTTGGCCTCCCCAAGTGCTGGGATTACTGGCACGAGCCACTGTGACCCATCAGTAAGATCTAATTTCTATAAAATATCAGGAAGAGGAAAGTCTATAGAGACATAAAGTATATTAGTGCTGTCAGTTGGAGGATGGGGAAGAGGGAATGTCTGCTAATGAGTACAGGTCTATTTTGGGGTGATAAAAATTTTCTTTCTTTCTCTCTCTTTCTTTCCCTTCCTTCCTTCCTTCCTTCCTCCCTCCCTCCCTCCCTTCCTCCCTCCCTCCTTCCTTCCTTCCTTCCTTCCTTTCTTTTCTTATGGAATCTCGCTTTATCACGCAGGCTGGAGTACAATGGTGTGATCTCAGCTCACTGCAACCTCCGCCTCCTGGGTTCAAGCAATTCTCATGCCTCAGGCTCCGCAGTAGCTAGGATTACAGATGCCCACCACCACACCTGGCTAATTTTTGCATTTTTAGTAGAGACAGGGTTTCACCATGTTGGCCAGGCTGGTCTCGAACTCCTAACCTCAAGTGATCCGCCCGCCTCAGCCTCCCAAAGTGCTGGGATTGCAGGTGTGAGCCACCATGCCCAGCCAAAAATGTTCTAAAATTTGATTGTGGTGATGGGTGCACAATTCTGTAAATGTTACTAAAAACTATTAAATTGTGTATTTTAAGTGGGTGGATTTTATGGCATATAAATTATATCTCAATAAAGTTGTTTATAAAAAGAACAGCAGTTAGATTGACAGGTGATGATGTCTCAACAGCAACCATTTCCCAGTATTTTGGGAGGCCGAGGTGGGCAGATCTCTTGAGCCCACGAGTTCAAGACCAGCCTGGGGAACATGACCAAACCCTGTCTCTACAAAACTTAGCCAAGTGTGGTGGCACGTGGCCGTGGTTACAGCTACTCGGGAAGCTGAGCCCAGGAGTTGGAGACTGTAGTGAGCCATGATTACGCCACTGCACTCCAGCCTGAGCAACACGAGTGAAACTCCGTCTCAAAAAAAAAAAAAAAAGCTTGCCCCAGGCCATTCAAATGTACAGCCAAGGTTGAAAAACATTGTCTTAAGAGATGCGTTTCAGGCAAAAGAAAAATTATCACACATGGGCCGGGCTCGGTGGCTCATGCCTGTAATTCTAGCACTTTGGGAGGCCGAGCCAGGCGGATCATGAGGTCAGGAGATCGAGACCATCCTGGCTAACACGATGAAATCCCGTCTCTACTAAAAATGCAAAAAATCAGCCAGGCCTGGTGGCGGGCGCCCGTAGTCCCAGCTACTCGGGAGGCTGAGGCAGGAGAATGGCATGAACTCGGGAGGCGCAGCTTGCAGTGAGCCGAGATCGCGCCACTGCACTTTGGCCTGGGCGACAGAGCGAGACTCTTGTCTCAAAAAAAAAAAAAAAAAAAAAAAAAAAGAAAAAGAAAAAGAAAAAAGAAAAAAGAAAAAAAGAAAGAAAAATTATCCCAGATGATCAGGTTCATTCCTTCATTCAACATATGGAGCCTCCGTTACGTGTTTGGAACTGTGCTAGACACCAGGAACACAGCAGTGAGCAAAACAAACCAAAAAGTCCCTGCCCTCGAGGAGAGGAAAACAGACCCAGAAAAACATAAATAAGTAAAATATGCTCCGTTAGACAGTAATAGATGCTGAGAAGAAAAAAAAATGAAGCCAGGAAGGCGGATGTGAAATGCTGGATACATGCGTGTCTGTGAAATTTCAGATGGAGTAGCTAGGGAAGATTTTTGGGTTAAGACCAAAATAAAGGGAAGGAGCGAGCCATGCAGACGTTTGGGTTACGGCAGGTGCAAAGGCCCTAAGGCAGGAGTGTGTCTGACTTACTCCAGGACCCAGCAGGTCAATGGGACTTGAGTGGAGTGAGGCAAGGGCAGGGTAGTCAGCTACGAAGACAGAGATCTGGAGGCAGTTTGCAAGCCCTGGGGAAGATCTCGGCTGTTACTTTAAGCGAGATGGGAGTACTTGAGTCGGGGAGTGGCCTGAGTTTGATTTACATTTTAACAGGACTCTCAGGCAGCTGGGTGGAAATGGACAGAAGAGGGCAAAAAGAGAAGCAAGGAGGCCCAGGAGGAGGCTGATTCAGGACCCCTGAGATGATGGAGCACTGATGCAGCTGGAGCGGGATGGGGCCGGAGGAGGTGAGGGATGAGAGTCTGCAAGTGGAGCCCACAGGATCTACTGATCGATGGGACGAGGAGCGGGAGAAAAATTAAAGCAGGCGAATGCAAACTTCACCAATAGCTCAACGAAAAGACAGACGGTGACCGCTGAGAGGCAGCGTCGGACCTGGGTAAGGGCGGGTTCCTGAGCCTGCCAGGCCTGGATTCAAACCTCGGCTGAGTGGCCTTGGACAGGTCATCAACAAACAGAGCCTTCGTTTATTCATTTGCAAACGGAGCCAAGGACCGGGCCTGCCCCGGGGTATGCCTGAGGCTTGGGTGAGCAGGCGCCGGGCTCGCAGGGGGCGCTCCTAATCCGTCCCCGGCAGCTCGACGCTGTGGATCTAGCTGCCTTCCAGCCCCGGCTCCAGCTCCTGCTCAGGTTCCTGCTACTGCCCCCGGCCCCGGGCCCCGCGCCCCGCCCACCCCGCCTCTCGGCCCTGCCCCCTCCCGCTGCTCCGCGGCGTAGCCCGCACTGTGAGCCCGGCGGGGGTCCGGGGGTCCGCGGTCAGCCCCGGAGGACGGGGTGGGGTCGCCCCAAACAGGAGCGCCGGGAGCGCTGGAACCCCGCGCTCGGCGGCCCTCGCCGCCGGGTGGCCGGGCATTGGAGGTCCCGGATGAGGCGACAATTTTTCCGGCCCCCCTCCCAGTCCCGCCCCACTTCCGGGGCCGCCACTTTCACTTTCTCTTCCGCCGAAGCCGCTCCGCTTGCGAAGAACTGGGGCCTCCTGGGAGGAGAGAGGGCTTTGCGTTGAAACCCAGGACGCCAGGAGTGCTCCCGCAAGTGGGGGTCCTCCGGGACTTGGAACGCCCCGGCTGGGCGGTGTCCGGGCGTCCTTTCCCCGCTTCTCCCCACCTCGGCTGGTCCCGTTTCCTCTTGCGCCCAGTGCGGACTTGTCTCGGCGCCCGCTGCCCTCTCACCGCCCCACTCGGGATCCCGGCCTGGTCACCAGGCAGTGTGATGCTTCCCGATTGCCGCGGGGACAGCGAGACACAGACAGAACTTGGGCCGCGCCGGAGGCCACACGGCCTGGCTGAGTTGCTCCTGGTCTCCCGCCTCTCCCAGGCGACCCGGAGGTAGCGTTTCCCAGGAGGCACAGTCCCCCGCAGGGGGATGGGCGCAGCCACGCCAGATGGACGAGAAGACCAAGAAAGGTGGGCAGAGGCTGGAGGTGGCTGGGGAACTTCCGGTGGGAAGTGGGCCCCGCAGGACCTGGCCTTGCCTGCCTGGAAGGACCTTGGAGAGGGGGCTTTAGCCTGCCCTCCCTCTGCCCCCCTCCCCATCAGTTTCCTCCTTTAGTACCTGCTGGCTTCCAGAGCCATCTTGGGGCCCTGAGAACTCCTTGGGCCGGCTCTGTGCTGAGATGGGGCTTGGGGACTCGCAGAGGACACAGGGCATTGAACTTGGAGACCTCCTGGGCTGGTGGGGTACAGACCTCAGTTGACCTGAGTAGCAGGGGTCCTTGCCTTTTCTCTTGCCCCCTGCACCTAGGGTTGTAGAACAGAAATCAGCCACTGCCTTGCTGGAAACCTTCCCGTGCCCCTCTGTGTTCTACAAACAAAACCCAGAGCCCCTGGGTGGCCCACAGGACATCTCTCCTCAGTCACCCCGCCATGCTCACTCTACTGGAGCCCCACTGGCTTCTTTCGGTTCTCATCCAACCATTTCTTGGCCAAGGCCCTTACTCTTCCTTCCACCTGGACCACTCTTCCCCACTGGGGCTCGACACGTGCAGCTTCTCCTCCTTCAGGTCTCACCTTCAGTGTTACTCCCTCCCAGAAGCCTCCCCTGGTCTCCTTAACCTGTTTATTTTCCTGCCAGCAAGGATCACAATCTGACTTTTTTTTTTTTCTTGTTAAACTTGTTCATTGTCTCCCCACTGGGCAGGGAGATCCATAAGGAGAGGGACCCTGTTTATAAATCTCTGTGGGATTCCAGTTCCTGGGACAGTGGGTGGCACACAGTAGGAGCTCAATAACTGCTTATTGGATAAATGAATAGAAGTATGAGGGACCCTGGGAATATGAAGGACAAACAGAACCAAATGAGCCTAGAGTGAGGAGGAGTGGGGAATATCAAAGAACCCCTCCCAGAGAAAGGGACTTTTAGTCTGGGTGCTGAAGGATATGTAGGAGTTCACCAGGAAGACAGAGAAAGCAGCACACACAAAGGATCATCTCCTTTCCTACCCCATTACGCCCACCTCCTGAAAATAAAACCCTGTGCTAACTGGCTCCTGCTGTACTGGCTTTCAGCAGAGGAAATGGCCCTGAGCCTCACCCGAGCAGTGGCGGGCGGGGATGAACAGGTGGCAATGAAGTGTGCCATCTGGCTGGCAGAGCAACGGGTGCCCCTGAGTGTGCAACTGAAGCCTGAGGTCTCCCCAACGCAGGACATCAGGTGAGGAGTGCATGGTTGGCCTGAACCCTAGGGACAGCAGGACAGGACATTCTTGCCTGTAAAACAGTTCTTCCTAATGGCAGGTTCTGGCTTCAGGAGGCCTGGCTTCTAACCCTAGTTATGTCATTAATCAACTGTGAAATATAGGGCAGGTCACTTCACCTCTCAGTGTGTCCTCATGTTAAAAATCAGACCATAACATAGGGTTGTTAGGAGGTGTACTGTATTAGGATGACCGTAACAGTAGCTATCTCATAGGGTTGTTAGAAGGTGTACTGTATGTTAGTCCTTACACAACAGAAGAAAACAGAACAGTGATGTAAACGAATTTATGGCAGGGAGTCCAGATAGGGGGGTTCTGCTCCCCACAGTCCTCAGAGGCTCATCTTGCTTCTCTCACTGTTCTGCCCTTCATTCCCAGATTCCTCATGGTGCAAAATGGCCATTCCAACTCCATCCAGCCATCACATCACAGGAGGAAGGGAAGAAAGGCACCCCTCCACATTCCTCTAAAGAGCATAGCTCAAAAGTTGTACACACTTCTTCCATTAATTCCTATGGACCAGAACTGATTTGTACAGCTACAGTTCAACTTGAGGGAAGACTGTATAGTCAGGATATTCAACTAGAATTCAGGGGTTTGCTTGGTAAGGGAAGGGAAGAGAATGGCTACTGTCAGTCTCTGCTCCAGGAGACTTAAACTCAATGCTGAAACACTTTGCACAGTGCCTGGCGTGTGTTATGCACTCAATAAACATTAGTGTCTATGGTTCTTTTTTGACTGCTTTTTCATTACTGGATAGTAAGGCAATAGTTTTATGGTTTCTGATTTTCAGTTTTCATGGTAGGTCCCATTTGATTTTTCTTAAAACAGTTTTATTTATTTATCCATACAGTTCAACCATTTAAAGTATACAGTTCAATGGCTTTTAGTATATTCAAGTTTGTGCAACCATTACCACAATCAATTTTAGAACATTTTCATCATCCTGGAAAGAAATCTGGTACTCATTAGCAGTCAGTCTCCATCTCTCTACCTTTTCCCTAACTCCCCAACCTTAGGCAACCACTAATCTACTTTTTATCTCTAGGGATCTCCCTTCTCTGGAAATTTCATATAAGTTGAATCATACAACATGTGGCCTTTTGTGTCTGGCTTCTTTCACTTAGGATCATGTTTTCTAGATTCATCCATGTTGTAGCATGTATAACAACTTCATTCCCCTTTTTTTGACATGAGGTCTCACTCTGTTGTCCAAGTTGAAGTGCAGTGGTGCCATCATCTCTCACTACAGCCTCAACTTCCTGGGTTCAAGCAGTCCTCCTGCCTTGGCCTCCCAGGTAGCTGGGACTACTGGCGTGTACCATCACACCCAGCTAATTTTTTAAGAATTTGTAGAGATAAGGTCTTGCTGTGTTGCCTAGGCTGGTCTTGAACTTCTGGCCCAAGCAGTCTTCCCACCTCAGCCTCTCAAAGTGCTAGGATTACAGGTGTGAGCCACCATGCCCAGCCAGAACCTTATTCCTTTTTATTGCCAAATAATAATCTATTATATGGACATACCTCATTATCATTACTGATTAAATCAGTTGATGGACATTTGGGTGTTTCTATTTTTTGGCTATTATAAACAATGCTGCCATGAACATTTGTGTCCAGCTTTTTGTGTGGACATGTTTTCATTTCTCTTGGGTACATACTAGGAGTAGAATTGCTGGATCATACAGTAACTCTATGTTTAACCTTTTAAAGAAATGCCAGACAGTTTTCCAAAGTGGCTACACCGTTTTACATTCCCACCAGCATATATGAGGGTTCTAGTTTCTCCACATCCTCTCTAACACTTCTTATTTATCTATTTTATTATAGTCATCCTAGTAAATTTGAAGAGGTATCTCATTGTGGTTTTGATTTGCAATTTCCTAACCATTTGATGACAAATGATGTTGAGCATCTTCATGTGCTTATTTGCCATTTGCATATTTTCTTTGGAGGTTTGCCTATTCAAGTCTTTTGCCCATTTTAAAATTGGATTTATCTTTTTTTTTTTTTTTTTTTTTTGAGATGGAGTCTCACTGTATTGCCCAGGCAGGAGTGCAATGGTGCGATCTCAGCTCACTGAACCTCCACCTCCCAGGTTCAAATGATTCTCCTGCCCCAGCCTCCTGAGTAGCTGGACTACAGGTGCCCACCACCACACCAGCTAATTTTTGTATTTTTAGTAGAGATGGAGTCTCACTGTGTTGGCCAGGCTGGCCTTGAACTCCTGAAGCCTCAGGTGATCCACCCACCTTGGCCTCCCAAAGTGCTGGGATTACAGGCATGAGCCACCACACCCAGCTGGGTTTATGTTTTTATTATTGAGTTGTAGGAATACTTTATTCATCTGAGACAGAAGTGCCTTATCAGCTGCATGATTTGCAAAAATTCTCTCTCATTCTGTGGGTTGTCTTCTCACTTTGTTGATGGTGTCCTTTGAAGCACAAAAGTTTTAAATTTAGATGATGTCCAGGTCGTCTATGTTTTATTTTGTTGTTTGTGCTTTTGGTGTCATATCTAAGAAATCATTGCCTCATCCAAGGTAATGAAGATTTACCTCTATATTTTCTCCTAAATATTTTATGGTTTCAGCTCTTACATTTAGGTCTTTGGTCCATTTTGATTTAATTTTTATATATGGTGTGAGGTAAGGGTCCAACTTCATTCTTTTGCATGTGGATATTGAGTTGTGCCGGCACTATTTGTTAAAAAGACTATTTTCCCGTGTTTAATCATCTTAACCCTTTTTGAAAATTAATTGACCATAAATATGAGTGCTTATTTCTGGACTCTCATTTCTATACCATTGAACTATAATATACATCTGCCCTTATGCCAGTACCACACTGTTCTGATTACTGTAACTTCATAGTATTTGAAATCAGGAAATGGAAGTTCTCCAGCTTTTGTTCTTTTTCAATATTGTTTTGGTTATTGCAAGTCTCGAATTTCCATATAAATTTTAGGATCAGCTTGTCTGGTTCTGCAAAAAAGAAAAAAAAAATGGGATTTTGGTAGGGATTTCATTGAATCTGTAGATCATTGGCCACTTGATTTTAAACAAAATATTGGTATATCTACTTCTTGAAATGGTTGATTGAGACAGTACCTGTGTACTCCTTGCTATGAAAAATGAGGAAGTTAACATACTCATCTTCCACCTTTGCTTTTCATGACTTTTTTTGTTGAAGTATCATTGTGGACATTTTCCCAGTTGACTTCCACTTGATCCCCTGAATTAACTAACTGGCACTGGCGTTTCCTCTGTAAAATGTACAGTGTCAGCCACCATCTTGCTATTAAAGTGTGGCCCCTGGACCACATCATGGGGGGAATCTCAGGTCCTACCTCAGACTTGCTGGATCAGAACCTGAGTTTTGAGAGGCTGTGGGCAACCAGCACCTCTCAGACCTGCTGTTGGGTTCTCATCGATGGACCCTATGCTTCCTAGCAAATGATACCTGTTGTATGTGTTATTGGTAATAACATAGTTTACTTAGCTGTTACATTAATTAATAAAACATGAGCACTGAAAGAGTTGTTTCTGTGAAAATAAGCTGATTGCTTTAAAAAGACAAAAGACAGATCACACAGACACATACACACAGACACACACACACACACACACACACAGATTAACACTGTTGGGTGAGACAGTGGTAAGGAAATACAGTAAAAATCCAGAAGGGCTCTGTGCTCTGATGCTTCAGGAGTGTGTCTAAGTTCTTGCTCACTTTAAAGAAGCCGCTACTAGAAATATATAGATCATGATTATGGATGTGATTCATACAAAAAAAAAGAAAAATCCATGGGAAACTCCAGTCAGCAGGTATAAACTCATGCTGGGCATGGCGGCTCAGCACTTTGGGAGGCTCAGGCAGGAGAATGACTTGAGCTCAGGAGTTTAAGACCAGCCTGGGCAACATAGTGAGAACTTGTCTCTACAAAAAATGAAAAAATTAGCCAGGTTGGGTGGCACACACCTGTAGTCCCAGCTACTTGAGAGGCTGAGGCCAGAGGATTATTAGATCTCAGGTGGCTGAGGTTGCAGTGAGCCATGATCATGCCTGAGTGACAAGGTAAAACCCTGTCTCAAAGAAAGAAAGAGAGAAAAGCCGTTGGCTGTACACCTAGAGACTGGCCAGTGAATATGCATTTATAGCATGTAAGTTAAAATTAAGTGTTTAAGCTTTGACTGCAGCTGTTTTTGTGATTCTCTGCTGTTCACCAGCGATCTTGATGTGACATTGAATGAGAGAGCTCCAGCTGTATTTTTTTGTTGATAGTGTTAAGATTATAGCTTTTAAAAATTTTGTTTTCTAACATAATTAAGGCTTTTATGCTTTGCCTCTAGGTTGATTCTAAAAGTGCAATACTACTAGAAAGGATTTATAGTATTTTGATTATGGAAATATTATTCACTATAGAATAACTAGCGCAGTCGAAACCATATGCACTTTTATGTTTCAAAACCCTTACTGCTGGAAGAACATTTTGGGGTTAAGATCCAGTCCTTTTCATGTTTTACTTTTCTTCTATTCTCCTGTATGAGACTCATCTATTTTTGTTTTTCAAGAACTTTTCATGTGGAAAATGTGGTAAATTTTTAGTTTTTGCATGTTTAAAAATTTCTAGGCCGGGCGCGGTAGCTCATGCCTGTAATCTCAGCACTTTGGGAGGCTGAGGCGGGCGGATCACGAGGTCAGGAGATCGAGACCATCCTGGCTAACATGGTGAAACCCCATCTCTAAAAATACAAAAAATTAGCTGGGCGCGGTGGCGGGCACCTGTAGTCCCAGCTACTGGGGAGGCTGAGGCAGGAGAATGGCGTGAACCCAGGAGGCAGAGCTTGCAGTGAGTGGAGATCGCGCCACTGCACTCCAACCTGGGCGACAGAGCGAGACTCCTCAAAAAAAAAAAAATTCTGTATTTTGCTCTCTCAATTCATTGATAGTCGACTGGGTATTCAAATTGTTTACCTGAATAATTTTAAGAACATTTTCTGGACTACTTTTAAACAAATTTCAGATATTATTTTATCCTTAAATCTTTAGTATGTGTCTTCAAAAAATTAGGACTTGACCGGGCACGGTGGATCATGCTTATAATCCTAGCACTTTGGGAGGCTGAGGCAGGTGGATTGCTTGAATCCAGGAGTTCAGAACCAGCCTGGGCAACATAGTGAAACTTTATCTCTACAAAATATTAGCTGGACATGGTGGTGCACCCCTCTAGTCCCAGCTACCCGGGAGGCTGAGGTGGGAGGGTCACTGCAGTCCAGGAGATTGAAGCTGCAGTGAGCCAAGATCATGCCACTACACTCCAGCCTGGGTGACAGAAGCGAAACCCTGTCTCAAAAAAAAACAAAAACAAACAAACAAAAAACCCTCAATACTATTATCACACCTTAGAAAAGGAATAAGAATTCCTTAAAATCCCCTAATGCACTGTTTATATTCAAATTTTCCTATTTCATTAGTGCTTTTTACAGTTTGTTTTCTTCAAATCAAGAGCCAAACAAGATCTACACATAGCATTTCTTAATATGTCTTAAGTCTCTTTTATTCTTCTCTATTTTTATGCCACTAGTTTTTTTTAAGAAACCTGGTCTTTTGACCTCTAGAATTTTCCCCATATTCTGGATCTATCCATTACCTCTTCATGGTATGTATTAGGCCACTCTAGCATTTTACAAAGAAATATCTGAGACTGGGTAATTTACAAAGAAAAGAGGTTTGGCGGGGCGCGGTGGCTCACACCTGTAATCCCAGCAGTTTGGGAGGCCAAGGTGGGCGGATCATGAGGTCAGGAGATGGAGACCATCCTGGCTAACACAGTGAAACCCGTCTCTACGAAAAATACAAAAAATTAGCTAGGCGTGGCGGCGGGCGCCTGTAGTCCTAGCCACTGGGGAGGCTGAGGCGGGAGAATGGCGTGAACCTGGGAAGTGGAGTTTGCAGTGAGCCAAGATCGCGCCACTGCACTCCAGCCTGGGCGACAGAGCAAAACTCAAGTCTCAGAAAAAGGGAAGAGGTTGTTAACTCAGTTCTGCAGGTTGCATAGGAAGCATGGTCCTGACATTTGCTTAGCTTTTAGGGAGCTCAGTGAGCTTTACTGAAGCAGAACAGAACTATGAGAGAGGAGAAAAGAGAGAGTTGCAGGAGGTGCCACACTTTACAAAGAAACTGGATCTCACGAGGGACTCACTGTGGCGAGAATACTCTGTTGAGGAAGCGTGAGGAAACAGGCTATGAGGAGCTGTGCCTATGACTAAACACATCTCCCACCAGGCCTCAGGTTGGAACTGTCATGGTGTCATTTACTATCTCCCATTTTTCCTGTAACTGGTAGTTAGAGATAAGGAGTTCAGATGTCAGCAGTCACTTTTTTTTTTTTCCTGAGGCGGGTCGCTCTGTCGCCGGGCTGGGTGCGGTGGCCGGATCTCAGCTCACTGCAAGCTCCGCCTCCCGGTTTCCGCCCATTCCGGCCTCAGCCTCCCGGTAGCTGGGACTACAGGCGCCCAGCCACCTGCGCCCGGCTGGTTTTGTATTTCTTAGCAGACTTGAGGACACCATGTGTAGGATGGTCTGCAGTCTCCTGACCCTCGGTCTGCCAGATCACCGGCCTCCCAAAGTGCTGGGACCCGAACCTGCGCCCGGCCCCTTTTTTTAAAGACAGAGTTTCATTCTGTCGCCCAGGCTACAGGAGATGCAGTGGTGTTAGGCTCACTGCCTCTTCTCCGGGTTCATGCCATTCTCCTCAGTCTCGAGTAGCTGGGACTACAGAAACACCACGGCCCATGTTTTTTTTTCTTTTTGTGTATTTTTAGTAGAAACAGGGTTTCACTGTGTGTTAACAGGATGGTGTGATCTCCTGACCTTGTGATCACCACCTCAGCCCGTGCGCAGTTCAGCAGTCACTTGCCTTTTAATGTGCAGGACTCTTTCTCATTTTTTTGCTTACTTCATGCCTTTTCTTGCTTTCTGAATGCAATGTTTTCCCAAATCTCTCTGAAGGTACTACTTAGACTTCACTGTTGCTTATTGTTCTATACCCTAAATGATCTCTGTTTGCTTTGGGGTCAGTTCTGCTTTTTCATCTTCTCATGCTTTTGATTTTTCAAAAATGTTGGAGGATCCTCGAGAAAGTTAAAACCACTTTCTCTGGAATAATACCATGTGGATTTAAATCTTGCCTCTGGCTGAACACAGTGGCTTACTCCTGTAATCCCACTTCAGGAGGCCAAGGCAGGAGGATCACTTGAGGCTAAGAGTTCGAGACCAGCTTTGGCAACACAGTGACACCCTGTCTCTACAAAAACTTAAAAAATTAGCCATGGGGTCATGAGCCTGTGGTCCCAGCTACTTAGGAGGCTGAGATGGGAAGATCCCTTGAGCCCAGGAGGTTGACGCTGCAGTGAGCCAAGGTAGCACTACTGCACTCCAGCCTGGGCCACAGAAAGAGAGCCTGTGCCTTAAAAGTAAATCAATACATACATACAAATGAATCCTGCCTCTAACAGTTATTAGTTGCTTAGTTTGGCAGAGTCACTGTAACCTATCTGTGCCTCACATTTTTATCTGTAAAACAGGGATACAGCAGTACCTGCCTGATGGGTTCATTGAGAGGATTAAATGAGTTAATACACATTCAGTGCATTGAATAGTCTTAGCATATAGTAAACAACAACTTTTGGTGGTTTGACTAAGGAGCAGGGGAGACAAGATAGAAGAGGTTGGAGAGGTCAGGGAGGCGCCAGATCATGGAGGCCCTTGTGTGCTGCCATGAGTTGATTCTAAGAGTAGCATGGGTGGGGGCCTACCCCAGACTGGGGGTTGTGTGTGTATATGTGCATGGCCATGCGCCTGTGTGCAAATACATACATGTCTGTAGCCGGTGGCTGAGGCTGGACCCCTGGCCAGAGCCCATGCTGAGCCCCTGCTGTTCTCTGCAGGCTGTGGGTGAGCGTGGAGGATGCTCAGATGCACACTGTCACCATCTGGCTCACAGTGCGCCCTGATATGACAGTGGCATCCCTCAAAGACATGGTGAGTGAGGAGGCTGAGGGCAACACTGGGGTGGAGGCTCTCCCTTTCGCTCCTGCTTCCTCTCTCTCCTCTGGCTGTGCCTTCCCACTCTCTCTCTCGGTGCCCCCACCAGGTTTTTCTGGACTATGGCTTCCCACCAGTCTTGCAGCAGTGGGTGATTGGGCAGCGGCTGGCACGAGACCAGGAGACCCTGCACTCCCATGGGGTGCGGCAGAATGGGGACAGTGCCTACCTCTATCTGCTATCAGCCCGCAACACCTCCCTCAACCCTCAGGAGCTGCAGCGGGAGCGGCAGCTGCGGATGCTGGAAGGTGAGGCTCTGCCCCGAGCACCGTGGGACCCAGCAGGGGCCCTGGACTCACTTGAGAGTGTAGGGCAAGTAGGAGCAGAGCCCCTGGGTTTTTAGTCAGGGGCTCACCCAGAGGACCCTATCCAAGTGGGGAAGAGAGGACCTAAGACACATGGGAGGGAGCATTTCAGGGACCCATCATGACAACAGCTGGCATGGGGACGGGTGGATTCCATCCAGGCTCTGGCATTCCCAGCTGTGTGACCTTGGGCAAGGTTAGTCCCATCTGCTGCCCAGTTTGCTAAAATCATAAACTGGTTATGACGGTGATGATAACTAGTGTTTATTCTTAATTTTTAACTTGTGAAATGTTTCAGACCTACAGAAAAGTTGCCAAATTTTACAAAGTAGTATATAAAGAATTCCCGTGTGCCTTTCATGTGGGTTTTACCATATTTGCTTTCTTTTATCATTCTCTTTCTATATAAAATTATTTTATTTTCTGAACCATTTTGAGAGTAAGTTGCAGCCATGATGTCTCTTTCCCCTAAATAATTCAGTGTGCATTCCCTTGAAAAGAAAGGTCATTTTCTTATATTACTAGGCATAACAATCCAACTCAGGAAACTAACACTGATACAGTACTGGTATCTAATCTACAGATCTTACTCAGATTTTACCAGTTGTCCCACTATTATCATTTATAGCAAAGACTTGGCATTCAACTGTCATGTCTCAATCCCTTTCAAAGAGTCTAGGCCAGTTTCTTTTTTGTGGCGGGGGTAGGGGCTGATGTTTCCTGGGGAATGGAGTGAGCCACTGTTTTGGCAGGACCGCCTCAGCAGTGCTCTTGTGTCCCACTTGGTGAATCCTTCAGGAGGCACAGAAAGGCAGGTGTTATGGTAGATTTTGAAGCTCAGAGGACATAGGAGCATTTGCGGGTGGAATAGGGACCCTGACCCTGGAGGAGCCAGGATGCCCATTTGGCCAGATGGAAGCTGGAGATGCCCCCAGGGAGGAGGGAGAGGATAGGGGGAGAGTCTGCCTGGCTGGCTCAGGGAGACCCACCCCCATGGGTGTGGACCAAGCGGGCCACGTGGAACCACCACCCCTTAACCCTTCTCCACAGATCTGGGCTTCAAGGACCTCACACTACAGCCACGGGGCCCTCTGGAACCAGGTCCCCCAAAGCCCAGGGTCCCCCAGGAACCCGGACGGGGGCAGCCAGATGCAGTGCCCGAGCCCCCACCGGTAAGCTGTCCCTGACCACACTTCCCTGGCCTCAGTATCCTCTTCTGTGCCCCTCCCTTGCCCCACCCTGTCCAGTCCGGCTCACAGCCCGCTTTGCTCCCAGGTGGGCTGGCAGTGTCCCGGGTGCACCTTCATCAACAAGCCCACGCGGCCTGGCTGTGAGATGTGCTGCCGGGCACGCCCCGAGGCCTACCAGGTCCCTGCCTCATACCAGCCCGACGAGGAGGAGCGAGCGCGCCTGGCGGGCGAGGAGGAGGCGCTGCGTCAGTACCAGCAGGTGGGTGCGGAAGTCCCTGGACAGACACCTGCAGACCTCACGGGGGAGGTGTAGGCCAGGAAGGGAGACACCTGTGCATTGCCGCTCCTCCCCATTACTGCCTTGCCCCTCCGAACCACGCTGCTGGCAGTGACCCTGCACCTGGCTGTGACCTGCCCTCTCTCAAAGGTCACCCTGTGGCTGAGACCCACTCCCTGGCTGTGACACACATCCAGATTCACATGCCTCACTCCCACGTGAGCTGTGGCTCCATCCCTAGCTTTGACACACCACACAAGTATGGCTGGCTATGACCCCAGCATCCTAGCCATGACCACACCTCAGCTCGGACCTCACCCTCACCTGCCTGTGACCTAATCCTACTCCACCTCCCCGTGACCTCACCCTGGACTCTCCTACTCCTGACCTCATCCCTCTCGGGCTTGGCCCACCCTTGACTTCCTGAGAGCCTGGCCTGGCCCCTCACTGCTCCCTAGGGGGATGACCCCCAACCCTGGTCTTGCGCCTTAGCCCTCCCCCGCCCCCATCATGACACACACACTAATGACACAGACAGTGACCCCCGAGTGCTCCCCATTCTGATCTCACCCCTGGCCCACCTGCATTCCCCTTGGACCCGGTGCTACCCCTGGCCAGCCCACTCCTGTTCTTGTCTCAGCCTTGCTCTGCTCCCCGGCTTTGTCACTTCCTCACCGCTGACCTTGAGCTGGCTCCACCAGCCCTGGCCCAGGCCTTGCCCTGCTACCTGACTCACCACTCAGACCCTGGCCCCCTTCCTTTCCCTGCTGCCACTGCTCCCTCTCCTGATGCCTTCCCTGGCTACCTGGCCGGCCTCCCCTCCCTTGGCTTCCCCATGGTCCGCCTGGCCTCTCTCCCAGCCCCGCCCCTCCCAACCTTCCTGCTCCTGACCACCCCTGCCCACCCCTGCCCACCCCCATCCCGGATCCCCGATCCCCGATCCCGACTGGCTCCCAGCTTTGCCTCTTGCTGGTCTGACCCAGCCCTGACCACGCCCTCCGGTCCTTCCCCCTTCGTGGTCTGACCCGCCCCCGAGGCCCTGACCCACCCCGTGGCCCCGCCCCGTGTGCCCAGCGGAAGCAGCAGCAGCAGGAGGGGAACTACCTGCAGCACGTCCAGCTGGACCAGAGGAGCCTGGTGCTGAACACCGAGCCCGCCGAGTGCCCCGTGTGCTACTCGGTGCTGGCGCCCGGCGAGGCCGTGGTGCTGCGTGAGTGTCTGCACACCTTCTGCAGGTGCGGCCCCCAATCCCACCCCCGGCAATGCAGCTTTATTAAAGTCGCCAGTTACGCAGGGCTGGACGTGGGTGGGGCCCTGTGCTCTGATACCTCATTGGACGCCCGCGAAAACCTACGAGGTAGGCTCCGTCTCCCCATTTTGCAGATGAGGAACCTGAGGTGCAGAGAGGCCAAGCAGCTTACCCAAGGCCACATGGCTCGTAAGAGAAGCAGCCTAGACATGAACGCAGGCATGGGTGGAGACTCCAGAGCCTCCCTTCCCCTCTACCTTTCACCGCCCAGGCTCCTGCAGCCACGCTGCTCTGAGCCTCGCTGTGGGCATCTGCCAGTTTCTGAGTCTCCTGTCATGGCCCTTCCACCCCTGAATGTGGGGAACACAGACCCACTCACCACAGCAGACCCTTGTGGGGCAGTCCCTGGGTGACAGGCTCCATGCCTGCCTCCTGGAGCTTACATTCCAGCAGAGAGGCTGATGTGAGTTGGATAATCACTGGTTGATGTCCTTGTGAATTATGTCAAATGCTACATACAGTACATTAAGAGACAACAGGAGTCCTTCCTGGAAAGGGTGGTCTGGAAGCTTCCAAGGAGGTAGCTCCAGAGCAGGGACTGGAAGGCCTGCTGTAGGTGTGGGCCTGGCGTGTTGGAGGAGGCTGAGGAGGTCTCTTGGTGGCTGGAGCAGAGGGATGAAGGGGGTAATCAAAGAACAGGATAGAGAGGTGTTGGGTCTGTGAGCAGCGACGAGGAGTTGGGATTTGTTCTGGGTGGGATGGGGGTCACTGGGGAGACATGGCTGCTGTTCTGAGATAGACTTTAGGGGCCAGATGGATGCAGGGAGCCCAGTGAAGAGGCTCCTGAAGTCACCCAGGCGGGGGATGTGGGGCCTGGACCAGAGAATTGGAGCGGCCATATGGAGACAGGATTGGAGGCCTTGGTGATGGGTTGGTGAGAGGGATGGGAAGGAAGGGGATATTGAGGAGAAGCCCACCTGGGGTGACTGAGTGAGGCCCCTGGGGTCAGGCCTTGCCATGTGAGGGGTGGAGTCCCCAGTGGATCGGGTTCCTATGATCCTAACTCTTCTCCCCTCCCCTCCCCTAGGGAGTGCCTGCAGGGCACCATCCGCAACAGCCAGGAGGCGGAGGTCTCCTGCCCCTTCATTGACAACACCTACTCGTGCTCGGGCAAGCTGCTGGAGAGGGAGATCAAGGCGGTAAGGCCTTGGGGTGGGAGACATACCCCAGTCCTAAGGAACTGGGCCCAGAGCAGGCAGGTAGGGACTGGCTCAGGCAGCAGGCATCTTTTCTTTCTTTTTCTTTTCTTTTCTTTCTTTTTTTTTTTTTTTTGGGAGATGGGGGTCTCCCTGTGTGGTCCAAGCTGGTCTCAAACTCCTGGGCTTAAGTGATCATCCATCCTCGGCCCCCCAGACATTTTTCAAGAGATTTGTCTATGTGGGGTGCTGAGACCCCAAGCAGAGAAAGAATTGAGGGGAGTAGCTAGTCAAGAAACCACATCTATGAAGGAAAGACAGCAGAGTTGTTAAGAGTCAGGGACTCGGCTGGGCGTGGCAGCTCACACCTGTAATCCCAGCACTTTGGGAGGCCAAGGTGGGCAGATTGCTTGAACCCATGAGCTCCAGACCAGCCTGGGCAACATGGCAAAACCCTGTCTCTCCAAAAAATATTCAAAAAATAGCCAGTCGCAGGGGCATGCGCCTGTAGTCCTAGCTACTCAGGTGGGGGTCAGGAGTGAGTGGGCTGAGGTGGGAGGATTGCTTGAGCCTGGGAGGTCAGGGTTACGGTGAGCTGTGATTGTGCCACTACACTCCAGCCTGGGCAACAGAGTGAGACCTTGCCTCAAAAAAAGAAAAAAAAATAGTCGGGGAACTCTGGAGCCTGGTGGCCTGGGTGTGTGACCACAAGTCAGATATTTAACCTCTCTATGCCTCTATCTCATCTCTGTTAGAGTCAGAGTTACAGCTTCTATTTCCAGGATTGCAAAGATTATGGCAGAGCATATGTGTATAGAATTTAGAGTAGTGCGGCCAGGCACAGTGGCTCATTCCTGTAATCCCAGTGCTTTGGGAGGCCGAGGTGGGTAGATCACCTGAGGTCGGGAATTCGAGACCAGCCTGACTAACATGGAGAAACCCCGTCTCTACTAAAAATACAAAATTAGCTGGGTATGGTGGCACATGCCTGTAATCCCAGCTGCTCCAGAGGCTGAGGCAGGGGAGTCGCTTGATCCCAGGAGGTGGAGGTTGCAGTGAGCCGAGATTGCGCCATTGCACTCCAGCCTGGGCAGCCAGAGCTAAACTCCGTCTCAAAAACTATATCTATATTTAGAGTAGTGCTTGTCACATGGTAAGCCTTTGTTGTTGTTAGCACTTACTGTGTAACAAATCACTGCAGGCTCAAAACAACAGTCATTTATTTAGCTCATAAATCTGCAAGTTGAGTTGGCCGTCTGTATCTGCGGGTACCACACTGGAGAATTCAACAACGGTGGATAGAATATATTCTTAAGAAAACAAAAAAATTACAATAAAAACAAAATTTAAGAAACAATACAGCATGAACTGTTTATATAACATCTATGTTATATTAGGTATTATAAGTAATCTACAGGTGATTTAAAGTGTATGGGAGGATGTTGGTAGGTTGTATGCAAATACTATGCCGTTTTATATAAAGAGTTTGAGCATCCCTGGATTTGGGTATCTGCAGGGATCTTGGAACCAATTCTCTGTGGATACCGAGGGATGACTATAATTTGGGTCGGACTTATCCGGATGGTTCTTCTGATCTGGGCAGGGCCTCGCTGATTTCACCTGGGCCTCGCTGGTGGGTCAGCTGTTTGTCTGTTTAATTTTTATTTTTTATTTTTGAGGGTACATAGTTGGTGTATACATTTCTGGGGTACATGAAATACTTTGATACAGGCATGCAGTGCGTAATAACCACATCATGGAGAATGGGGAAGCCATCCCCTCAGCATCTATCCTTTGTGTTATGGACAGTCCAGTTATGCTTTCTTAGTTATTATAAAATGTACAATTAAATTATTCACTATAGTCTGTCTGTTGTGCTATCAAATACCAGTTCTTATTCTATTTTTTTGTACCAATTTACCATCCCCACTCCCTTCCCACACCACACTACCCTTCGCTGCTTCTGGTAACCATCCTTTTACTCTCTGTCTTCGATAGTTCAGTTGTTTTGATTTTTAGCACCTGCAAATAAGTAGAACATGTAATGTTTGTCTATCTGTGCCTGGCTTATTTCATTTAACATAATGACCTCCAGTTCCTCCATGTTGCTGTAAACGACAGAATTGCATTCTTTTCTTATGGCCGAGTAGTACTCCATTGTGTATATGTACCACATTTTCTTTATAGGATACTAGTTTAATCATGTCTTTACCCACATTGCTTATTATTTATGTTCTTTTCTTTATTGTGAGAAAATAGACATAACATTTACCATTTTAACCATTTTTTAAGTGTACCGTTCAGTGGCATTAAGTACATTCACACTGTTGTGCAACCATTACCACCATCCACCACCAAAACTTTTAGAAATTCCCCCCACTCTCTTTTTACTTTTCTTTTCCTTTTTTTTTTTTTTTTCAGCTAGGATTTCATTCTGTCACCCAGGTTGGAGTGCAGTGCATCAGTCATGGCTCACTGCAGTCTTGACCTTCTAGGCTCAAGCAGTCCTCACAACCCAGCCTCCCAAGTAGCTGGGACTACAGGTGTGAGCACCACACCTGCTTTTTTTTTTTTTTTTTAATTTTTTTGTAGAGATGAGGTCTCACTGTATTTCTCAGGCTGATCTTAAACTCTTGGCCTCAAGGAATCCTCCTGCCTTGATTGACCTCCCAAAGTGCTGGGATTACAGGTATAAGCCACCACGCCTGGCCTAAAATCCACTTTTTGAATGGAGTTTTTCAACACTATGAGGATCACATGAAGGAAAAAGCCTGGCCTGGGTTGGAGTTTATGGGCTGGGGGCTTTCTGGAAGGTATGTGGTGGTCAAGGGTCATATGTCAGGTGTTCTGAATCCTGAGCAACAAGCACGTGGTCTGTTGGCAGCTCCTGACCCCTGAGGATTACCAGCGATTTCTAGACCTGGGCATCTCCATTGCTGAAAACCGCAGTGCCTTCAGCTACCATTGCAAGACCCCAGATTGCAAGGGATGGTGCTTCTTTGAGGATGATGTCAACGAGTTCACCTGCCCTGTGTGTTTCCATGTCAACTGCCTGCTCTGCAAGGTGGGGCCAGGGACTCACCCCACCTAGTCACTGTCATCTTGCCTAGAGCTTCCCACGCTGCAGTGCGTGTTCTCCTGGGAAGGGAGCTGTGACCCTGGCCTGCTAGTCATGACTTAGAGCTGCATGTCGGTGGGAGAGTGTGGCTCGAGCCTGAACCAAGCCCTGGTCCCACAGATGGGGTCCCAGACCCGGCCCCAGATGGAGCCTCCAACCTAGGCAGCCCTGGTCCACAATGGAGCCCTGACCCGGGACCAGTCAACCCCAGTCACAGACTGAATCCCAGTCCCACACTGAGCCCTGACCCCATCCAAGTCCATAGACTTGGCCTCTGACCAAACCTGACCCTGCACTTGTCACTTAAGGTGGTCCCATATTCAGCCCAGACCCTGAACTAAGCTCTGACCCTGGCTTCTGACTGAACCTGTCACAGACTAAGGCCCAACCCTGGCCCTATGCCACATCTCCGCCCCTGTCCTGAACTGAGTGCTGACCCCAAACCCAGACAGCCCTGCATGATCCTTCCCCCAGGCCTGTCCCTGCCCCTTCATCTCAAAAGTGGAAGGTGAGGAACCGGTAAACAGGTCTGGAGCCTGGTCTCACACTCAGCCTGAGCAAGCTCAGTCTGGGGTCATTGGGCCTGTAACCCCGGGCAGGGCCTTGGCAGGGATGCGGGGTTTCACCTTACGGGTGTAAGGGATTTCCGTGCCCATCAGAACTTAAATAAGCTGGGTGTGGCAGCATGTGCTGGTAGCTTGTGCTACTCAGGAGGCTGAGGTATATTTTGTTGTTAGCATATGTGATGACCTTGACTTCACCTCCCTGGTGCCAGTATCCTCTTCTGTAAAATGGCTTATGCTTTACAAAGTGAGGTCCTGCCAGTGACTACACCTAGAGGCATTAAGTGCCTTTGTGGACTCCTGCCCTGCGCCTCACCTCTCCCAGCTTCTTAACCCCCTGAGGAACCTTCTCACCTTGAGTGCCTCACCTGCTGCAGGCCATCCACGAGCAGATGAACTGCAAGGAGTATCAGGAGGACCTGGCCCTGCGGGCTCAGAATGATGTGGCTGCCCGGCAGACGACAGAGATGCTGAAGGTGAGGCTGGGACAGGGCCGAGGCCTAGGGATTTTAAGTTCTGGGATCCAGGTGGGGGCTGGGGGCTTCTCAGCAAGGGCTGTGCTCACACATCCCTGGAGGCTCTGGTCTCCCTTCTGGCTGTCACTTCCATCCAGAGATGGGACTTAGGCCAAGCTGTCATGTTGGGAAGAGCGTCTGGGTGGAGGGTGGAGACCACAGGAATGAAGAGGGGCTTGCTGGACGGAGCCTGGCCTGGCGGAGCTGCACAGGAGAGACTCCACAGCACCAGAGGGTCTCTACCTTCTCCCTGCCATGGGGAGGAGCCAGGCTGGGTGACTGCCCCAGCCCCGCCCCAAGGCCAGCGCCTGTCCCGCTCCAGGTGATGCTGCAGCAGGGCGAGGCCATGCGCTGCCCCCAGTGCCAGATCGTGGTACAGAAGAAGGACGGCTGCGACTGGATCCGCTGCACCGTCTGCCACACCGAGATCTGCTGGGTCACCAAGGGCCCACGCTGGGGCCCCGGGGTGAGTCTTTGCTCGTGGTGGTGTGGAGAGGGTGCCCTTGTGGGTTTGCCTTAGAGGAGGGCTTGGAAAACTACAGCCCATGGGCCATATCCAACCCAGCACCTGACTTTGTACAGCTCCCGAGGTCAGAGTGGTGTTTCTTTTGAAACGGAGTTTCGCTCTTGTCGCCCAGGCTGGAGTGCAATAGCGCAGTCTCAGCTCACTGCAACCTCTGCCTCTCAGGTTCAAGCGATTCTCCTGCCGCAGCCTCCCAAGTAGATGGGATTACAGGTACCACCATGCCTGGCTGATTTTGTATTTTTAGTAGAGACAGGGTTTCTTCATGTTGGTCAGGCTGGTCTCAAATTCCTGACCGCAGGTGATCCGCCTGCCTCAGCCTCCCAAAGTGCTGGGATTACAGGCGTGAGCCACCGTGCCCGGCCACAGGAATGTCCTTTACATCTTTAAATGGTTGAAAAAATACCAAAAGATGACTATCTTGTGACGTGAAAATTACATGAAATCCACATTTCAGTGTCCATAGGTAAAGTGCTTTGGAGCACAGCCATGCTCGTTCATTTACATGTTGTCTGTGGTTGCTTTCACACTGCAGAGGCAGAGGCCATATGGCTGCCCAGCCCAAAATGACCGGCCCTTTATAGAAAAGGTTTGCCCACCCTTGCCCTAGAGGACAGCAAGGAAAAGTTCCATCTGGAGTCGGAGGTGGATTGGCCCCTGGCTCTGGCACATACCGACTGTGTGATTAGGCTGCCGCTCACCTCTCTCAGCCCTATTTCCTCTGTGAAATGGAGATGATAGCTGGGCTTATCTCAGGCTTGTTGTCAGAATCAAGTGGAAAAATGGCAAGAGAAGTGCTTAGAGAGTCTGTCATTTGGTGAGCACTCTTGCAAATGGTAGCTGTCATTATTAGGGGTGTGCTCTGGAATTGGGAGCCTGTTGTAATGTTCAGGTAGACTTTCAGACAGGTAGAGGCAGAGGAACCTGCCCTCGTGCATGCTGCCAGTATGCTGACATGTCTAGAATATGCAGAGTGGTCAGATCCTCTCCCTGGCCTGTTCCTGGATCTAGGCTTGGGTAGACTGAGTGCTGTGGGAGCCCAGAAAAGGCCTCAGTGACTCTCCATCAGGCAGCTGAGGCCGACAAGGCCATTCTTGCAGGAGGGCCTGCAGAGGCAAAGGCCCAGGTGGGAGAGTGCTCGGCTGTGGGGGCAGTCTCTGCATTGCCCTGACATTCTCTTCTCTTCCTGTCATCTTCTAGGGCCCAGGAGACACCAGCGGGGGCTGCCGCTGCAGGGTGAATGGGATTCCTTGCCACCCAAGCTGTCAGAACTGCCACTGAGCAAATGGTGGGACCCCATGCCGACCCAACCCCACATCCACATTCTGTTATGGGGCAGGGCTGGGCTTGGGGCTTTGGCTCCAACTTCTGGCTGGGAGATGCTTTTGTGCGGAGACCAAGTCCCTGAGCTTCGTGGACGGCCTTGCTTGCTGTAGCGTTGTAGGGGCCCTGCCTGCACTGCTGTTGTCCATGGTCACATCTGCCCCAGTGCGTTTGTCCTTCCCTTGGGGCTTGCCAGCCAGACTTCTCTCCCCTGCAGCTCCCACCTCTGCCTGACCCCAGCCTTAAACACAGCCCCTGGCCAGAGGCCTTGCTGGGTGGAGCCTCTGTGTGACTCCATACTCCGCCCACCACAACACTCATCTTTCGAATACCAAGCACTCTCAGCCTCCCTGCCTTCCCCTGTCAGCTTTCCGGGGCTAACTGTTCTCTGCCTTTGTGGTTGGAGGCCCGGGGCGCTTAGAACCCTTGCTAACCTGTTCAGAGCGGGGAAGGAGACTGGGCAGTTTGAAAGCACAGCTCCTCAGGTCCAGTTCTGCGTCTCCCTCTCTGCAGCGTGTGTAAGCTATTATAATTAAAATGGTTTTCCGCGAAAGGATGAGTGTGATGTCCTTGAGAGGAAGTGAATGTCCTGGGCTGGGACTCTGCACACAGGCAGGATCCCGAGGTCTCTGGAAACTGCCTCAGAAAGTTGACTTGTCAGTCCCTCGATGGTAGAATGAGGCTGTGACTGAGCACTGGGACCTTTCTACCAGACGTGGACCCCACGCCCAGCCTCGGGGACCAGGATGCGCTTGGGTCCCCGTCAGCCAGGACAGGCGGAGTGTGCAGTATGTGAAGTCTGCAGAGAAGGATGGGCTTAGGGGCGGGAGGGGAAGTCTTGCCACTCCTGCTCCCTTTTGACCTCTCAGCAGGCATCCAGGGTTGGCAGGTCGATAGTTCAAGAAGGAACCAAGCTGCTGCAGTTGAGGGGTGAGGTCCATCCTCATTTTCACATCTCAAGCAAGACGGCAAAGTATCGATTCAGCAGTATTGGTTAGCACCCACTCGGTGCTGGTCAGAGGTGACTAAGACATGGTCCTGGGATGCTCATTCTGTAAGTTTTTCCTCCATTCTGTGACCCACCCTCCTTCCCCTTTTGAGATCTGGTATTTATTGTCCACGCTGTGATGTGACCATCATCATAGCAGGTGGAGGGCGCCTCTTCTGCTGAAGGCCTGTGGTTTTGTGGGGAAGGGCCTGTTCTGGCCTCTGGAAAGGCACTGCCACCTGCTGTTGGATGCCAAGACTCAAGAGCTGGCCCCAGTCACTGTGCACAGAGCTGTCCGAGAATGTGTGAGTGGACTGGGTCCTGCCGGCACTACCTGCAGTGGCTCAGGGCAGTCGACCATCGCAGAGGATGAGGGGCGCACTCAGGCAGCCTTCCCGGCCCTGGAGGCAGAAAGGCCCAGGCAGAACCACCGACTGGGAGGAAACAGAAAAAGCAGAGGAGAGCCAGGCTGCAGGCGCATGGATGGGACCCACTTGGGCAGATGCTGTCTCATACCCACTCTTCCCTCTCTTGCCAGGGCCTGGCCTAGTGTCTCTCAGGAGCCTGGGCACCAGACAAAAGCAGAGATTGTTCTCTTGTGGTGCCGTCGGCTGTAATCAGTCCACCTAATGTTTTAGAAATTTAAATTGGTTGCCAATCTTTTTAAATTGGCAACATCTTTTACTACATTAAAATCTCGATGCCCGGCTTCTCTTGAAAATGTCAAAGCTTGGTAATGCCAGGTCCTCACTTCCACATGGGGGAATGGAGTCGCAGAGATGTCAAGTCTCTTCATGTGGTATATACCCTCCGGTTTGCCACAGTCCTGACCACCCCAGGACTCACGCCCAGGCCTTTCCAGTGCCCTTGCACCATCCTTTTTCTCTTAAGAGGAAAATGAACTGGGTCTCTACCCACAGTGTATCACAGGTGAGGGTGAGACGGTCAGAGGGCTGTGCTGGCTGTGGCTTTGCTTGACCCGCCCTGTCCATGCTGCAGTGGTGCGGAGGGGCAGTGAGGTATGTGGGGCCAACTCCGGTTCCTGCCTCAGCTCCATACTCCTCGCACCTGTGAGTGAAAGATCTAAGACGAGCAGGCCCAGGGCACCCTCTACTGCAGGGCCAGGTGGAGGGGCCTCCACCTCCCAAGGCTCCCCCCATGCCAGGGGCCCAGACCTTGAGAGCCCAGCACCAGCTCTCCAGAGCAGAATGAAAACTACACCCCAGGGCTTTGGACTCAAACCATCTAGAGGAAGCCGCAGGAGGTCCCAAATGTACTTGCGTGACACAATGATCATTCTCTCCCCAGGTGCAGGACAGGGGCAGGGGAAGGTGAGTGGAAGCCCATTGCTCAGATAAAGAGCAGCTGCCACTGAGGTGGCCCCGTGGCCTATGCCGGCGCTCACTGATGTCTTCCTCTAGTGCCTGGGGCTGGCATGGAATCTGCTCAAATGCAGGCAGCTGGAGGTGAGCCCGCAGCCTGGTGCTCCCAAGTGCCAACCATGAGGAAGTCTGGAGAAAAGACCAGGGAGCAGGGGCCCTCGTGAGGAGCAGGAATTGGCAGCAGGGGCCACCAGAACACCAGAGGGGATAGTGGCAGCGGGAGGAAGATAGAGCTAGGCTGAGTCTCAGCCCCGTCACCTCTTGGCTGGTGAAGCCTCTGGCCTGTTCCTCCTTTCAGTCACCACTTCATCCCTGGGTGATCATGGGCCCAGTGCAGGACTGGCTACAGGTGTTTGTTGATTGATAACTGCTGACGAAAATGCACAGCTTCACAAATAGAAATGCATTTCACCAACACCCTTGCAGGAAGCCCTCCAGGAGGGACAAAACCATCCCTGCTTTACTGTTATGGACGTGAGCCTCCGAGAGGCAGTGACTTAGATGCTCATCCAGCCAGGAAGGAAGGGACACACTTGACCCTCAGTCTGAGACCCCATCAGGCCACCAATAATTCTCCCTCCAAACCCAGCTCAGGTCAAGGCCTATCTTCACCCTCAAATCACCCTCAAGGCAGGCTTAACTCCTCTCCACAGCACTATAGCCATCCCCACCCGGCCCCGATGCTCCACGGACAGGGCCACCTTCCTCCACAGACCCTAAACCAGAGCCCTCTCGGGCTTTGCTGGCCCGAAACCACCTAAACTTGTTACTCACGTGTTATTTTTACACTGGCGTTTCCCCTCAGCCTTGCGTACTGTGTGGTGTTTTCTGACACCACTTTTCCAGATGTCTGACACCAACGTCAGGGCTACCCACACTTCCTGGCCAACTACACATTCAGGGGTTCCCATGACTCCACCCCCTCAGGTTCAATAATTTGCCAGAGTGACTCAGAACTGAGGATCGCCCTGCCCCGACGCTTCCTGGTGTGGTGTCCTCAGGGATGCAGTGCGGGCAGGAACAGCCACACTCGAGATGAACAGGGTAAGGGATGGGAGCAACTGGCAGCCACTGGAATCTCAAGTTTTGGGTTTTTTGTTTGTTTTTTTGAGACGGAGTCTTGCTCTGTCTCCCAGGCTGGGAGTGCAGTGGTATAGTCTTGGCTCACTGCAACTTCCGCCTCCCAAGTTCAAGTAATTCTTCTGCCTCAGCCTCCCAAGTAGCTGGGATTACAGGCACCCACCACCATGCCCGGCTAATTTTTGTATTTTAATACAGATGGGGTTTCACCATGTTGGCCAGGCTGGTCTCGAACTCCTGACCTCAGGTGATCTGCCCGCCTCGGCTTCCCAAAGTGCTGGAATTATAGGCGTGAGCCACTGCGCGCCCAGCCCTGAATCTCAAGTTTGTAAAGTGCTCCACCTCAGTCAGCCTGACTCCCAGGAGTCACTGCTTGGGATTGAAAGTTTCCACCTTCGAAATCACCTGGTCTTTCTGGTGCAGGAGCGACCCTGAGGCAATCTAGGGGCCCTACTGTAACAACTTCATTAGCATTAACTCAAATAGGCTGGAAAGGGGTTATGAATACCAAGACATTCACCACTCACGAAATTTCAAGGGTTGTTGGAGCTTGGAGCCCCGTGTTAGGAACCCAGGAGGAAGACCAAATATTTCTTAGTATCCCACACATACCCTTCCTCAGTTCTCCAATTATCATAATTCTCTTCATCCTTCACATTCCACCCTCACCTTCTATGAAAGCACCCCTGAATTTGCTACAGGATACAGATTGCTCCTGGAGTGCAGTTCTGGTGTGAGCTTGCAGAGGCAGCACAGTGCCCTGGGCAGCCCTGTGTACCCCACGACTGTCAGATCAAAGGGCAACGTGACCCTGGCCCACAGTGGCAGGAGCCGAGTGCCACTGGCTTGGCCCTGGGAACCTGCACATCTCCCCTCTGGGCCAAGGAAATGAACAACACAGACAACAGGGTCTCCCTGATGGCCCCATCCCCAGGGTGGAGGCCCTGTACCGGGCACTGCTCTGTGCTCGCTTGCGCTCCCCAGCCGCCGGCAGTGTCTGGAGGATGTTGGAAAGCTTAGGAAGAGCAGGCTGAGCAGCTCCTTTGTGGACAGAAAGGCCATGTGGAGGAGAAGCGGCACATCAAGCTCTGGTTAGGATCCAAAAACAAATGCCAGCTCCTAGGATCCCCAGACCAGGGTGTGAAACGTAGCCCAGGGCACCCCAGACCCACACCAGTTGCGTCAACTGTGACAGTACCCGGAGCGGAAGAAACATGAACTCAAACTGTGTTTTCCTCCGCTGCTCTCTCAACGCCGAGAGACATCTGTGGCCAAATGTGTTGGGGATTTCTCCCGACACCAAGCAAGCAAGCAATTCTGCAGCCTACACCAGCTGGGTATCCTCCAATTCAATTCAGTGCTGACCGTACCTGTAGTATCTGGAAATGGAATCCACAGGTTCAGGGCTCTGTCCCCCGAGACTGCCCCCTCCGCACGGTGGACTGACCACCCTTTTTGGGTGGGATGATTTGCCAGAGTGGCTCACAGAACTCAGGGAAACTTATGTTTACCAGTTTATTACAAATGTTATTAGAAAGGATACAAATAAGTAAACAGCCAGATGAAGATACACACTGGATGAGGTCTGGAAGGGTCCTGGGCAAATGAGGGAGCTTCTGTCCCCATGGAGTGGGGGTGTGTCATCCTCTAGGCACATGGACAAATTCTCGTTCCCCTCCCTCCCTCCACATGTTCAGCTCTCCAGAAGCTCCCCAAAGCCTACCTTCCTGGGCCTTTTATGGAGACATCATTGGATAGGCATGGCTGAAGTATGGCAACCATGTTGAGATGAAACTGGACAAAAAGCATAAGGTCTAAACCCAGCAAGTCCTGTCGGTCTAGATGCTTCCTGATCTCTGTGCAGCGTTCCTCCTTCCCGGGTATGAGGCAGGACCCTCTCTGGAATGAGGGTCTTATGAGCTACAGTCAGATTAGAGTCTGGCATTGAGCAAGTGAAATGAGGGCATAAGGTCACAGACAGAGATTCCATTTTTGAGGCCTGCAGTGCCCCAACAAAGGGCTATGGAAGTGATGAACCAGAACTGTGGACAAAAACATCTACACACACACACACACACACACACATAATATCACGGTGCCCTGGGCAGCAGCTGGAGCGTGTGGGTCATACTTCTTGCAGATGAAATAGAAACAGCAGGACTGTAGATATTGCCCAAGGTCTCCTAGCTAGTCAAGGCCGACCACGATCCACAGGCCACGGCATAGTTCTGGGCCTGACATGGAAGGTGGGGAGCATCCAGATCAGAGACCATTCCCACTGAGTGGTGGGCAAGGACAGAATGACAGAAGAGGTGATTAGTAACCACATATGGCTATTTATTTGATACAGGGCTCTGTACAAAATATTTACACATATTCTTTACAGAATAAGTAAACCACCTGAAGGTAATTAGATAATGCTTTCTTCTCAATGACAGGGAGAATCCTGGTGTCAGCAAAGTTACAAAACAGATAAACATGATCCTTCCGAGGCCACAACTCAAGCAAATGCCACTTGCTTCCTAGGATCTGAAAAGCTGTGGCCTTGGGACCCTGGTCACATGAACCTCTTTTCCTCAACCCCATCAATTCCTTCAGTATTTACAAACAGGTTTGAGTGCTTGTGGAAGGAGGGGCAGCTGCTGCCGCCCACTGAAATGATGACAAGAGGGCCAGCTTGCTGTGGGAGAGCACTGGGAATATATGCCGCATCATCACCTCTGGAAGAATTTCCTTTGCCCTGATAAATACACCGCTTTCTAAATTAATCCATCTACATTAGGCTTACCCCAAGGTGGGGCTCCTGCCATGGACAATGATCCATCACTTTGAGCTTTTTTTGGTTTTAAAGTGCGTAGTGGCTGGGCGTGGTGGCTCACGCCTGTAATCCCAGCACTTTGGGAGAACGAGACGGGCATATCACTTGAGGTCAGGAGTTCGAGACCAGCCTGGCCAATGTGGTGAAACCCCATCTCTACTAAAAATACAAAAATTAGCCAGGCATGGTAGCAGATGCCTGTAGTCCCAGCTACTCAGGAAGCTGAGGCAGGGAGAACTGCTTGAACCTGGGAGACGAAGGGTGCAGTGAGCCGAGATTGCACCACTGCACTCCAGCCTGGGCAACAGAGACTCCATCTCAGAAAAAAGAAAATAATAATAAAATAAATAAAAATAAAGTGCTTAGTGTAACTCAGTGGACAGGGCTCCCAGCTGCTCTGGCTCGCCAGCTGCCTGGCATGTGGGACACCCTCCACCCTGCACACAACAGGCATGCAAGGAGGGCATGGAGGTCTGGATATGGTGGGGTGGAGTGCTTCTGGTGTCTTCACTTTAAGAAAACACCTGCCAAGAGAGATCAGTGCCCAGGAAAGACCAGGAAAATACAAGTACATGGCTGCTTCATACCATATACCCCAATTCTTTAAAGCAGCAAAAGGCACTTTTTCTTTTTCAGGCCAGAGTTAATCTAAAACAAACCTGGCTTTGCTTAGAGGGAAGCTGTCCCGGAAGGACTGAGTGATGCCTCTTGTTCCCTAAGGCCTGGAGAGTCTTTGGAGAAGCTTGGGCAGGGAAGTTGGCTGTTCAGGCTCCTGCCAAGCTCTTCAGGCTCCATTTGTTCCTTTCTGGGTGCCAGCAAGTTTCCAATGACATTTCCAACCAGGTGGGAGAGACCAGTTGACGAGACAAATCAGACCCAAAAAACGACGCTAAGGTAGTGAATGGGCGCCTATGTGGGAGTAGTATGATTTGAGGAAAACAGGAAGAAAAACTGGTCAGAAAGTGGCACTTTGGAAGTGGAAAGCTGTTTGCAAATAGCAACTGTCTAAAGTGAAATGTTAATCAAGTAGAAAGTAAAATTCAGGATCTTAGAAGCTCATCCTTCTGATGAGAACTATTTTTTTTTTTCTGTGAAGGAACTATTATTACTTTAAAAGTGAGGGTAATTTACATATGGGGTGTATATATTCTAAAAATAGTAACAAAAGTACTTTTTATAAGCAATGTTTTGTGGCTTGTAGAAGAAAACAGGGAGGAAAAAAAAAAAGGCAGGCAAAACTAGTCTAGGTCTAGGCCCTAAAAATGAGCATTCCTTCCCACTTGACTGGAAATGCCCATGCAATCTCTAGGCGGAAAATAGTTGGATTTAACAAGTAACCTAGTTCCCTTCTGTCTGATTTCTGACCAGCTGATGGAGCTGCGAGTAAGAGGGGCCGATCATGCTCCCAGACGAGTCCTTTGGCCTCTTGTTCTCAATCCCAAGCCTGACTCCTTCAGCAGCAGCCCCTCCTCCTGTGTTCATCGGATGCGGGCAGACCAGGAGCAGTGAAGAGGGCATCCCGTGCTCCAGCTCACTTTCTACGGGGTAACTAGGAGGTTCCCGGTAACTAGGGCAGCCCAGGCCCAGCAGGTTGCAAAGGCAGCTGGAAGCTTCAGAAACCCACTTCCTCCAACACCACAGGAGGTGGCAGAGAGCCCATCCAAAAGCCCACTGAGAGGGGCATAAGATTCTGTGCCAGGCCCCCAAGTGCCCTCTGTGTCAGGTAGGCTCTCCTATTGGCCTCTGAAGTAAAGGCAAACACGAACAGGCAGGGCAGGGTGGCAGGAATAGAAAACTCTAGACAGAAACCCTTTTAATAAAGGAAATTCCACCCCTCCCAATCCTTCCATGGAAGGGTGAGACCTTAATGTGATGTAAGAGGAAGGTCTTCTCTGGCTTTCAGGGAAACAGCTGCAGCTGAAACTTAGGGGCCCACTCCAGGGCACTTTTCACCACAGCCAGTGCGGCCGCTCCAAGTGCCACCGTCAGCCCCATCACTGCCAATTTCACAAAGCGGTTGGTCCTTGGTTTGGTCAGGACATCTTTTGTTCGATCTTCAGGCCGCAGAAGTCCCCGAAACCGCTGCCGCAGCACCATATCAGGCCTCTGCTGGGCTGATGCCAGCTCAAAGTCTTTGAAGGTAGAGGCTGCCGTCCTGCAGGGGAAAGAGACAGAAGGAAGGAAGTGGTATGAAAGAAGAGGAGAAAAGAAAAACTACACCACGTAGGCGGCGGGCAGAGCCTTTCATTGCTGGGAAAACTCTTCTTGATAAAGACCCATATGTCTACAGTGGGGATTCCACTGGCCTAAGCTCAATCTCTGGAAACATGCCCCAATCCTGTCCCACCAGACACAAACCTTCCCTCACTTAGCTGCTCATTTACAGCCACCCCCACTCAACCAGCATCCCAGCCTTGCTCACCTCTCGGCTTGCTGTTGGGCGGCGGCCTCCCGAGCAAGTTCAGATGGGGGAAACTGAACAAAAAGGTCCCCTGCTCTGCTGATCAGTGTCTCATAGGGCAAGTCCTGAGGGATCTGGGACAACAGGTGGTGAACCGAGGCCATGTCACAGTCACAGTCCAGGACTTCCTGCTCGCGATACAACACAATCTGTGGGGAGGTAGTAAAGCCTTGCGGTCAGAGGCCAGACACACGGGCCTGGGCCGCCTGCATTCCATTATCCTTGGAGATGAATTTAAACTGGTTACAGACAGGACTCAGCCCAAATGTTCAGCAAACTCTTGTATCCATCAAGGAAGTAATAACATATATACTCTCAGCGCTACTCCTACTGTCTGGTCCTTCCTGCGAACTCCCACCACGTGACATGAAAGGCTGACCAGTTACAATCTGAGTCCTTCAGGCACACTGGGCTGCTCATCTTGAAAGAAATGAAGGAGATTCTTTTAGAAGAAAGGAGAAGAATACTGGGAGATTCCTGGAGCTCCAGCATAGAAGACATGGTTCAAAACAGTAGAAAGAACAGTCTTGCTCCCTTTAAGCATCTTCCTTCCAACTTTTGGTCCACAAACCCATGGATGCTCAAGGGACCAGTGGCCACTGAAAGACTTCCCTGAACTCCCATCTCCACCCCATCCCTCAGGCCCTTCTCCCTGAACTCCCATCTCCACGCCATCCCTCAGGCCCTTCTCCCTGAACTCCCATCTCCACGCCATCCCTCAGGCCCTTCTACTAACTGGAGCCCCGACCCTCCACCAAAAGCCACTCCCTTGTCTATCATGACACCAGATCTCTTCTTAAATCTGGAGTTGGCAGCTTGTACTACTACTTCCCTAATTGTGTTCATCAGCTGAATATATGTTCCAGGCAATGTCAATAGGAACCCTGACAATTCACAATGCAGATTAGTGTTTTAAAGGTTCAGAAGAGCCATGCAGCAAAAAAATCTGATTTTGTTTACCCAGCATTTCACAACTTACTATTTTTTTTGTGACACCCCCATTAATATTGCATAGAATGGTGTCCAGGCATAGCAGCCTCAAAAGTGCTGTCTTTTGCATCTTTCCATAATCCCCAGGTTTCCCTTCAGGGAAAATGACCACAGTGGGATGGGTGATGGTGAATCTAGTTGCTGGCTCGTGGCCTGTACCTACCACGGCTGCAAAGTAAATGGGCATCAGTGGGTGGCAGGCCAGGAAGAAGTCATATAACCGCACGACGTGCCTGAAGTCAGACAGGACATGCCCAAACCAGGTGATGAGCCAGCTGAGGGCAAAGATGGTCCCCACCTCAGCACTAAAAACAAAGGAAAGCCAGGTGTCAGATCCTGTGGGCCATCCCTTCCCTCTCTCTGGGCCTTCTTTGTCCTCAGTGCTGGTGAGAAGGAAGCATTAAGGAATAGAATTTCTGGAAAATTCAGCTACCAAGGAATTCAGCATCTTCTCCTCAGAAAATACTTAATACAAAGTCTTCAAGGTGTACCATGACACTAACACCACAACAGGGTCCTGGCTGCTTTATCTCACTGGGTGCTCTCCTAATGGCCAACAAATGTCAACTACAGGAATGAGAAGCAGTTGTTTTCAGAGAACTACACCATGATTCTCCTTCTGAGTAAGTCTTACCCTTGTGGGGGGCACAGGTACATATTCCCAGGCCTGAAAACATGACCGCATTAATTTTTCAATTAACATGAGACAAATGAAATATCTTAAGATGTAGCTGCCAGGCGCGGTGACTCACGCCTATAATCTCAGCATTTTGGGAGGCTGAAGTGGGTGGATCACCTGAGATCGGGAGTTCGAGATCAGCCTGACCAACATGGAGAAACCCCATCTCTACTAAAAAAACAAAATTAGCCTGGTGTGGTGGCACATGCCTGTAATCCCAGCTACTTGGGAGACTGGGGCAGGAGAATCGCTTGAACCTGGAAGGTAGAGGCTGCGGTGAACTGAGATCACGCCATTATATTCCAGCCTGGGCAACGAGCAAATACTCTTGTCTCAAAGGAAAAAAGGCATAGCCATTACCTTTTAAAATTTTTTTTTAAAAAGAGGCATTGGCCAAGAACACATTTCCAACTAAACAGAGAAGAAACAAAACATCACATGGGATTTGCAAAAAAATAGTTCTTCTCTTTGGTACTTAGGAAATAAAACAACCCATTGTCAGCCTTCTCCTTCTCGCCGCTGGATCCCACAGGACTTCGTGTTTCTCTTGTGGCAATCATCTCAACATCTACCTTGGCATACATGCCTTATCCACCTCTCCCCACTAGATGTAAACTCAAGGGATGGGATATGTCCCCCAAAGAGCACAGTCCCCAAAAAGTGCTCCAAGAACGGAATTATCCAGATTGCTGGTGACTGGAACAACTTGGGAGAACTTAACAAATCCCCCCAAGACAATGAGGAGACTGCGCTCGGCTTGTGAGGAGGGGTGTGGGTGTGTGTATGCATGCACACACAAATGTGGACACACATGTACCTCTGCATGAAGTCATGGAGCTCTGGATTCACCTGGTCAATGATGGGCATCAGATAGTTTAATATATGCTTGGTGTTGTCCATTGTTGGATCCATAAAATCCCTGGAGGGAGACAATTCAATAAGCCTGGTCACCAAACACTTAGATCAGGGCTGGGGGTGGCAAGGGCTCAAACTCCTAAAAAAAGTTGACCAGAAAATGGGCCAATGAGTTATCCCCAGGATGGTTGAGGAGTGATGCCTGTCCTCTCACGTCCTTCTGTACTGGTACCTGAGGTGGTGGGTAGATAATTTTTCTACCAGGGATGTTGCCAGCCTCTCGCCTACCACCAGCAGAAATGTGACCACAATGTCATGGTAGCCCTGGTAGTAGTGCAGCTGAGGGTTGCGCTCCAAGATGAGGAGGATGATGTCAATCAGTTCTTCCTGGAGCCCTTCTCTCTGTTCTTCTGGCATGCCTGGGGACAGGAACAGAGAGGAGATGCCTTTGAACATATCAAGCAGCCTAGTTAATAAGGAGGTCGAAGAAGGCCAGCAATGAATTTTCAGAGAAAAAAGGAAAATGAATTACAAATAATTTGGCAACGCATATCAGGATCCACTGTTGATACCACCTGGTATACAGGAAAAGGCAGCCGCTAGCTCTCCAGTGGGGGAAGCCGCAGACACCACCTTAACCAAGTCGCTGCAGTTAATACTGCTGGGACACAGTATTTAACTGCAGTATTTCAACCATGGGAGCTGCAGAAGCCTCTGCCTCCCGATGCGATGCACTGACAGAGCTCAGCATCACGTCTGCAGGATTCCTATCAACAGCGCGCAGACCTACATCTCGCGATGAAGAAATACCCAATATACCCAAAGTAAGAGAAATTTCACAAAAATAACTGGCCTCTCATACAGTACAAAGGAACTGTTCCAGATTAAAAATGGCTAAAGAGATATGATGACAGCATGAGAAACACATAAATCTGTATTTCCTTCTCCAGTGAAGCACATGACTCGAAGAAATGGTGAAATGTGAGTAAAATCTGTGGATTAATTAGTTAACTATTTTTCAGTGTTGTTACTGATGTTGCTCAGTGTACTGTGATTATGTGAGAGCCTTATATTTAGGAAATATATCCTGAAACATTTAGGGGTAAAAAGATGTCATGTTTGCAACTTAAATAGTTCAGAGAAAAAGTGTATGTCTATGTGTAAAGTGAAGGAAAGAGAGAAAGCAGCTAAAAAAGCAAATGTAGTAAAATGTGAAAACAAAACGAAATCTGGGTAAAAGGTATCTGGGGAATTCTTTGTTCTATTTTTACAACTTTTCAGTAAGTATGAAATTATATAAAAATAAAAAAATGTTAAAGTTGCATGTTTCCCTTTAAACCAAAGCAAACGTTACGGGAAAAACCGATCCTCTTGATCCAAAGATGTATTATAGCTGGAAACAGGGAAGCCTGTCCTGGGAGTTCTTTCAGAGTCCGGAGCTAGTCCTGCCAGCAGTAAAAATGCCAAGCCTTGGCCTCATGAGCCACGTTAGAAGAACGGCACATGTGCGCACAGCTTCCCTACACCATTAGCTTTTAGTTACAAACACATACTCAGAGAGAGAAAGCAGCTAATGTAAGGGCCCAAACTAAACTGGACAAAGGATTGCAGGTAAGAGCAAAGCTCATCTCTTGCTCAAACCCCATCCCTTCTCAAATAGAAAGCATACCCTAAAAGATAAATAAGGAAATGAAGCAAACCCAGGGCTGCTGATAGGTGAAGCAGTGAAAGGAGTGAGAGTAAAAATTAAACCCTGTGTGAATTTTCAGCAAAACAGCAGTGAGTCAAGCCCAGAAGACCATGAATGGAAAAAGAATATGAAGCCACATGGTAAGTTCAGCCTACAGAAAGAATATCACAGATATTACATCAATGGAAGAGGAATAAAGGGTTCAGAGGGAAAACAGGCTACCTAGGAAAAAATGGGGGCCAGGCACGGTGGCTCTCGCCTGTAATCCCAGCACTTTGAGAGGCCGAGGTACGTGGATCACCTAAGGTCAGGAGTTCGAGACCAGACTGGCCAACATGGTGAAACCCCCTCTCTATTAAAAACACACACACACAAAATTAGCCGGGCGTGATGGCAGGCACCTGTTATCCCAGCTACTTGGGAGGCTGACGCAGGAGAACTGCTTGAACCCGGGAGGCGGAGGTCATAGTGAGCTGAGACAGTGCCATTGCACTCCAGCCTGGGCAACAAGAGTGAAACTCTGTCTTTAAAAAAAAAAAAAAGGGAGGCATCTGTCCTATGTGATCTCATCCAAACCAGCAGGCTAGGAAAAGGAAATGGACCGTGGGCATGTGCTTTTATCAAAACCACGCTGGCAGACTACTGCTACCTAGGGATTGCAAAAGTCTGTCCAGGAAGCAGGAATGCCAGCAGGAAAGCAGCCCCTTCGACAACAAAAGCCAGGCCAGAGCACAGTCCAGAAGAGGGAGGCAGGAGCTCAGAGGCTCCCGTTCCCTTTAGCAATTCTCCTTTCTTCACAACGTAAAGGTGGAGCTGCCAGAGGAAGAAAAATAGGTCATCCATGCGACATTTGTTGCCCAGTTCCCTTCACTGTGAAAACTGAGACAACGGTCCTTCTTTTCTTTCTTCCAGAAATGAAGAGGTAATTTTAGGAATCTATTCTCTTTTTTTTGTTTTCTTTGTATTTATTTATTTTTTATCTATCGCTGCTGAACAAATTAAGGAATATACTCTTACACAAACAGGGAATGGCCTCTCTTCCCTCTAAGGAATCTTACATATGTATGCGCAAGATATCATTATTTTTAAACCTAATTAAGATATTAATCATTCTTGTCGGTGCCCAATTCCACACCAATCTGCTCTTAAACACCAGACTGATGGCTCTAACAATTCTTATTAACTCCTTTTTGTGGCTTCAAGGAAAAATAAACCCTCTTCTCTCATTCACCACCTCTAGGCCAGGAGAAATTATTTTTGGTTCAGGCTTTCACAGTGGGGGTCTGAAAGTGACCAGGCAACAAAAGGATGACTCAGCAAAAGGAGAGTTCTGAAGGTCCCTGAGGAGGCAGGGTCCAGCATACTAGGTCACATGGTATGACCTGGGACAGATACAGTCTTTCCAAATGTGGCAGGACCGCGAGAGCTTCTCACCAGGAGGGAACCGCCGCAATGACCGCCGGACGTCCAGCAACACTTGTTGGTAGTCCTTGCTCATCTGCCGTAGGTTCTTCCCTATTGAGGGAAAAGGAATGTTACTGCAGGAATGTCCAAGAAGCCAGACCAGAAGCAAAACATTCTAGGATGACGCAAAAGGCCTAGAGGACACATGTCAGCTTTCTCCCAAAGAGTAGGATATGACTCAAGATACAACATTTGGCAGGGAATCCCTAGTTTAGTTCCAAACATTATGTTTCCTGCAAGTCACAATGACCCTAAGAGAAGGGAGCACAGACTTCCCAGGAGGTAATACAATGGGGTGAGAAGGAGAACAAAGATGTAAGGAGAACAGGCGCCTCGTGCAGAAGGCCACTGCACATCACTGGGAACTGCTCTGAATTTCAAAGTCCACAGCTACAAAATGAGGATATTCCCTTCCAAGGATCAAATAAAATCATGAATGTGGGAACAATACACCACTGAAAAAAACCCTAACACCTATAAAGTTGTGGGAGCACTAAGCTGTTTAGAAAGGTATACTGAGACTCACACAAAGAACCACCTAACATCTCTTGACCCAGCAATTCTAAAACTAAGACGCTGCGAAGACGAGACAGTCCTTGTGTTCAGCTGGTACGTCCAATACAGTGTGAAAGTAATGAGGCAGTCTCTAGCTGTTATATATATAACAAGTGTACATTTTCCCTAAACAAACCAAGTGCTGTATAATAAGCGTACATTTCCCTTGCAACCCAAATCAAAAGCTAGTAAGGCTGGGCAACACTTCCTCACATGCAGGCTTCATGGTATAAAAAGATGAGGGAAGTTTGGAACCTGGTAGAACATCATCTCAGGATTCAGGTGTGAATATGGCACTGCCTTAGCCTTCCAACAAAAAGCTGACTGCTCTGAAGCAGCCAATTCCAAGGATAGTAACAAGTGGCAACTCGACACCTACTGGGTGACATCATGACACTGTGAACTTTTTGGTGGCAGAAGTCCTGTTTCAATCATCTCCAGTACCTGGCACACAATCATAGCACAACTAATATTTGCCAACTGAATGAAAGAATCCTCAGCAGTTGGCATTTTGCCATGATGGCAGGAAAGCTACAAGGTGAGCTCACTGAGTGAATGGCCAGCAGGGTGGATTCACTGTTCTGCAGGACTTTTCTTTACTATTTTGAACTGCATTCCAAGGAACTCTTTTTACTACATAGGCCTTGCATATTAGTTAGGTAACTCTTTTCACAGAATTACAGGATTTTACAACTCCAAAGGATCTCAGTATTTCCAAATAAAAAGAGGGTGTTTTCTTTTTTTTGAGAGTGTCTGGCTAGAGTACACTGGCACAATCTCGGCTCATTGCAACTTCCACCTCCCGGGTTCAAGCGATTCTCCTGCCTCAGCTTCCCTAGTAGCTGGAATTATAGGCGTGCGCCATCACACCCAGCTAATTTTTGTATTTTTACTAGAGACGGGGTTTCACCATGTTGGCCAGGCTGGTCTCGAACTCCTAACCTCAAGTGATTCACTTGCCTCAGCCTCCCAAAATGCTATGATTACAGGCGTAAGCCACTGTGTCTGGACAAAAGAGGGTATTTTTGTGTGTGTTTAATTTTACTTTACTTTTAGAGATGGAATCTTGCCATGTTACCCAGGCTGGGCTCAAATAATCCTGCCTCAGCCTCCCAAGCAACTAAGACTACAGCGGTGCACCACCACGTCTAGCTAACTTTTAACTTTTTGTAGACAGGGTTTTGCAATGTTGCCCATGCTGGCTTCAAATTTCCAGTCTCAAGTGATCCTCCTGCCTCAGCTTCCAACAGTGCTGGAATTACAGGTGTGAGCCACTTTGCCCAGCCACAAAATATGCTTTTTTTTTTTTTTGAGACAGAGTCTCAGCCTGTCACCCAGGGCCGGGAGGGCAGTGGTGCACCTTAGCTCGCTGCAACCTCCACCTCCTGGGTCTGGGCAATTCTCTGCCTCAGCCTCCCCGAGTAGCTGGGATTACAGGCACCCACCACCATACCAAGGACTTTTGTATTTTTTTAGTAGAGACGGGTTTCACCCTCTTGACCAGGCAGGTCTGTAAACTTCTGACCTCAAGATCCACCCACCTCGCCTCCCCAAAGTGCTGGGATTACAGGCTGGAGCCACAAGTGTCTGCCTCCAGCCTGATGCTTTTTGAGACTGAGTCTGAGCCAGTCGCTTCAGGCTGGAGTGTTGTCGATCTCAGTCACTGTAAGCCTCCGCCTCTGCTCACTGCTCTGCCTCAGCCCGAAAGTGCTGCCGCTGGGACCACAGGCGCCACTCTCTGCCTCGGCTAGTTTTTGTATTTCAGAGACGGGTTTCACCTTGTTAGCCAGGATGGTCTCTCATCTCCTGACCTCAGATCCCACCGCCTCGGGCCTCCCAAAGTGTGCTGGGATTACAGGCTTGAGCCACCGCGCCCGGCTAAAATATGCATTTTTAAAAGATACTTGCCAAGCAAGTATGTAGAACAAAGCATATACATTTTTAATAAACTCACTTGCCTAGGCAATATTTTAATCCCTAATAAAAAAAGAACTTGGCTGGGCGTGGTAGCTCACTCCTGTAATCCCCACACTTTGGGAGGCCGAGGCAGGCGAATCACTTGAGGTCAGGAATTCGAGCCTGATCAACATGGCAAAACCCCGTCTCTACTAAAAATACAAAAATTAGCCAGGGGTGGTAGTGCACATCTATAATCCCAGCTACTAGGAAGGCTGAGGCAGGAGAATTGCTTGAACCCAGGGGGCAGAGGTTGCAGTGAGCTGAGATTGTGCCATTGCACTCCAGCCTGGGCAACAGAGCGAGATTCCGTCTTAAAAATAAATAAATAAGTAAAATAAAAGCAAAAAAAGAACTCATCCCACTTTTGAATTAAATTCTACTTATTGGTTTGGCCTTATTTTCAGAGTGGGCCCAAGCATTTCCCAAAACACTCTAGATTTATTCATATACCCTTGGTTTGAAAGGACCATAAAAATTAAAGATCCTGGACTTCTTTTCTCCCTGTCTCCTAGATACACTCCCCTCACAGCCTCCCCGACTCCCCTTACCTGATATAGGAGGTGGGTCATTGGCATTGACATTGAGGAGCTTGGGCCACACTTTTCGTCTGATCTCATCAGTCAGGAGCCCTCCTTCACTGATAGCCATGCGTCTAAGGGCAGCCACATCAGTGGGATCACTGTTCAGAGCCTGGTGTATCTCTGCCACTTTCTTTTTCCTTTTGGCGTTAAAGTCTGAAAATAACGATAGGGAAGAATTAGGCGTATATTCAGCACGTGCATGTTTTCTGCCTAGGACTCAATCTCCTTTTTGATGTGAGGTACAGGTAGTATCTCCTCTGAGCTCTAAGACTGCCTGCTGGCATAAAGGCTCATAGCCACATGCACTGTCATTTCAGGCCCAGTCTACTGGCCCTCATGGGGGAGGCTTGGAGAGCCCATTATAAAACAGATTTTAAATCGCCAATTTTTTAAAAAAGTCTCTTTTTATAGGTCTGAACCAAAAATCACAGGCACAGACTGGAAATAATTATTAGTTGTTGTTTTTAAGAGACAGTGTCGGCTGGGTGTGGTGGCTCACGCCTGTAATCCCAGAACTTTGGGAGGCCGAGGCAGGCGGATCACAAGGTCAGGAGTTTGAGACCAGCCTGGTCAATATGGTGAACCCCCGTCTCTACTAAAAATACAAAAATTAGCTGGGCATGGCGGTGCTCACCTGTAGTCCCAGCTACTCAGGAGGCTAAGGTAGAAGAATAACTTAAACCCGGGAGGCGGAGGTTGCAGTGAGCCAAGATCATGCCACTGCACTCCAGCCAGGATGACAAAAAAAAAAAAAAAAAAAAAAAGAAGAAGAAGAAAAATAAAGAGACAGTGTCTCTCTAAGTTGCCCAGGCTGGCCTCAAACACCTAGGCAACACTGATCCTCCCACCTCAGCTTTCCAAAGAGCTGGGACTACAGGTGCATGCCACCATGCCTGGCCCAGAAATAATTATACGTTTTAAAAATTATTTTTATTTTTGAGATGGAGTCTCGGTCTGTAGCCCAGGCTAGAGTACAGTGGCGGAATCTCAGCTCACTGCAACACCGCCTCCCGGGTCCCAGTTCAAGCAATTCTCCTGCCTCAGCCTACCAAGTAGCTCAGATTTCAGGCATGCACCACCATGCCTAGCAATATTTTTGTATTTTTAGTAGAGATGGGCTTTCACCATGTTGGCCAGGGTGGTCTTGAACTCCTGACCTTGTGATCCTCCTGCCTCAGTCTCCCAAAGTGCTGGGATTACAGGTGTGAGCCACCATGCCCAGCCTATACGTACATTTTTTTTTTTTTTTTTGAGATGGAGTCTTGGTCTGTCACCAGGCTGGAGAGCAGTGGCACAATCTCAGCTCACTGCAACCTCTGCCTCCTGGGTTCAAGTGATTCTCCTGCCTCAGCCTCCCGAAACATTAAAAAAAAAAAAAGGTAAGTGAGGCTGGGCGCAGTGACTAATGCCTGTAATCCCAGCACTTTGGGAGGCCGAGGTGGGTGGATCACCTGAGGTCTGGAGTTTGAGACCAGCCTGGCCAACATGGTGAAACCTTGTCTCTACTAAAAATACAAAAAAATTAGCTGGGCATGGTGGCCTGCGCCTATAATCCCAGCTAGTCGGAAGGCTGAGACAGGAGAATCGCTTGAACCCTGGAGGCGGAGGTTGCAGTGAGCCGAGATTGTGCCACTCCACTCCAGCCTGAAACAGAGTGAGACTCTGTCTCAAAAAAAGAAAAAAAAAAAAGATAAGTGAAAAAAGAGATGTGTTAAAATCAGACAGATCTTGGTTCACATCCTGGGTCTGCCACTTATCTGATCCATAATCTTGGGCAGATGACTTCCCTGCTCTGGGCCTCTGGACTGACACCCTCTTGTCAGGATAGTTACCATGGTACACAGTAGACACTTACTAAATTTTAGTTCTTCTCCTCACTCTGAAACAACACGTATTTTACAAATCAACCTAGAGATATTTAATTAGTACGTAATATGCAAAGCACTAAGGAGATATACTGTGTAAGTAACAAGCAAGGAATTACAATTATAATAAATGCTCAGTAAATTCAGGCATGTCTAGCAGTGTCAATGTTTTCATAAAAGAATGTCTGTTCATTCTTAATTCCCAAACTTCACAGAGCATATACATCTCTTACTGTAACAATTTTTTCCTGTTGTTTAGATAGGAAAAATGCATGTCACCAAAACTCAGTACTACATTGAAAACAAAACCACATGAAAAAGTCTCCTGTTACATGTTACTACAACTGGTAAAAACATTAGAATCACAGAGATTTTTTTTTTTTTGAGATGGAGTCTTACTCTGTCGCCCAGGCTAGAGTGTAGTGGTGCAATCTCAGCTCACTGCAACCTCCCTGTCCCAGGTTCAAGTGATTTTCCTGCCTCAGCCTCCCGGGTAGCTGGAATTACAGGCATGCACCACCACGCTCGGCTAATTTTGTTTTGTTTTGTTTTGTTTTTTGATGGGGTTTCACCATGTTGGCCAGGGTGGTCTCGAACTCCTGACCTCAAGTGATCCACCTGCCTCAGCCTCCCAAAGTTCTGAGATTACAGGTGTGAGCCACCATGCCTGGCCAACACAGAGATGTTTTCAAAACCAGAGTGTCAAAGGGTACTTGGGTTTCCAGTGTGGCTGGTGGGGTGAGAGGCTGTGACACTGCATACAAAGGAACTGTTTCTTAAAAACCATAATAAGTAATGTTTTAAGCATCTTACATCCTTATGCGATAGTCTGTTACTCATAGGCATTTTGCCATGTTTAAACTGCTTTTTAGGGCTGGTCTCCTGTGTGGTGCTGTTTACAGCTCATTCATGACAATCAGATTTCTTTGTTCTTTTTCCACTCCCACTGCTTTACTTGACTAGCCTTCAAATACATAAACAAACAAATAAATAAATAAATAAATAACTTTTTTAGGAAATTGGTTGGGAATTTGTGGTTAGTAGCCATCATATCATTTTTCTACGTGAAATAACAGAGTATTGCTTTTTTGTCCTTTTGGCTAAGATCAGGAGAGATAAAGGAGTAAAAGGCTCTGAGAGTTTGCATACAGAATGTCTGCTTTTAGGGACGGCTTGCTGAAGTTTAAATGGATGATGCCTGTATTTCAGTTCTTTCTGGTTGTCGGTACCATTGAGAAAATATGTCAAAAACACAAGAAACATTACACGAGACAACACCAAATGTCACAAGGCAGTAGACTATAATTGTCAAAAAAGGCGCGTGCAGACAATAATGACCAAGAGCTCAGAGACTACAGTGGGTCAGGGCCAAGCTAACCTGAGAACTGTACCTTAAAAAGGAAGGGGAGCAAAACTCTCTTGACATGCTTAATTGTGATGTTTAATGGACATCCTTGCAGTACAAGACAACCTTTTTAAAATAAATTCTCGGCCGGGGACAGTGGTTCATGTCTGTAATCCCAGTACTTTGCGGGGCCAAGGCAGGCAGATCACCTGAGGTCAGGAGTTTGAGACCAGCCTGGCCAACATGGTGAAACCCTGTCTCTACTTTAAAAATACAAAAAACTAGCAAGGCATAGTGGCGGGCGCCTGTGGTCCCAGCTAGTCAGAAGGCTGAGGCAGGAGAATCGCTTGAACCCGCAAGGTGGAGGTTACAGTGAGCCGAGAGAGCGTCACTGCACTCCAGCCTGAGCGTCAGAGCAAGACTCTGTCTCAATCAATCAATCAATACATTCTCTCGGCTTCAGACCCACCTATCTTTGGTCTCTTAAGTTAAACCCAAAGCAGCACCCATCACATCTGCCTTTTCTTCACTTTTGTCTCCCATTGCTTCCGGATACCTTCTTCCCTTTCCTGCAAAGCCCATTCTGCTGGAGTGGAAAAGTCCAACGCCTTGATACCAGGATCTTGCTCAGTCACCCAAGGTGGAGGGCAGTGGCACAATCATGGCTCACTGCAGCCTCAACCATATATATATAGTTTAAATAAATCAATAAATGCTCTCTTAATGATGGTTCGAGCCTCACCACTTGATTAGGAGAATCAGCATAACCTGTAGGATCTTACTCGGAATTGAATTCTGTATTGTAATTTTGTTCCTGTTCACTTTTAAATTTTATTTTTGTTTCACTGGAAAGATGATGCTCAGTTTTAAATGTTAAAAGTGTACGAGCAAAAGGCCAGGTGCAGTGGCTCACACCTGTAATCCCAGCACTTTGGGAGGCCAAGGCAGGCGGATCACGAAATCAGGCGTTCAAGACCAGCCTGACCAACATGGTGAAAACCCCGTCTCTACTAAAAATACAAAAATTAGCCTGGCCTGGTGGCGCACGCCTGTAATCCCAGCTACTCAGGAGGCTGAGGCAGGAGAATTGCTTGAACCCCGGTGGTGGAGGTTGGAGTGAGCCAAGATCGCACCACTGTACTCCAACCTGGGAGACACAGTGAGACTCCATCTCAAAAACAAACAAACAAAAGTGTATGAGTTAAGGGAGCCAGGTACAATGGCTCACGCCTGTAATCCCAGGGCTGTGGAGGGCCGCAGTGTGAGAATCGCTTGAGCCTACAAGATTGAGAACAGCCTGGGCAACAAAGTGAGATCCTGTCTCTACAAAAAGTACGAAAAGTTAGCCAGGCATGGTGGTCCCAGCTACTTAGGAGGCTGGGGCGAGAGGATCACTTGAGCCCAGGAGCATAAGGCTGCAGTGAGCTATGATAGCACCACTGCACTTCAGCCTAGGTGACAGAGCAAGACCCTATTATCAAGGCACTGGACTTTTCCACTCCAGCAGAATGGGCTTGGCAGGAAAAGGAGGAAGGTACCCTGGTGACCTGTCTTTAAAAACAAAAACAAGGCTGGGCACGGTGGCTCATGCCTGTAATCCCAGCACTTTGGGAGGCCGAGACGGACAGATCACCTGAGATCAGGAGTTTGAGACCAGCCTGACCAACATGGAGAGACCCCGTCCCTACTAAAAATACAAAATTAGCTGGGCGTGGTGGCGCAGGCCGGTAATCCCAGCTACTCAGGAGGCTGAAGTAGGAGAATTGCTTGAACCCAGGGAACAGAGGTTGCGGTGAGCTGAGATTGCAGATTGCGCCATTGCACTCCAGCCTGGGCAACAAGAGCAAAACTCCGTTTCAAAACAACAACAACAACAGCCAGGCGCAGTGGCTCATGCTTGTAATCCTAGCACTGTGGGAGGCCGAGGTGGGCAGATCACCTGAGGTCAGCAGTTCGAGGCCAGCCTGACCAACATGGAGAAACCCCATCTCTACTAGAAGTACAAAAAATTATCTGGGCATGGTGGCACATGCCTGTAATCCCAGCTACTTGGGAGGCTGAGACAGGAGACTTGCTTGAACCTGGGAGGCAGAGGTTGCAGTGAGCCGAGACGATGCCATATGCCACTGCACTCCAGCCTAGGCAACAAGAGCAAAACTCCGTCTCAAAAAACAAACAAACAAACAAAAAACAAAAACCAAAAGCAGCCAGGGACTGTGGCTCATGCCTGTAATCCTACCTTTTTTTTTTTTGAGACAGAGTCTCGCCCTGTCACCCAGGCTGGAGTGCAGAGACGCAATCTCGGCTTACTGCAACCTCCACCTCCCAGGTTCAAGTGATTCTCCTGCCTCAACCTCCTGAGTAGCTGGGATTACAGGCGCGCGCCACCATGCCTGGCTAATTTTTTCTTTTCTTTTTTGTATTTTTAGTAGAGACAGGGTTTCACCATGTTGGTCAGACTAGTCTCGAACTTCTGACTTTGTGACCCGCAAGTCTTGGCCTCCCAAAGTACTGGGATTACAGGCGTGAGCCACCACACCCAGCCTATCCCAGCACTTCAGGAGGCTGAGGCAGGTGGATCACTGAGGTCAGGAGATTTGAGACCAGCCTGGCCAACATGGTGAAACCCCATCTCTATTAAAAATACAAAAATTAGGCGTGGCACGGTAGCTTACACCTGTAATCCCAGCACTTTGGGAGGCCAAGGCAGGCGGATCATGAGGTCAGGAGATCAAGACCATCCTGGCTATTACGGTGAAACCTCACCTTTACTAGAAAAATACAAAAAAATTAGCCAGGCGTGGTGGCAGGCACCTGTCGTCCCAGCTATTCGGGAGGCTGAGGCAGGAGAATAGCGTGACCCTGGGAGGCGGAGCTTGCAGTGAGCCGAGATCGCACCACTGCACTCCAGCCTGGGGCACAGAGCAAGACTCCATCTCAAAAAAAAAAAAAAAAATTAGTTGGGCATGGTGGCAGTCACCTGTAATCTCAGCTACTCAGGAGGCTGAGGCAGGAGAATCGCTTAAACCTGGGAGGTGGGGAATGCAGTGAGCTGAGATCATGCCACTGTACTCCAGCATGGGTGAAAAGAGCAACACTCTGTCTCAAAAAAAAAAAGGCAAAAAGAACATGGATTCACCTGCTTATATAAGAAAAAAGGGGGAAAAAAAGTACAAGTTGCCTTGTTACAATAAAACTAAATGTGTATACACATAAAGGAAAGGAAGGACATTCAGGGCCTGGGATGAAGGATACAGAAGAAAGGCCAAGAGATACGGCGCTTCCATTTGACAGTAAATAGACTAATGAAAAAACATTTATGTAGTATATATTAGACGCAAGGCACCAGAGTTCATGTGAAGTGGAAGATATCACCAGAAGGTAGGGTAGATTTTAGAAAGGACTAACATCAGAAGGTACATTAGATTTTAGAAGGGATACTAAGCAGCTTCCCCGGCAATGTTCTAGTCTGAGACCACAGTCTACAAACTGTTTTCATGACAAAGCTGTACATTATTATTATTATTATTTTATTTTTATTTATTTATTTTGCAACAGAGTCTTGCTTTGTATCCCAGGCTAGAGTGCAGTGGAGCAATCTTGGCTCGCTGGAACCTCTGTCTCTCGGGTTCAAATGATTCTCAGGCCTCAGCCTCCCAGGTAGCCAGGATTGTAGGCGTATGCTGCCACCACGCCTGGCTAAGTTTTTTGTGTTTTAGTAGAGATGGGGTTTCACCATGCCAGGCTGGTCTTGAACTCCTGACCTCAAGTGATCTGCCTGCCTCAGCCTCCCAAAGTGCTGGGATTATAGGCATGAGCCATCACATCCGGCCCATTATTAACATAAATTAAAGTTGGTACTAGTAAGTCACAGGTGAGCTACCTACGAGACCTGAAACATAAAAACCACATAAACAGAGGCACTAACTGGTTTGGAGTCATGTGCAATTGGAGGTGCACACAGAAAGATAATACAAGTGACTTTTCACCTCGGTAAACCTGCCCTCCTGGCTTCACTGCTGTTTCCTGGTAACCTAGTAGGGTGACCATTTGTTCTCGTTTGTCTGAGATCTTCCTGGTTTATACCTAGAGTACTGGCAAATTGTTCACAGCAAACCCTTTTTGTTCCCTGTACTTTCAAATATGTCCCAGTTTGGATGCCAAATTAAATGGTTACCCTACCTAGAAATCATTAAAAATAAAACCCCTTCTGGGCATGCCTGTAATCCCAGTACTTTGGGAGGCCGAGACGGGCAGATTACCTGAGGTCTGGAGATCGAGATCAGCCTGACCAACATGTTGAAACCCTGTCTCTACTAAAAATACAAAAATCAGCCAAGTGTGGTGGTGCACGCTTGTAGTCTCAGCTACTCAGGAGGCTGAGGCAGGAGAATCGCTTGAATCCGGGAGGCAGAGGTTACAGTATGCCGAGATCGCGCCACTGTACTCCAGACTGGGCAACAGAGTGAGACTCTGTCTCATAAAATAAATAAATAAAAAATAAAATAAAATAGGCTGGTGGCTCATGCCTGTAATCCCAGCACTTTGGGAGGTCGAGGCAGGCGGATCACCTGAGGTCAGGTGTTCCGAGACCAGCCTGACCAACATGGCAAAACTCCGTCTCTACTAAAAATACAAAATTAGCCAGGTGTAGTGGCGGGTGCCTGTAATCCCAGTTACTTGGGAGGCTGAGGCAGGAGAATCGCTTGAACCCAGGAGGTGGAGGTTACAATGAGCTGAGATCATGCCATTGCACTCCAGCCTTGGCAACAAGAGCAAAACTCCGTCTCAAAAAAATAAATAAATAAAATAAAAATTAAAATAAAATAAAATAAAATAAAAAGCACTGCCGGCATGGTTTTTAGTTGAGACGGGGCTCATGCCTATAATCCCAGCACTTTAGGAAGCCAAGGTGGGCGGATTGCTTGACCCCAGTATTTGGAGAGCAACCAGCCTGCGCAACATGGCAAAATCTTGTCTCTACAAAAAATAGCTGGGTGTGACAGCGTGCACCTGTAATTCCAGCTGCTTAGGAGGCAGAGGCGGGTTGTAGTGAGGCATGATTGTGCCACTGCACTCCAGCCTGGGTGACGGAGTAAGGCTCTGTCTCAAAAATAAACAAACAAAAATCTCCAGTTTCTTCTGTCAGCATAGCACCTAGTCAATTGTTCATGAGATGTGTCAAGCTCTTGACTCAGGTGTGCCCTTCTATCCATTCATCTGCCTGCCCATTTGTCCAGTCATTCTTCAGTCTGTCACTTAATGAGTGTCTACTTGTACTAAGCACTGTACTGGGGATAAAAAAGATGAATTAATTACTCCCTCCCGGCCCTTGAAGGGCTCACAGCAGGGACACAAACAATTATTATATATAATAGAATCTGAGGGATTATGAAAATCCAGAGGAAAGAATGCCTATTTCTTTGTTTTTTTTTTTTGAGATGGAGTTATGCTCTTGTTGCCCAGGCTGGAGTGCAGTGGCACGATCTCGGTTCACTGCAACCTTTGCCTCCTGGGTTCGAGCAATTTTCCTGCCTCAGCCTCCAGAGTAGCTGGGATTACAGACATTCACCACCATGCCTGGCTAATTTTTTGTACTTTTAGTAGAGACGGGTTTTGCCATGTTGGTCAGGCTGGTCTCGAAATCCTGACCTGAGGTGATCCACCTGCCTCGGCCTCCCAAAGTGCTGGGATTACAGGAGTGAGCTACCGTGCCCGGCCAAGAATGACTACTTCTAAAGCAGTCAGGAAAGGCTTCACCAAGAACATATTCTGGATCCTTCTTTTCAATATTTTTTCTTTTTTTTGAGATGGAGTTTCACTCTTGTTGCCCAGGCTGGAGTGCAGTGGCGCGATCTTGGCTTACTGCAACCTCCGCATCCCAGGTTCAAGCGATTCTCCTGCCTCAGCCTCCCGAGTAGCTGGGATTACAGGCACGCGCCACCATGCCTGGCTAATTTTGTATTTTTGGTAGAGATGGGATTTCTCCATGTTGGTCAGGTTGGTCTCAAACTCCCAACCTCAGGTGATCCACCCACCTCGACCTCCCAAAGTGTTAGGATTACAGGTGTGAGCCACCGCATCTGGCCCTTCTTTTTAATTTTTATTTATTTATTTAGACAGGGTCTCACTCTGTTGCCCTGGCTGGAGTACAGTGGCACAATCACAGCTCACTACAGCCTCAACCTCTAGGGCTCAAGCGATCCTCCCACCTCAGACTTCTCTGCCACCATGCCTAATTTAAAAAAATTTTTTATAGAGGTGGGGTCTCCCTATGTTGCCCAGACTGATCTTGAACTCCTGGGCTCAAGCAATCCTCCTGCCTCAACCTCCCAAAGTGATAGGATTACAGATGTGAGCCACCACACTGGGCTCTGGTACCTTCTTAAAGAAAATTTTGTCAAAAGGAAGAGTGTGTTAAGGGGAAAGTACTCCAGGCAGAAGAAAAGAGTTATATGCAAAGACCTTGTCACATGAAAGAAATACCATGTCCAGGAAACAAAGAGTTCTATGACGCTGAAGTGTCAAGTAAAGGGAGAGAACAGAAGCAGGTAGCACCGCAGTAAAAGAGGCCGGGCTGGATTTATCCCGCACAGGAGTCTGGGTTTATCCAGCACTCAGGAGGAACACAGGGAGGGATTTTACTTTGGGCCTGAGGGCCATCCTTTGGAAGACCAGGCTGTATGTTTTCAAGAGGGGTCAAAAACACGCAGGAAACAGAGCAGACTTTTTATATAACATTGGTGGAGGCAAAACCTGAGAAGAATTTCCAACAAAGAGAAAAAAATCTAACATATTTAATTTTTTTTAACTTGGGAGTACCCCTGCACTTTCCACACATCACAAATTGACAGCACTTGAGCGGCAATACTGAATACTGCTTGAGGGAAGCTGACATTCAAAAATCTTGTTAACCTATTTGCTAAGAGTATGATAATTTTTCTTCAGTTTGTTTAGACATACATCCACCTCACCTCTCTTTCTAAATAAGTTATTCGGCAATCTGGGGGAAAGGAAATCTTGTATCTTGGGGGAAAAAAACACTATGCAGTCAACTGAATTTCCATGAGGTTTTGGCAAACCATATGCCAGAATGTTACTTAATTCTAAACTCAAATCCTCAAATCATACCTCCCATAACTCATTTCTCTTAAAATTCTGTCCCAATTTTTTTTTTTTTTTTTTTTTTTTTGAGGCAGGGTCTTACTCTGTCACCCAGGCTGGAGTACAGTGGCACGATCATGGCTCACTGCAGCCTTGACCTCCTGGGCTCAAGTGATCCTCCTGCCTCAGCCTCCCAGGTAGCTGGGACCACAGACAGGCTCCATCTGGCCCAGCTACTTGGGGGGTGTGTGTGTGTGTGTGTGTGTGTGTGTGTGTATATATATATATATACTTTTTTTTTTTTGGGGGGTAGAGAAAAAAAATGTTGCCCAGGCTGATCTTGAACTCCTGGATTCTACTGATCCACCCACCTCGATCTCCCAAAGTGCTGGGATTACAGGCATTGAGCCACCATACCTGGCCTCCAATTCTATTTTTAATACTGCATTTCAAAATTTACTTACTATTTCAAAATTTTTGGCACTCTGTGGGAACGCAACAAATACACGCAGAATATAATAAGTGATTTAGTTTATCGTTCCCCTGGAAAAAACGGGCTTGCAGTAAATGACATTATTTTTCCCATACTGTTAAGATGATGCTCACTGCAGAACTCTCTATAAACAGATCTGCAGACTCTTTGGCCTGTTTCTAAAACTACTGGTGTTTCCCAGAGTAGGATGCTGCCCCAGTGTGGATTTCGACTGCTGTTTTTTTCAGGCCCCAACACCACCTTCCTCAACCCCACACCCTAGTGAGTAAATGTCAGTGGCTGATGGAGAAAGCACTCACACGTGTGCCACTCTGACAAATACTTTATTCCAACTAAATGTATAGACTTTCACTGTGACATAAAAAGGGAAGAGGAAACAGAAAACTCAAGTGAGCAAAAGATGTATGAATACAGAGTGAGATCAACTGCTAGATGACACAGGGAGGGGGGTTAGCAGCATCTCCACTGAAAAACAAATTCACAGACATCCTGTTTATTTCCGAAAGAGAAACACCATAGAGCTATTCTTGGGATGTTCAGGAAAAGATTAAAATAAATGCCTATTATGTATTGTATTTCAAGATAAACTTTTTTTTTTTTTTTTTTTTTGAGACGGAGTCTCGCTGTGTCACCCAGGCTGGAGCGCAGTGGCCGGATCTCAGCTCACTGCAAGCTCCTCCTCTCGGGTTCACGCCATTCTCCTGCCTCAGCCTCCCGAGTAGCTGGGACTACAGGCACCCGCCACTTCGCCCGGCTAGTTTTTTGTATTTTTTAGTAGAGACGGGGTTTCACCGTGTTAGCCAGGATGGTCTCGATCTCCTGACCTCGTGATCCGCCCGTCTCAGCCTCCCAAAGTGCTGGGATTACAGGCTTGAGCCACCGCGCCCGGCTCAAGATAAACTTTATAGATTTAGAGCAGGACACGCATTTCTGGACTTGAGAATGCCATATCTGCTTGGAATAAAAGCCCACATTTCATCTAGAGGTAGAATGTATGTCATTCTAATCTCCCTCAATCCTTTCTTCTCCAATTTCTTTATTGCCCCATTTACAAGAGAGTGCACTATTATTCCAAAGCCGAAATCTTCCAAATTCCTTTACAGTAGAGGTCTTGGCTATCATAACCATGATGGAACAAAATGACTGTCCTACAGCTGGCTGCAAAATATAAGACTGCTATAAATAAATCCCTGATGCCTGAAAAGTAATTCATTCGACAAAGGAAGATAGGTATGACTTTGGCCTACTCTTCATTAGAATGCTTATTTTTATTTATTTATTTATAAAGAGTGCAAAGCAGACTTCATTTGAAGGGTACTACAGCAACAGGTATAGAAACAACTGCAACAGGGTCTTGTAGTCAGGGAGAGAGATCAGACTCAACTCCCTAAAATGTTAATTTTAACAATGGGACACTTTAACTGAACTGTTGTTCTTAATGGTTCAGATGAAGATGACACAACCCACTACTGTCTTAAATTTCTCCCAACTCTGGCTACAGAATCCAGGTAAAGATTTCTGCCTCCTCAGAGTAATAGGCATGTCCAAAATCACCTGGATTAGGGCACTTAATATACAGGGAAGGGACAATAACAACTAAAGATGACCACTATCCATGCCTCACCTAAAAGTTTTTTCATGTATTTTTCCATATCACCAAAACAAATACTAACTTGGATCAACTAATTTATATAATGGAATCTCGTGTGAGAGTACAAAATTCCACACTGATTATTTGGTTTAAGCTTGCATTATCATAAAAGCTTTACAGTCTTTAAACTGAAGTTAAGCTCACATTAAGCAATGCTAGTCTTAAAACAATGGAGGGTTGGGGACGTTTTCTGTGGAGGGAGGGAGACAGACATCCCCCTACATCCACCCACAACTCCTGACATTGACATTGGAAATTAACTTAAAAATTTATGCCTGTAGTCCCAGCTACTCAGGAGGCTGAGGTAGGAGGATCACTTAAGTCCAGGAGTTGGGAGGTGACAGTGAGCTTTGACTGTGACACTGCACTCCAGCCCGGGTGACAGAGCAAGATCCCATCTCTCAAAAAAAAAAAAAAAAAAGCTTTAACTCCATGTCTGTACCAGAAGACCACAGAAGGAAACCACAGAGACTCTTCAGTCTGGGTAAGAGTCCTATTAAACACAAAATAAAACAAAGTAGCCTCTGTTTTTGGAGGTCTTAACTAGTAGTTTCTACAAAACAGTATCCAAATTAGCAAAAATTCTGTTAACTACCTGGAACATAAAGCAGGTTATAAAGACTTAAGAATGTTTCACCCCTATAATGGAAAAAAAACAGTCTAGTGAGTAAACCAATCTGATCATAAACGCTACAAAAGAGGGATAAGCATTAGGAACTTTGCCAACAATACTCTGATATGATTAAAAAACAAAACAGTAACAAAAACAAAAAACCTCATTTTAAAATTTGTCCCATTCATCCAGAGAAGCAAAATCAAGGAAACTAGAGGCGGTAAAGTCTTGCAACAGACACACAGCTGCACTGCCAACAGGTCACAAGACCCATGTTGCCTAGGGCATTGACTATTATGCCACGAGGACAGACATCACACAAACACCAGTAACGAAAGGGTTACGGTGCCAAAGGGTTCAGAGCTCCATCCACTTCCATTCAGTATCAGAACATGAGAAAAAGGGAAAAAACAGAAAATGAGCCCAAATAAAATATAAAATAAAATATGAATACCAGCAGCTTCCTCAAAATACGTGGGTTGAATAACGTGTTTGGCTCTGTTATGGGCACCATCCATCAGAGGACTGGAAATGGGGAAAGTCACCTTAGTCTTCCTCAAAGAAAAAAGATTATTTAACTTGGTTCACGGTGTACATTCATAATTTTAACTGTCATGTATTTATTGAATGAAAAACATTTGAGAACATAATGTGCAACAAAAACATGAGTTCACAGAAATGGTCCAAACTAAAAGAGTATAAAAATAGAATCGCTTTGTATACAATAATTTACTCATTATTGAGATAGGGTCTCCATCTGTCACCCAGGCTGGAGTGCAATGGCGCAATCATAGAGTAGCCTCCAAGTCCTGGGTTCAAGCGATCCTCCCGCCTCAGCCTCCTGAGTCGTTGGGATCACAGGCTCGAGCCTCCACATCCGGCGTTAAAAAAAAAAACTTTTTGTAGAGATGAGGCCTCGCTATGTTTCCCAGCCTGACCTCGAAATCCTGGCCTCAATCGATCCTCCAACCACGGCCTCCCAAAGCGCTGGGATTACAGGCGGGAGCCATAGCGCCAGGTCGCTTTTACACAACTAATCAACATTAAAATAGGTGGCAGAAGACAGACAGAAAGTCTATTTGTGGTTGCCAGGCTTCGTGAATACTGGGGAATGGGGAGTGCCTGCTAATGGGTAAGGGTTTCATTTCGGAATCAGACAGCGGCGATGGCTGCACAACTTTGTGAATGTGCTAAGAATCACTGAACTGTGCACCTTAAAGGGAGAATTGTATGGTAATTAAATCGGCGGTACGCGGACAGCGCGTCAATCAAGCCGGCGACAGTGAATGAAGTTCGGGAGAGCTGATTTCCCTCGGGGAGGCGGCTCCGGGAGTCTGCGAACGTGGCGGACGCCTGGGACGGGGTGGGCCTGCCAGCGCTCGGGGAGAGACGGAAGAAAGCCGGGGCGCGGAGCTCCCGCCCGCTCTTCTGCCGGGGGATGCTACTCTGCCGCCAGACTCCCTCGGGTCAGCTCGGCACTCGCCCGAGCCCCCCCGTTCCAGGCCCTCTCCCCATCAGACGTGCCTCGGGCCCTCCGCCTCTTCCTCTCTCGCCGCCCGGAACCCCGCCGCAGCCCCGGGTCGCCAGCCCGCGCCCCTCCGGCACCGCCTCCGCCACCAGCTGCCACTGCCCCCTGGGCCGCCCTCGCAGGCCGCTCCCGGCGCCCTGGTCGGCTTCCGTACCTGCCTTCTCCGTGCCGCCGTCCCAGTGGCTGGAGTTGGGGCCGTCGCCCTGCGCACTCCGGAGAGCCATGCCCCGGGGGCCCGGGCCCCCACCCGAGCCCCGGCTGGTGGCGGAGCCGGGAGAAAACGCGGCTCCGACCGCGGGACGTAGCGCCCGCTCGGCATCGGCAGGCTCCGCTCGGTGGGCCAGCGGCGCGCAGGCGCGAAGGCGCCCCGCTGGCCCCGCCCCGCGCCGGCACGTGACCTTGCGCTACGCCTGGACGCGGAAGGAGGGCGGTGAGCGCTCTGAGCAGTTAGTTTCCTCTGCGCTGTAGACTCTACGGTGTAGAGTGTGGCGCTCTTTAACGAGTGTGCTCAAGACCAGCTGTCATTTCCTTTGCTTCTTTCATCTGTTAAATAGTATAGATGATAATAAAAATATTGAACTCACAGGGTTATTGAGAGTGTTTAGAACATTACCAAGCATATAGTAAATACTCCACAATTATGACAAATCTTTGCTTACCAAGGATTTTTATTTTTTTTTAACTCCTGTCTCATCTCCCCACACGAACTCCTGTCATCAGTTCTTGGGTACTTTGGGATCTAGCAGGTTCATCTCATACGGGGCCGCAGGTTATGCACTGCACAAGGCCTGGGAGCGCCATTCACGTAGACGTTCAAGTGAGCAGTGCCCCGCTTACATTGTGCAAAATAGTGGCCACTCATCTAAAGTAGCACTCTGGCTTATCAGGTCTGATTTCCTTCTCGTCTCCAGTGACGTTCCTTTCTTTCCAGTTGGACATCCATTCCCTTACTTACGTCCCTGATACTGTGATTGTGGCCTCCCGAATTTCTAGTACTAGCTCTTTATGCTGAGGTTCTTATAATTCCAGTTGCTTGATGACTCTCTTCCACCTCCCACCCCCAACTACAACAGTTCTTTATTATCCTGAGACCTCCAACCCATGAAACTCCTGACCTCGTGATCCACCCGCCTCAGCCTTCCCAAGTGCTGGGATTACAGGCAGCCACCGCGCACAGCCAAATTTTACAGTTTTATTAATAAATCTAGTAAATTATATCACTTATTTGGTCCCATTAATAAACTTAGCTAATTAAAATTCTTTGAACATTTGAAACTGCATTTATAAATTTAATTCATTTTTCTAAGTATCACAGTTTTCTGTCTAGCAAAGCCTTTCAAGTCCTTGTGTAATTCTTGTAAATATAATAAATTTATAAGAATACTGAGTCATGAGTACTTTTAAATGTGTCAATACAAATGAGATTTCATCTTAAAATCAACAGTCTAAATCTATTATTCAAATACATATTTGTAATTAGTACAAGAATAATCTATTAGAATTCTCAAAATTCTTTCTTTTTTTTTTTTTGAGACAGAGTCTCACTCTGTCACCCAGGCTGGAGTGCAATAGTGATCATAGCTCACTGCAGCCTCAAGCTCCTGGGCTCAAGCTATCCTCCTGTTGCAGCCTCCTGAGTAGCTAAGACTACCATGCCTGGCTAATTTTTTAGTTTTTATAGAGGGGGTGGGGAATCTCGCTATGTTGCCCAGGCTGGTCTCAAACTCCTGGCCTCAAGGGATCCTCCTGCCTTGGCCTCCCAGAGCTCTGGGATTACAGGCATGAGTCACAGTGCCAAGCTCTTGAAATTATCTTAAACATTATAAGAATTTAAAGTATCACGTTTACACATTAATGCAAAATTAACACTAGAAGTTTGAAAACATTTCTAGTCTTTGTTCTAAGTCATCTTTGAGACCTGGCACAATGGCTCATGCCTGTAATCCCAGCACTTTGGGAGGCCAAGGCCCACAGATCACTTGAGGTCTGGAGTTCAAGACCAGCCTCGCCAACGTGGTGAAACTCCGTCTCTACTAAAAATACAAAAATTAGCTGGGCATGGTGGCGCTTGCCTATAATCCCAGCTACTTGGGAGGCTGAGGCAGGAGAATTGCTTGAACCTGGGAGGCAGAGGTTTCAGTGAGCCAAGATTGTGCCACTGCACTCCAGCCTAAGAGACAGAGTGAGACTCCATCTCAAAAAAAAAAAAAAAAAAAGAAATGAAATGAAATAAATCATCATTGAGGTTAAAAGACGCTTAGTGCCCATTGAAGGAATAATTAAGTGATCGCAATTTAAGAGTAACCTGTTCAAACAATTTGAGGTATTTATTCCCTTCTCAGTTTACTGCGCTGGCCATCCAGTCAGTTGGATTCTTGTTTTTGGTAGTGACTGAACAGTGACCCCCACCCCATTCCCACCACCACAACTCTAGGACTAAACAGTTGTGTGGTCATTGCGAGGCTTGGGCCCCCCTCACCCTCTGTTAAAAAAAAAAGGAAGTGGCTGGTTCTCAGGGAAAAGGGAGAGATGCTCAAGCTAATGTCAAGTGCTCAGCAGGGTGAAGGAAGAGGTGTGCCTGTTGAGATACTCAGCTCCTGTTCTGGACTGGTACTCTACCTTCCGGGCAGCACATTGCCTAACTACACTCCATCAGCATGGAGCTCTAAATGACAGTCATTTTCTTCGTAATCTCCCATGCCTACTCTTTTTGAAAGGAGTTCCATGTGTTGGGCAATAATTTTTCAAAAATTTTCCTGGACTAATAGAAAACAGGCTGTCAGGCCATGATCTGAGCATTGTGACGGTGCCCTGTGGCCTGGGCTTGGAGACCACAGGGCAGCCAGAGCCTGCCAGGCTGGCCTGCCACGGGGGCCCAGGACACCTGAAAGCACAGACATCTTGGAAGACTCAGAATCACAAACATGGAGAATACTGAACTCGTTTGTTTGGTCAACAAATTGTCTTAACTCTAGATCAGACCTTTCCTGGGACTGAATACAGTTTCATTCTCTACTCTCCAGGACAGCTCAGGCTGGCAGAGGAGAGGGACTCTTAACATAGAAGGCATGACAAGTTCTAGGAAAGGAGAAGGAAGCTTAGAGGGTTGTGGAAGCCCATACAGGGGCACGAACCACACAATGGGGCAGGAGAGGGTGATGAGGAAGTTTCCTGGGTAGGTAACCTCCAAGCTGTTTATCAAGGGATGGGTACGAGTCAGTCAGTCAATGATGTAAGGAAGAGCATCCTAGGTCAAAAAAACAGCACAGGCACTGGAATGGAGCTAAGAGAAAGCAAATCATACATTAGAAACAGGAAGTGATTTAATGGTCTTACAGTATGGTATGAGAGAGAAAGTGAGGTGAGGGCAGAGAAGTGTACAAGGGCAGGTCAGGCAGGGCCTCTTGAGTCATATTTGAATTTGGACTGGATGGAGCCAGTAGGGTAGAACTACAGTATTTTAGCATTTTTTTTTTTTTTTTTTTTTTTGAGACTGAGTCTGGCTCTGTCGCCCAGGCTGGAGTGCAGTGGCCGGATCTCAGCTCACTGCAAGCTCCGCCTCCCGGGTTTACGCCATTCTCCTGCCTCAGCCTCCCGAGATGCTGGGACCACAGGCGCCCGCCACTTCGCCCGGCTAGTTTTTTGTATTTTTTAGTAGAGATGGGGTTTCACCGTGTTAGCCAGGATAGTCTCGATCTCCTGACCTCATGATCCGCCCGTCTCGGCCTCCCAAAGTGCTGGGATTACAGGCTTGAGCCACCGCGCCCGGCCTATTTTAGCATTTTTATCTTCACTTACAATGTGAGAATCACACCTACTTATCCATTAACAAATGTTTATGGAGCACCAAAGCCATGTCAGGCTGTGAGCTAGGACATAGAGTGACAGGTGAATTGCTCAGCTTTCAACTGGGAAGAGAGACAAGTAAAGCCAGGTGAAAATATATCAGACAGGCTATAGCCTAGAAGTCTGGGAGAACACGGAAAATTCCAGAAACAAAAAGAGAACAGCAGAATTCTAAGATGGTCCCCAAGATTCCCACCAATGGTGTGCATGGTACGCATGCGTGGACAGAAATTCCCCTCGAGCGTGTGCAATACTTGTGAATATGACAGGGTTTCACTCTCACGATTGGGTTATGTTACATGGCAAAGATGAAGGGATTTTGCAGATATAATGAGGATCCCTAATCAGTTGTCTTTGAAGTAACCGAAAGGGAAATTGGCCTGGGTGAACCTGATCAAGTTGAGTCCTTTAAAAGAGGTTCCAGAGGCTGGGTACAATGGCTCACGCCTGTAATCCCAGCACTTTGGGAGGCCAAGGCAGGTGGATTACGTGAGGTCAGGAGTTTGAGATGGGCCTGACCAACATGGTGAAACCCCATCTCTACTAAAAATACAAAAATTAGCCAGGCGTGGTGGCCCACACTTGTAGTCTCGGCTACTTGGGAGGCTGAGGCAGGAGAATTGCTTGAACCTGGGAGGTGGAGGTTGCAGTGAGCCAAGATCATGCCACTGCGTTCCAGCCTGGGTGGCAGAGTGAGACTCTATCTTAAAAACAACAACAACAACAAAAACAACAGCAACAAAAAACATCAAAGAGCCTCCAGGCCTTCCCTGAAAGATATTCAAAGCAGCACAGATGCTCTCCTATTGGCTGTTAAGCAGCCACATGGCAGAGAATGGCATGCGGCCTCTAGGAGCACAGGGCTTCAGTCCTACACCATAAGGAACTGAATTCAGCAACCTTGGAAGAGGATTGCAAGCCTAAGTTGAAATCACAGCCCTGGCCAATACTTGCATTTCATCCCAATGAGACCCTGAACAAAGGACTCAGCTGACCCACACTTGGACATCTGACCCATGGAGACTGAGATAATTAATTTGTGTCATTTAAGCTGCTGAATTTGTATTAATAGTATTTTGTTACACAACCAAGTGATTGAAAATCCCACCCAAAACAAGTTCCCAAGAGGAGGATTTTTTGGCTTCCGTAATTAAAAAGTTATTACCCCTCTGCATAGCCTCTCTCCATCGCTCATCTCCTTACCTCTTCATGTTGAATGCATCCTCCAACAGGTTTTGGGGTCCTAGCATGACTCTGGTGGCTGCAGATGTCACATATGTCCCGGTCTTACTCTGTGAAATAGAGCAACTGCCATTGTCCCAGCATTTCCAAGCAAAGTTTTGCAGTGTCTCACTGTCTCTGACTCAGTCACCAATCGGTCACTGTGGCCAGAAGAATGCCATGAGCTCATTGGCTAGGCCTGTTTCATGCTCCGCCACTGAGCATGGGGCTGAGTCGGAAAGATATGGAAAAGTTAAGGTTTATGATTGACCTAGGATTTATAGTACACATCATTGTTTTCTTTTTCTTTTTCTTTTTTTGAAACAGAGTCTCACTCTGTCGCCCAGGCTGGAGTGCAGTGGCACAATCTCGACTCAGCTCACTGCAACCTCCGCCTCCCAGGGTCAAGTGATTCTCCTACCTCAGCCTCCTGAGTAGCTGGGATTACAGGCATGCACCACCATGCCCGGCTAATTTTTGTATTTTTAGTAGAGACAGGGTTTCACCATGCTGGCACACTTTTCCTTCTGTTAGGCCTTTAGTGTGGGGGTTTGACTTAACCTAGTCAGGAGTTGTGATAGGCTGGGTGGGTGGCTCATGCCTGTAATCCCAGCACTTTGGGAGGCCAAGGCAGGAAGATTGCTTGAACACAGGAGTTTGAGATCAGCCTGGACAACATAGTGAAACCCCATCTCTACAAAAAAATAATAAAAATTACTTGCGCATTTTTGGTGCTCGCCTGTTGTCCTAGCTACGGGAAGGTTTGCCGAGTCTGTCCCACACACTCTGCCCGAGCAATGGATGAAAGGAGTACTCAGACATAGATATCTGGTGAAAGGGCGGGATAGGGGACTGCCAGCACTAGGAGCTGAAGAAAATTAGCAGTTTCCCTAAGCTGGCAGCCCTCGCATTTATTTAGTACAGATTTAATGACAAAGGCTTGGAGCAAACACAATTTGTGGGTAATAAACATTGTTGATCCCCCAAGTCCTGCATGCAAATGATCAAAGGTTGGTTTCTGGAGACAGGAGTAGACAATTTTATCTAGATTAAGTTCCTTTACATTCCCTTGTTATCTGCCCTTTGCTCTCAGGCTCCAGGTAACAGAATTTGGCTGCTTTCAGCCATAATTTCCTTCCAAAGCTTTTGCAAGACCTCCCGGCCTTTCAAGAAGATTTGTGTCTTTCCTATAATTTCTCGCACCACACTGACCAATCTCCTACATCTCCCCCTTTTCTGTTTTTTGTATCAGGTTTTGTTGGTTGAAGAGTACAGACGTGTGCAGCAACAGGTTTGTCAGGTGTAGTGGTCACTGCTTGTATTCTGGCTTTGCATCCTACAATTAGTAAATAACATAAGATAAACATGAATATAATCAGTAACATTATTTTTTCCAGTCAAGGAGTGACATGTAGTGTTACTTGCCACCTCAGTTCAGTGTGTGTCATTACTAAGGAACCCCACTGGGGTATGTTAACCCCTTCCAGCCAAGCAGTTATGTTATTAGAGCCTGGGAAGGGGGTGTCCACCCAGGTAATAGGGTGGAAGAAAAGTGGATGTAGAAGATGGACCCAATAGAGTGTAGCAGGTACTGGTTGCAGGCAGAGTGAGGGAATTAAAAAAGGTTAATAAAGCATAGCAAGGAATAAATTATCTGGAGTGAATGGTGTTTGTGTCCAGAGCAAGATTCGCTCAGCCTCCTCGGTTGTTTTCTTCAGCATCCCCCAGGTAATGTCCGGGACTTGTGTCGTCTGAGGAAGCTGCATTGTTCAGGGCTGTGGGTCCTGAAGGAACATTTCTTTCATTTCTGGTACCAGGTTGGGTCCTAGCCACACCATAAGGTTGATGCATTGTGCTGGAATCCAAAGAGGACCTGAGGTGATGTGAACACAAGCATATCCTCTTCCCCTTGTTAGCAATTCATCTGGACCACACCATATATTACTGTTTACATCTTTCAATAAAACTGTGGGTTTTATGTCTTGAGAGGTTTTAGCAAAGTGCTTTTCTATAGCTGATTGAAATTTATCGTTTAAATTTAAGAAATTAAGGGCAAATAAGGCTTTTGCTAGTAGTGTTGCAGGGTCCTTATTCGTATTCCCCCTTTTTTGTTTTTTGAGCATATTTTTAAGAGTGGACACGTTCTACTATGGCCTGTCCTTGGGGGTTATATGGGATGCCTATGGAATGTTGGATGTTCCACGTGTGACAAAATTGTTGACTGTGAGTTGGCATAAGCTGGGCCACTATCAGTTTTAGTTTTTGTGGGCTGCCCCATAAATGCAAAAGTTAAGAGATGTTTAATAACATATCAGGTGGACTTTCCAGGAAGAGCATGTGCACTAAGTAGGTGAGAATAGGTATCAATGGATACATGTACATATTTTAGTTTTCCAAAGTCAGGGATGTGAGTAACATCTGTTTGCCATAACTGATTAGGTTCTAGTCCTCTAGGGTTAATGCCTGTTGAAGGAGGGGACATGCCTATAAGCTGGCAATCCAGGCATCGCAGGATAATTTGTTTAGCTATTCTTTGGGAAAGTTGAAATTGTTAAGTTCCTCCAATTTTGGTGGAAAAATTGATGCGACTGCGTGGCTTGGTCAAGCAGTGATGTCGTAAGTTGCAGGTCTGCTTGTTCATTGCATAAGCCAGTGGGCCAGGCAGTGAACTGTGATAAAAATAGGATGTGTATGTTGATCCAGCAATTGCTGAAGTTGAAGAAAAAGTACACACAGGGTGGGCTCAAGAGTGAACTTAATGAGGGCTGTTTTAAGGTTTTGCAATAAACAAACAGAGTAAGCAGAGTCACTAACGATATTGATAGGCAGAGTGGAAAAGGCCTCCAGGAGCAATATTAAGGCTCCAAACTCAGCTCTCTGAGTGCTAGTAAATCCAGAATGAGTGAGGAAATTATGCAGTTTCCACCAAATAGCTGCTTTTCCATTTTTACCAGAGCCATCAGTAAAAAGCATTAAAGCATTGGGGTATGGGAGAGTGAAATACTTTTGTAGGCACAACTACAGGAGTACGAGATAAGAACTGAATTAGGTTGTCAGCAGGAAGGGCATGCTCTATATGGCCTGTGTAATCAAAGAGTGCTATCTGAAGATCTAGAGATAGGGGCAATACTGCTCCAAATTGCCTTTTACTCAAAGGAATTCTTATGACATCAGGGTCATAACCTAGCAACTGATTGCATTGTCTGCAGCCTGTGTAGATAACTTTACTAACTATCTGGATATAGGAAGACAGTGTTTTAGTCCTGGTATGTGAGTGAAAAACCCAATCTAGGAAGCGTAGTCCTGGGGTCATCTGTCCTATTAATCCTGTTGGGGAATGTTTAGTAGGAAAAACAAACAATTGAACTGAATATTGTGGGTCTATGTGATACAGTTGCCTCTGAGAAATAGTTTGCTTTATTTCCTCAATTTCCCCTTTTTGCTGCAGGAATCAAATACCTGGGAGCGTCTAGGGCTGTATTGCCCTTTAGGATAGAAAACAGGTTTGTAACTTATCAGTAGTTATGCCCAAGGTGGGGCAAAGCCAATTAATATTGCCCAGTAATTTTTGATAATAATTTAAGGTGTGTAAATTGCTAGTATTTAACATTTTGAGGTCTTACTGCGAAGTTAGTATGTATCCAAGATATTTCAATTGTACTTTTTCAGGTGCTATGATTAAACCTCTTAACTGAGTATTCTTTATGATAGAGGCATATAAACTTAAAAGTACTGGCTCTGTTTGGGCTGCTAGTAAAATATCATCCATAAAATGAACAATCTTGCAACTAGGAAATTCTTTTCTACTGGGGAGCAAAGCCTGATTTACATGATACTGACACATGGTAGGACAGAACAGCATCCCTTGAGGAAGTACTTTCCAATGAAATCAGCAAGCTGGCCGCCCTCTCATTATTGATAGCTGGTATTGTAAATGCCAATTTTTCTGAGTCCTGTTCTGCAAGGGGAATAGTATAAAAGCAGTCTTTTAAGTCAATAATGACTGTAGGCCAATCTTGAGGAATCGCCTCAAGGGGGAAGGGAGGCCCTGTTGAAGGGGCCCCATAGGTTGCAAATTAGCATTGATAGCCTGTAAGTCATGCAAAAGTCTCCATTTGCCAGACCTTTTGGGAATGACAAAAATGGGCGAATTCCAAGGGTTGTTTGACAGTTCTATATGGCCAGCTTTTAATTGCTCCTCAACTAATTCATGGGCTTTTTGTAATTTCTCTCTCTAAAGGCTACTGTTCTACCCAAATAGGATTTTGAGAGAGCCACGTCAGGGGTAGGGGAGGAATAACAGTGGCCATAATTAGAAAAAGGTTTGCTGTTCACATAATTTATCAAATTCTGCCCTCCAGAGGAGGTATTGATTGGCCTTTAAAGTTGTTTTAGCTAGCACTGACCAGTTCCATGGGGTGATATGGAAGTTGTCTGCTATGGCTTCTACTATTCCTTCCATAAATGGGCTAGTGGATGTGTTTTCTTTAATGCTTTTTCTTATCTCTTTATAAGTGTCAAAATAAGTTGTCTGCTATGGCTTCAATTATTCCTTTCATAAACAGGCTAGCAGCTCCATTTTCTTTAATGTTTTTTTCTTATCTCTTTATAAGCGTCAAAAGAAATGGGCTCATATACCTGATTGCCTTGTCAATCTTGCATTACCGGGTAGGCTAAGAGCTCCCCTTCTAATGCTGCTTGCCTAAGACAGGGTCCCATAGCTGTTGTGTATCCCTTGTCTTTTTTCCAATTTATTGGAGGAGGGGGCTCAGGCAAAACCTCTGTTTCCTCTTTGTTATTTTTGCCTGTTAATGGCAGGGCTGAGGGAGAAGGAAGAGGCGGCAGGGTAGGTGACGGTTCCACCTCCCTTACCTTTTTAGGCTCTTCTGTGTAGAGTGGGACCAAAGCAGTCCTAACTAAAGCCCCATAACGTTAAAGATGTTACTAGGAACCATTGCCCTTGTGCATGATGTTAAGATTTCTCCCCACTTGTTCCCAGAGCTTTAACGTCTAGTGTACCTTCTTCCGAGAACCATGGGTTATGGGAAACAACAGTTTGCATTAGGTCCCATAATTGAGCCTGTGAAACTGAGGCTCTGCTAGCTTTTAGCAGCTCTTTTAATACTTTTATATTCTGTTGCTGTTGAGCTGACAACTGTTGTTCCATGATGAAACCCTAGCCTGAGCAATTCCCTTGAACTTGGAAATGCTGAGGAGGCACCAATGACTTACTGACTGCGCGGTCTCTTCACCTTCATTTTTGAGGGCTCCATTGCAATCTGTTGCAGCATTCCTCACACAGGGAACCACCTGTCAAGTCTGTCTCACAGACTCTGGCCAAACGACAGATGAAAGGAGTACTCAGACACAGATATCCAGTGAAAGAGCAGGCTAGGGGACTCCCGGCACTAGGGGCCGAATAGAGTTAGCAGTCCCCCTAAGCTGGTGGCCCTCGCATTTATTTAGTACAAATTTAATGACAAAGCCTTGGAGCAAACACAATTTGTGGGTAATAAACATTGTCAACACCCCAAGTAGAGAGCAGTCCTGTGTGTGAATGATCAAAGGTTGGTTTCTGGACACAGGAATAAACAAATTTATCTAGATAAGTTCCTATACAATTCCTTTGTTATCTGCCCTTTGCTCTCAGGCTCCAGATAAGAATTTGGCTGCCTTCAGCCATAATTTCCTTCCGAAGCTTTTGCAAAACCTCTTGGCCTTCCAAGATGGTTTGTGTCTTTCCTATAATTTCTCCCACCACCCTGACTGATCTCCTACAAAGGCTGAGGCAGGAGGATCGCTTGAGCCCAGGAGTTTGAGGCTGCAGTGAGCTGCGATCACACCACTGCACTTCAGCCTGGGCAACAGAGCAAGACCCTGTCTCTAAAAAATAAATGAAATAAAAGAGTTGGGCTAGGTTTGAGGTTTATTGTTGTGATGGTTACCCCCAATGCAGAAGCTTCAAGTTCCTCCAATGACACCTTGGACCGAGGGTGCGGGCTGGCCTGCCAGAGGTATTTTCCTCCTTCCATGTGTGCTCCCCACTCAGCTTCAGGTCTTCCCTCTGTGACCCTCAGAAAGGGTCTTCTTTCCATGCTCTTGTCCCTCTCCTCCAACGTTTTTACTTTCTACTCAAGGCTTGTCAGCTTACCATTGGCAGGTGGAGGAGGAGGGAATTCTCTGTTCTGATCAAGTCTGTCTCTGTCAGGCCCTTTGTGTCCCTGGATTTTGGGGTTATGGCCTCCTTAGTGCTTCTGTTCCTCCCCCAGTTCTGGGCCCAGTGTGTATTCCTGCCCCTGCCCAGGGAAAGTTCTGTTTTGTTCTGGTTAATTCCCCCAGATGCAAGGGGGCTTCACCCAAGGGGGTGACAGGATTTGGTGTCCTTCCCTCCACAGACTAAGACTTTTGTTCAGTAGGGGATACGGGGAAGGGTCTGGGTGGAGCACTGTGATCCTTTCACAGTGACTGCCATTGTCTTCTTCCAGATCTTGAGACATTTTATTAAAACTTTCTCCAGTCTTCTGTGTGCTCCCAGTGGGGTTCATGGTGAAAAACCCTGAAAAAGGTAAAGACTCCTGCAATCTCCATGACCCAGTCCCTCACCAGTGTCCACTTGTGTTTACCAGGTAACCAGTGCCCATGTCATCTCTTCCATTTTGTGCCTCTCCTTAGATTTGAAGCCAGTTGATTGTCTTCTGATCTCAGCTCTCCAGAAGACCTCTCCCTGTGTGTCCACCTCTAAACCAGTCACAACTGCCCGAGTCTCACAGCAGCAGGCTGGAGATCCTGCTGCCCCTCAAATTGGGGCTCTGTCAACAAAGAGGAAGGGAGGAGACAACAACATTGCCTGCGATCTAGTCTTTGAAAGGCTTTTAAGCAAGGGACTGAGATAAAATTTATTTATTATTTTTAAGAGAGAGGGTCTCACTCTGTCACCCAGGTCTCAATGAGAGTAGTGTGATCATAGCTCACTGCAGCCTCCAACTCCTGGAGAATCCATTGATTCTCCCACCCAGCCTCCCCAGTAGCTAGCACTACAGGCACACGCCACCACACTAGTTAATGTTTTTACTTTTATTTTTTGTAGAAGGGGACTCACTGTGTTACCCAGGCCTCAAGTGATCATCTGGCCTTGGTCTCCCAAAATGCTGGGGTTATAGATATGAGCCACTGTGCCTGGCCTAGAATATTGGTTTTTGAAAGATCTCTGGTTGCAGATGTCAGATGAATCAGGAATTGAGAGAGATGGGAAGGCATCAAGACCAATTATCTGCTATGATACTCCAAGCAAGAGAGGATGGTGGCCTGGACGAGGAATTTGGCAATTGGAATGGTGGGGAGTGGATGCATTCAAGATAAATACCCATTTATTAAAATGTAGTTGCTTTTTCACCACAGTAATACATAAATATAGTTTTAAAAGTAAATACTGCTACTACATTAACAATAATTTAAAAAATCTCAAAATAACATGCAACTGGTTGATTTTTCAATTTTAGGCATTAGTTCCCCTTATAAATGATGAGAGTTTAGAGCTTAGACTGCTTGTCCTGTTACCAACAGTACCACACATGCCAACATTTCCCATCACTCCTCTTTCCATTGTAATCATGGAATCATACTGTAATCCTGGTTAGACCAGTATTCAGTGTTTCCATTATGACTATGTAAATTCTAATCACAGCTGAGCCAGCAGTATGATATTTAGTTTTCCTTCCTTGCATAACTTTTCCCATTCCTGCTGAGTTAATACTTTTTTGGCTTGTCTTACTCTGCTCAGTCTTCCTTTTATTTTGTAAACTTTTAAACATTTGAACTCTAGCAAATATACTGAGAAGTGCCCCAAACATAAATGGAGAGTTAAACAAATAATTATACAGCAAATATAACATGTAACTACCACTCCAATAAACAGAACACTGAGGACCCCCAAAGCACCCTGTATACAGTGGAATGTTGTGCTGTTTCTGGCCATGGAGTCTCAAAGACTGATTCTCGAATTTTGTTGCTTGAAAACAAGTATTCTCAGCCGGGCACGGTGGCTCACACCTGTAATCTCAGCACTTTTGGAGGTCGAGGCAGGCAGATCACTTAAGGTCAGGAGTTCGAGACCACCCTGGCCAACACGGTGAAACCTTGTCTCTACTAAAAATACAAACACTATCCGGGTGTGGTGGCATGCATCTATAATCCCAGCTACTTGGGAGGCTGAAGCAGGAGAATCGCTTGAACCTGGGAGGTGGAGGTTGCAATGAGCCGAGATCATGCCACCGCACTCCAGCCTGGGCGACAGAGTTAAGACTCCATCTCAAAAAAAAAAAAAAAAAAAAAAAAAAAAAAGAGTTGGTGTAATCCTTTCCACACACATATATACATAGATGTTATATGTGGTTGCCTTCTGTTCCTACTGATATATATTAATAGTATGGCTGATTGCATTATTGGTTTTGTTTCTTCACTCCCCTGTAATAAGACAACACATACACACCTTTTGCCATATAACCTCATAAAGTTTTCCCAACACAGGCTCTATACTTCCCTACTCCACTGATGTTGGGCTTGGCTATGTAATTTGCTTTAGCCAGTGGAATGATAGTTCTTGTGACACAGCAGAGGCTTGAAATGTGCTTGTGTGATTTCATTTGGTCTCTTATGTTTCTGTGATCCATGAGCAGAGCGTGCCCTGGGTAGCTGCTGCAACTTCTGCCACATTGGGCAAACCTGAATCCAGTTCACATGGAGGTGTCTAGCCCAGCCGACCCACAATCTGAAAAACAGCTGCTTGGGCTGAACTGGATCTAGATCAGCTAAAGTACAGTTGCCTTAGAAATTTGCGTGAGACTGACTAGACAGAGAGCAAAAACAAGAGAAAGAAAAAATTTATCTGCAATGACTGGCTAGAAACCTGGACAGATTCCTGGCAACACAGCTGTGCAAAAGCAGCCCCGCAAGCAAAACTGAGCCAGGAGACAGGGTTCTGATCCCAGGCATGGGCCTTGGCAGCTGAAACTTTTTAGGCTGGGCCTCTCCCTAGCCAGTTCAGGCAGCCCCTCCTCTGAGGCCTCACTAACTGTTCTCCCTTCTCCAAGACTTCAAGATTCCTTCCTAGTGAGTTTTTCTTTTTTCTTTTAGATGGGAGTCTGGCTCTGTCACCCAGGCTGGAGTACAGTGGCATGATCTCAGCTCACTGCAACCACCACCTCCTAGGCTCAAGTGATTCTCCTGCCTCAGCCTCCCGAGTAGCTGGGACTGCAGGGCACACGTCACCATGCCCAGCTAATTTTTGTATTTTTTTTTAGCAGAAACAGGGTGTCACCATGTTGTTCAGTCTGGTCGCAAACTCCTGACCTTAGGTGGTCAACCCGCCTCGGTCTCCCAAAGTGCTGGATTACAATCTTGAGCCACCATGCCCGGCACCTAGTGAGTTTTTCTGTTTTTTTTTTTTTTTTTGAGTCAGGGTCTCCCTGTTGCACAGGCTGGAGTGCAGTGGTGAAATCATGGCTCACTGAAGCCTCAACCTCCTGGGCTCAATCGATTCTTCCACCTCAGCCTCCCAGGTAGCTGGGACTACAGGCATGCACCACCATGCCCAGTTAATTTGTGTATTTTTTTGGTAGAGATAGGGATTCGTCATGTTTTCCAGTCTGGCCTTGAATTCCTGAGTTGAAGTGAGTTGCCTGCCTCCACCACTCAAATTGCTGAGATTACAGGTGTGAGCCACTGCACCCAGTCTGTTAAATCTTTTTTCAATTAATAACAACTTCTTTTACAGACAGGGTTTCTCACTCTGTTGCTCAGTCTGGGGTGCAGTGGCACTATCATAGCTCACTGCAGCCTTGAACTCCTGGGCTCAAGTGATCCTCCTGCCTCAGCCTCCATAGTAGTTAGCACTATAGGCATGTACCACCACATCCAGCTAATTTCTAATTTTGGTAGAGACGGGGTCTCCCTATGTTGCCCAGGCTGGTCTCCAAATCTCAGCCTCAAGCAATCCTCCTGCCTCAGCCTCCCAAAGAGCTGCGATTACAGGTATGAACCACCACACCCAGCTTCCGTGACTTAAAAAAAATTTTTTTTAGACAGGGTCTTGCTCTGTCACTTGGGCTCAAGTACTGTGGTGCAATCACACCTCACTGCAGCCTCGACTTCCTGGGCTCAGGCAATTAATTCTCATCCTTTGGCCTCCTCTGTAGCTGGAACACAGGCGCACACCACCACATTCAGCTAATCTATTTTTTGCAGAGATGGGTTTTCGCCATGTTGTCCAGGCTGGTCTGGGACTCCCAGGCTCCCAAAGTGTTCCAACCACAAGCATGTGGGCCTTCAGTGGTATCAACCTCATCTCCCAGAGGCAACAACAGCTAGTATTCTTCCAGTTTTTACCGCCCCCCACCACCTCAATTCCACCCCTGCAGCCTTTCCAAGTGCCACAGCATTGTTTCAGTTTCTATCTTAGAAGGCCCTGAGTCTGTGTCCTATCTCCCTGGGGGCATTCAAACCTTAGTCCCTAGCCTGAGGCCCACCTATACCCAGACCTATTGTCTTGGAGACACTGTGACTTTAATACTCACTTAGGCCAGGGGCAGTGGCTCACACCTGTAATCCCAGCACTTTGGGAGGCCGAAGCGGGCGGGTCACCAGAGGTCAGGAATTCGAGACCAGCCTGACCAACATGGAGAAACCCCGTCTCTACTGAAAATACAAAACTAGCTGGGCGTGGTAGCGCATGCCTGTAATCTCAGCTACTTGGGAGGCTGAGGCAGAAGAATCGCTTGAACCCGGGAGGCAGAGGTTGCAGTGAGACGAGATGGCGCCATTCCACTCCAGCCTGGGCAACAAGAGCGAAGCTGTCTCAGAAACAAAACAAACGAACCAAAAAACCCAAACCAAACCAAACAAAAAAACCCCACTTATATTCAGGATGAATTCTGCCTTCTTTTTTGCCACCTTGAGATTTCCATTTCTGTCTTTGAAATAGGCTATTTGAAAAGTAAGTGATGCTACTTTGGTCAGCATCCCCATTTATTCAAATAAATGGGGGTTTAAGAGGTGGGTACCTACCTGAGTTAGCTCAGTCAACCATGCTGATTTGGAAATTTGCATTTTTCCTAGGATTTTTTTTTTTTTTAAACAGTTGGAATTATCCCATATACACAATTTTGTTTTTCACTTTTCTAATTAACAACATACATTTCCCCATGGGCTTGTGTCTCATCTCTCAATCCCCAGTGTTTAGCAAAGGACCAGGCTCAGGGGCACTTACAAATGTTTGTTGAATCCAAGGACATCCTATATTATAGAAATGAACTTTGGAAAGACCAGTTAGCGTGGGTGGGTGAGGAATGCCAGAGACGGGGGAACAGAATGACGTATACCATCAGGTTTGAAGACTTGAGGGTTATCGAGGGTTTGTCATAGGAAGTTCACCATGGAGTTCTTGGAACCATACAACACACAGAAGCAAGGTCCTCTCTTTCCAAGTATGGCTAGAAATGTTTACCAACAGCTGAGACTCTGATTCCTAGGGTGGGATGAGGAAGCCAGCCTCAGCTGCTGCTGCATTTCCCCCCATTTTTCTCATTACAGGAGCCAAGAAAACTGTCAAAGCAGATGATGCAAGAGTGAAGCTGATTCAGAAATACTCAATCCCCTCCGGAACATCTCTAAGAAACGGATAGACCAACCTGTAAGCTTCCATCTGGAGGTACCTGGGGAAAGGCTTCTTACATTGAAGTCAGTAAGAATCCCTAGTGGGCCAGGTGTGGTGGTTCATGCCTGTAATCTCAGCACTTTGGGAGGTCAAGGCGGGCAGATTGGTTGAGCTCAGGAGTTCAAGACCAGCCTGGGCAACATGGTGAAATCTCATCTCCACGAAAAAACAAAAAAACAAAAAACAAAAAAAGCCAGGCATGCTAGCTCGAGCCTGTAGACCCTGGAAGGCTGAGGTGGGAGTATCACCTGAGCCTGAGGGGTTGATGCTGCAGTGAGCTGTGATGGCGCTACTGTACTCTAGCCTGGGTGACAGAGAAAGACCCATCTCAAAAAACAAAACAAAGCAAACAAACAAATGACCTCTAGTGATTATAGCCACAGGGAGACAAGTTCAGTTTGTAATTTGCTACAGTGAAAAAATATCTGGCTTTCTGTAGAGGGAGTGGGAACAAGGCAATGCTGGCCTTCACGCAATCAGAAACTTGACTTGTACCCGCTGAAAACCTGTCATGTTTAAGGCTTGGGTTTTTTTCTTCTAGTAAAGACACTTTACTGCCATCTGCTGGAAAAGCGTCAGAAATTTTCCAAATGCAAACATCTATGGCTTCCCAATAACGTAGCATCCTTTTACTGTACAGTCTGCACAACTGTACAATTCAGAAGAGAAACTAACATTTGGTGTAACTCTACCATATGCCAGACATCTGTCATCGAACCTGAACAACCACTCTATGAAATCAGTACTTATACTCCAATTTAACAGAGAGAAAATATTGGGACCTCTGGGGAAGGGAGGAAGAGGGTATCACCAAAAAAGGGCAAAAGGGGGGCGTGGTCTGTATTGGTAATGGAAATTCAACTTGGGTGGTAGGATTATGGATGTGTTACAGCTTTCTTTATAATTTGGTACATGCCTAGAATGTTTTACAGTAACAGTTTTGTTTTTTTTTTTTTGAGACGGAGTCTTGCTCCGTTGCCCAGGCTGGAGTGTAGTGGCACGATCTCGGCTCATTGCAAGCTCCGCCTCCCGGGTTCATGCCATTCTCCTGCCTCAGCCTCCCGGGTAGCTGGGACTACAGGCGCCCACCACTACGCCCGGCTAATTTTTTGTATTTTTAGTAGAGACGGGGTTTCACCGTGTTAGCCAGGATGGTCTCCATCTCCTGACCTCATGATCCACCCGCCTTGGTCTCCCAAAGTGCTGGGATTACAGGTGCAAGCCACCGCGCCCAGCTACAATAACAATTTAAATCACCTGTGAAGAAAAGATTCAGCAAGGTTAACTGATCCAAAAAATCACATTGCCAGACAGAACTCTATTAGAGGTAGGCCACTTGCAGTAACATTACATTGCTTATCTGATGGTTAAATTTAGCACAGAATCAAAGGAGAGCTATAAAGTCTAGGAAGTACTTATTTACTTAGGATTGAGTCCAGAACATCTTGTGACACCTTCTACATATCTGTTTTACTTGGAGAATAGTCTGAATTTTCTATTACAGGTTGAGCATTCCTAATTTGAAAATATAAAATCCTCAAAAATCTTAAAATTTTTGAGCATCAACATGATGCCTAAAGTAAATGCTCATTGAAATATTTCAAATTTCAGATTAGGAATATTCAACTGGCATATATTCTGCAAATATTCCAAAGTCCAAAAAAATTCAAAACACTTCTGGTCTGAACCATTTTGGATAAGGGATATTAAACCTGTATTACATACAGGTAATATAGCAAGGGAAAAGCAGGGAGACTGAAGCATCTAAGTCTACTAAATTGGCCAGGATCATTCCTTAGCCTTCAGATACCTATTTATCAGGGTCTCTTAAATAAAGTTACTTCTCATGTTAGTTCAGTCTGGCCTGTGGCTTGTAATTACAGCTGCAAACTCAAGGACAAAGTTCTTATGATTTTGAGATGCTCTTTATGCTACAATACTTTCTTTTACTTTGTGTGTGTGTGTGTGTGTGTGTGTGTGTGTAGGGAGAGTAAAGAGGGTGGCAATGGAGTGGAGAGTGGAACTACAATTTATTAAGCACCTATTATTACAAGCCAAGTGGGGTGTTGAGCATTTTTCTTGTGCCATTCTATTCAATACTCTTCGATCCTGAGGGAAAATGAACCTACTTAAAAAACAAAACAAGACAAAACAAAAGGTTTTAATGAGGATTGCATAAGACATGCAAGGTCACCAGGGAGTTTACATGCAAGTGGGGAGACACAAAATAATACAACAAAAGTTCAGGTATTCTGAGGAAAAAGAAGGGCAAGGATAGTGATGACAGTAGGGGAAGCAGGACTCAAGGTAAAAAAATTTTAGACTCATTTTTTGAGGAAGGAACTGAGGATGACCTTACTACATAGCCTTTTTGGTTAAGTGTTTCTTTAACTAGGAAAAGGCCGTGGGAAGACAGCCTGTCTACTATGCAAACCCAATTCCAATCTTGGAAGAGAATCTCCTGGTGGGACAAAATTAGGTTTTTCAAGAGATACTTAAATGGTCAGTTCTAATTATAACCGTACTTGTCAAAAGGCGAAGCAAAGATGAAAGTTAAAAACTGAGAAGAAATTAAAATGCCCACATCTGTCAACCAATCTCTAATTTTCTCTGCTACTTTAGGACTACAGTAATTAGCCATACCCTGAGGATCTACTTTACAAAATATATTGTCTGACCAGTCCCACTCTAACAATTTAATCTATCTCATGTAAGTTGGACAGGCATTTCAAGTACAAGAAACAGAATTCAAAACGTGAAAACTGAGCCATCTATCACACACGGTGTCGGTTGGAGAAGCATATTGCTCAGGCTGCAGGGACATTTCATTTATTTAAATGTTTTTATTAAAAAAAAAAAAATTAAAGACCTTCATGGCACAACTTCTTCCCAGCACAATTATGTTTTAGTTATACCAATTACAATACAATTACAACCAATAAATCAAGGTGGGGGAGGGACTTCTGGCTTCAAACTTAAAGAAAAGCAGAGGAAGAGGGGAGGGACCACTTCAAACAAAGTTTAAAAATACTTTAAAAAATCTTTCAGAGTAATTGCCAACATAACTTTTTATATCGGCCATTCCATCTCCTGCCATCTAAGCAATGCAGACACAGGTAGTGCTGAGAAATAAAGTGTCCCAATACAAGGTATACAGATGAGGTAATTTACAACAACACATAAGTTGTTACTCTGTAAACCCTTGCCTCCCCCCCACCCCCCACCCAACTGGGTCTTTTGTTTTTTTGTTTTTCTCTCTCCATGCTTCTGCAGTGACTCTAAGTAGCATTTTTAAAAACTTCTATTTATTTTAAAAGGCTCTTGGGTGGCACCTCAGAGTCCTCTGCATTCACCTTCGGTTTCTTCCAAGGTCTGATGGGTGTAAGGAGGTCCAGCTGTCTGCAGCTCTCCGCATCAGCCTAAGCTACACCTAAATTTCCGAGCTACAAGGATCGGGTGTGAAGTCTTGATTTACAACCCTCTCCCCACCTCAAAAGAAAGAACTCATTAGTTATAAGTGTCCTGTTCAAATCACAATCCAGTGCAAACATAATCACAAATTGCATCTCTGGCACATCTGGTGCTTTTAGCTTCTGCACAAATTCAACATGGTAACCCTCACAGCATTCTAGGGCATAAAAGGGTCAAGTACAATAAATATCCACTGTAAGTGGTCATAAGGAAGAAAATCACCCTGCCACACAGTCAGAATGTTTTCCCTTCAACTCTCCCTATCGTTGAGAAGCGCTATGAAAGGAGGCTTTAGCGTCCTCTAAAGTTAACCATTAAATTCACTAAAGCCACCACCTTGATAAAGTTACTAAAGCCAAGATGGGTTACAAAGTTAGATAAGTTCATTAAATTCAACTCCCCAAACAATTACGTTTACCTATGATGCCTAGGTGAGAAAGGCCTGTGAATCTATAAAGGTAGGAGAATGGGGAACTAAGATTTTAGGCCTTAAAGTATGTTGGAAGAATTTTTCCTAGTTCCCACAAGCAGCTACTGTAATGAATTAACAGGAGAAAATACAGAGCTGATGGTTTTGCTATTGTGCTTAAAAAACTAGGCTTCCTCAGTGAAGCACCTGATAAACTTAGGTGGTTGGATTACAGTGGAAAGTCCACTTTACACACACACACACAAACACACAAAAACTGGCGACTTTTTCCATCCCCAATCCCTGCACTGCTGAGACACAAAATGAGTTTTATGGCAAAGGATCCTTAATCCCCAGAGACGCTTTGGCTTGTGGTGCTTTTTTTTAAGGCCTCTCTGCCCTGCCCGGTACCATGGGTCGAACGAGGGGTGTATAAAAGTGGGGGCCTTGGGAAGCCTCCACGGTACAGGGCTGCAGGCCCCTCAGATGTGAACATGAGACACCCACCCAGCAAGACCTTTACACAGGGAACTTAAATCTAACCTTGATAAATAAAACCAAACGTTTATTTACACCAAAGAATTCCAACACTGGATCTTTCACATATGAAGGACAAAGTATTATATATATACACACAGCAAGGGGTGGCAAGGCTGTAACAAGAGAGTTTATAGTTTTCCCACAATTACAGGTCTACCATTTCAGCTTCAATGGAGATAGTGGCTTTGCTCCTATCTCTCAAGATACATTTACAAGACTGAGGAGCAGGTCTTCTCACTGGATGGCATGTGAGGGAAGGGGAAGGTCAGAGGAAAAGAAGGTAGAAAGCTTAAAATGGAACTCAGTGTGGCCACATCTCCCATTAGCTCTAGCATGAAACCTGTATAGACAATGTTTGTTTCTTTTGTAAAAAGCAATAAGTTATGCCCAGTAACTAAATGAATTCAAAATGGCCAAGACAAAGAAAACTGAGAAAGATTTTGCCTTCCCCCTCCTACCAGCTATGGAGCACAGCATATTGGGAGATAAACAGGGAAAACACCAAGGTAAGGAGCCTGGGAGGGAAGGTATCAAAATTTTAAACTGAACTAAAACTAAAATTATAAATGAGTTGGATTTAGGGTTAGATCAATAAGACATGATTCTTACTGAACAGAAGTTTTTAGTATCTGTCTGCATTTCGGGTAGATTTTCAACATCTCGATGTAACTAAGACACACTTCCACGAGAGCCATTAGGATAACCCCACTGAAGCGCTTATGGAGTAAAGTGATGTAAGAGACCAGCAAGCAGTCCACTGCTCCTACAGATTGGGTCCTCCCTTCCTTCTTTCCTTCCTGCCTCCTTTCTTCCCGCCTCCCCTGAGAAGCTACATTTTTGTAATCTCTGAAGAAGAGCACGAGATACCAACCCCCTGAAGTGTGGGATGGTGGAGGACAATGGTGGGAATGGGAAGAAATCTCCACCCAAATGCAGCAGCCGGGATTGAGGCTGGTTTATCTTTGCTCTTTTGTGACGAGGAACTAAATTTGGGAGGCGAGAAAAAAAATTTGTCCATGAAATATTCCACCTGCAGGTAATTTTTCAGGGAATCCCCTGAGTTATGAAAAGTTCGAGTTAAAAAAAAAAAAAAAGAAAAAAGAAAAAAGAAAATCAGCCTATTATAATTTTTTTTTTTATGACTGAACTACTATAAATCCACAAGCAACGGTTCAGACACGGTGCTTCTGAAGTGTTTCACCCCTCCCCACCAGGCGCAAGCTGCATCAAGGAGAGGGTGGACTCCCCCACCTCTGCTCAGGCATCAGGAGACAGATAGGGCCGTTACTGCTGAGCGCCAGCGGCAGCTGGAACAGGCATCCCAAGGGGGTTGGCAGCAGCAATCACTGGTGAGCCTGCCAGAGGTCCAAGGGGTGAAGGGGTTGGCACTGAAGAAATCCCTGAAAGAAAACAGCTGTCAGTGAGCCAAAGACACCAACCATGGCAATATTACCAGTTTCTCATAGCACTCACTGCAAAAGGAACACAATAATTCTCTATTGAAGACTTCTTCTTAGCCAGATTTTTACTTATACTTCAAGTCTGATCCTCAAATATTCAAGTTAAAGTGGCAAGTCCTAATCAATTTAAGAGGCAGGTAAAGATATCTAGACTTGGACAGCTTAAGGAGTTTGTCCAAGGTACACGATTAGCAAGTGGCAACCATGGTTTGGATTCTAACCCAGGCCTGTCTAGGGCAGAGATGTCCAACCAGGTGACCAGTAGCCAACCACATGTGGCTGCTGAGCACTTGAAATACGGCTAGTGCAACTGAGGAACTACATTTTAAATTTTATTCAATTGCAATTAAATAGCCTCATATGGCTAGTCACTACCATACTGAACAACACAGGACTGCAGTCAAAGCTCATGTGCTCTTACACCATGCTGTCTTGATAGCTGGCAGCTTTCAAAATTACTAAAAGTCAATTTGAATGGGGAAAGAGCACTTTCTGTCTAAGCTAAAATTGTGTTTTGGAATTTATTTCCATTTGATTTCTTCTACCTCTCTAATCGTGTGTGTGTGTGTGTGTGTGTGTACACACACAGGTAATATATTCACATGGTTCAAAATACAAAAGGTTAAAAAAGTATACAAAGGCCAGGTGCAGTGGCTCACACCTATAATGTCAGCACTTTGGGAGGCTGACATGAGTGGATCACCTGAGGTCAGGAGTTCAAGACCAGCCTGGCCAACATGGTGAACCCCCCCCCCATCTCTACTAATAATACAAAAAAATTAGCCGGGCGGTGTGGCACATGCCTGTAATCCCAGCTACTTGGGAAGCTGAGGCAGGAGAATCACTTGAACCCACGAGGCGGAGGTTGCAGTGAGCCAAGATCGCACCATTGCACTCCAGCCTGGGAAACAGAGTGAGACAAAACAAAAAACCCAAAAAAGTATACAGTGAAAAATCTCCCACACCCTACTGCTTGGCCAACTTATGGCACCATTTTTGGGGGCATATCCTTCCAGAGATATTTAACACATGTACATGAATATAATTTTATAAGAATATGCATATAAGAATCATATATAGGCCAGGTGCAGTCGTTCATGCCTATAATCCCAACACTTTGGGAGGCTGAGCTGGCTGGATCACTTGAGGTCAGGAGTTCGAGACCAGCCTGGTCAACATGGTGAAACCCCATGTCTACTAAAAATACAAAAATTAGCTGGGCATGATGGCAGGCGCCTGCAGTCCCAGCTACCTAGGAGGCTGAGGTGGGAGAATCACTTGAACCCAGGAGGCAGAGGCTGCAGTGGTTGAAACTGTGCCACTGCACTCTAGCCCGGGTGACAGAGCAAGACCCCGTCTCAAAAAAAAAAAAAAAAAAAAAAATCATATATGAGAACATATACATTCTTCTCCACTCCTGCTCTTAGACCTGGCTCTGCATCTCACTTTTTTTGAGACAGACTCTCACGCTCACCCAGGCTGGAGCGCAGCGGTGGGTGCAATTTTGGCTCACTGCAATCTCTGCCTCCTAGGTTCAAGCGATTATCTTGCCTTAGCCTCCAAGTAGCTGGGATTAAAGGAGGGATTAAAGGAGCCTGCCACCATGCCCAGCTAATTTTTTGTATTTCCAGTAGAGACAGGGTTTTGCCATGCTGGCCAGGCTGGTCTCGAACTCCTGACCTCAAGTGAGCCAACTGCCTCAGCCTCCCAAAGTGCTGTGATTACAGGCATGAGCCACTGCACCTGGCCCTGCATCTTGCATTTTAAATTTCACATTATTATATTGGAGTTGGAGATCTAACAGAACGTGAAACACTTATTCATTCTTTTCTCTGGCTGCATCATAGTCCATTAAATGGATATACCATAACTGATTTAACCAGTTTCCTACTGATAGCTATTCTCAATGTTTTGTTATTACAAATAAGGCTACAAGTAAGTTTGGATATACATTACTCTGTACAGAGGTAGGATACTCAAGGGGTAAATTCTAGAAGGCAGCTAGTTCTTTTTTTTTAAAAAAAGGGGGAGGGGAACAGCAATTATTTGAGGGTATGTAAGTAAATGCCTTCACTACCACAGTGCACCCACTTGAATGTTGCCTACATGTCTAATTCTCATGCTATGTGCCTGTAGTTCCTTTGGAATAATTGGGTCCTCTATAAAGATTCACTATACATCATAATGATTCAATAATGAAAAACAATTTTACTTATGTTTTTACAACTGATGGGCACTCTATAGTTACTGTGGCAAATAACACAAAACTGTCCTTGTACACATACACACCTATGCACAAACCCCACCTCTATACCCATTTCTTAACATTGTTTCTAAGGGCCACGTAACTACTGTCATTTCAAACTATAAGATGAAATGGTGTTTTTCCTTTTCATGGCTTGGCATTTTCAAACCCCTATGCCAGAAATTTTCAGTTAGGAATGCTGGAATTCTAGCCTAAAAGGGGATACCCTACTCAAGACAGTTTTATTAAAGTATACCAAGTGTCAAGCATGCTGAAACCTGGTTAAAAAAAAGTCATAAGGCCACCAGTACAGAGAGAAAAGGTATACAAGAAATCAGATCACAAAGCTAAGAATAGTAATTGACTTCCACATTTTTTTGAAGAAAATTTACCAATGAACTGACCTGACATCATATTGGCGCTGCTGACGGGCGTACTGCCCCCTGGCATGCTAGATGAACCCATTCGAGCCTGGTCCTTCACAACAGTGTCTAAAAAAGAGACAAAAAGGCTAGGTTCTGTTTTGCTTGAAAGATTAAACTAATGGTCTGGGAGCCTGAAAGCAGCCAGCTTCATTCTTTGCGTTTTATTTATACTCTACATTATTCCCCAAAGAACTTAAGGTGGCAATTGCCTTCACCATTAGACAAGTGGTAAAAAATAGAAATAGCTTTCCTATCAAACTGTGGTAAAAGCTAACCCTTCAATCAAATGGTAGAAAGATGAGGTAATTATTTATAGTAGAGCTAATTTAAAATGAAGCTGGTCCTGTTGAGGTTTAATGGAGACAAGACACTGTAACTTGGCAAAGACAGTAATACATTACCAGTGTGCCCACAGCTCAGTACCAAGTAGGACAAAGCTATAGGTCCATGTAGGTTAGGGCTATGACCACATTCTCTATCCCAATCAGCCTGTCTGTCTGCTTCAGGTACAGGAGACTGGGCAAAAGTATAAATGATTCACTAGAAAACCATTACACTATTACCAAAGGAAAAATGTAATGTTGTAGCTAACATCACAGTAAGGATGGGGTGGATCTAAGTGGTATTTTCACTTAGAAAGGCACAGGTGGCTATATTCGCAAATCTAAGTCAAGGTGTTCATACAGTATTAAGATTTGTAAGCCTCATTAGCCCTTTCCAATGAGTGATTACTAGAGAAAGGACAGATACAGGGCTGTGTATTCTAATTCAAACCATTCCAGACTGAGGTGTCATCCTCACAGTATGAAAGAAGTGTATTTAGGAATGCTCTTGTGTCACGTATTCTATTAGAGAAGAATTCTTCCAAAAATTCTGCAATGTAGTTGCCATCACTATCCCCACTGAAAGAATCTGAGGCTCAGTGTGGGTGAACTAACTTTGCAGCAAGCCAACAGGAGCTGTGATTACGACTGTTCTATAGGACTCTGGGCCTACACAAACTCAGTGGGCTAGATATCTGGACTCACAGAAATAGGGGTGTTCCATGGCCTCTCTTGCAGTAAGCCGTGACTGGTGGTCATATCGCAGCAGTTTGTCCAGGAAATCCAAGGCCTCAGGGCTGACAAGGTGCTGATTTTCACTGTGGACAAAGCGTTCCCATCGCTTTCGAGAGTGTCTGCAGGACCAAAAGAGGGAATGAGAAATGGGCCACGTGGGCAGAGAAGTTCAACATTTCATTTCTACATTTTTCTTAGTGGCTAAAAGCCCAGCCAAAAGCAAAGAGGGATCAAAACTCAAGAGAGTAATCTTGCACCACTGTGCCACTGAGTGGGACAACAAAGCTAACTGGACACTGGAAATAACATAGGTAGAGTAAATAAAGACATCTGAGTCCTCTCAGTTTTAAGAAACATAATTCAGGTTACTTGACAGGACGTGACTGCTTCTGTGTAGCAAGGAGGGTCAGACGGCTGAGCTCACCAGGCCTATTTCCCATCCCCACACATATTCGTGGCATCTCTGCCACTTGGCCAGAAAAAGCCTTTGCATCAGGAAAGTCCGTCTCCTCCTGTTAAATGGTTAAGTGTTTAAGTACTGTATCTAGTCACTACTGTTAGAGTTGGTTGTCTGCATATAGTCTTTTTTTTTTTTTTTTGTGAGATACAGTCTCACTGTTGCCCAGGCTGGAGTGCAGCCACATGTTCACGGCTCTCTGCAGCACTCCCTCCTGGGCTCAAGGGAAGCTCCTGCCTCAGCTTCCTGGTAGTCTGGACTACCGGCACACATCACCATCCAGGGCTGCCTTTTTATTTTTTCATGGAGTCGAGGGTCTCATTATGTAGCCCTGGCTGGTCTCCAACTCCGGGGCTCAAGTGATCCTCCTGCCTTGGCCTCCTAAAGTTCTGGGATTACAGATATAAGTCACTGTGCCCAGCCTGCACATCAGTCTTAAAGCATGCATTTTCTATTTCAATTTCTTTCTCTTGGAGAGAGGTTTTTCACTTAAAGAAGCAAGGTAAATGAAGACAGATTTTGATTTTTGCCTCAACTGTAACCCTTCTACTAGAATCTATACTTCATTCATTTTGTAGGAATCCTCTAGCTATAATCCCTCCATTAGACTCCTATAAGTGAATTTGAATAAAGGGCCATTCAATGCAATGCCTTTATCAGAGGCCTGCTCAATGCAGCATCCTGTGGCACTGGACCACTGACATTCTGACAGTGTTGGCGAAGAGAATGTAACTGTTTTGAAGATCCTAAGTGCCAGTTCACACCCAAAGTGCTTAAGCCACAGACGCACGTATTTTGTTTCATGACTTACCTGCCCAAGATATCATTGAAACGTGGATCTAATTCAATGTTGTATTTGTCAATATAGTCATATAAATCTTCTGTCCCCAGAACCTTGGCTATCCTCACCAACTAGTATTAAAGAAAGACAAAAACCCATACCACAAGCATATTATATTATCAAATCAACAATTAATAATGACTGAATTAACATAAAGGGGTCATCATGTCTATAGGTATGAATGCTGCCTCCTAACAGTTTTAGACTTCAACTCAATGGGATAGTGTTAGAAAAAGCAAACTACTTTATAAACCGGTTTCTTTCTCTTGAAATGTCATCCTGGCGAACTCTTATTTTTCTCCCCTCAAAACCCAATTGAAGATGTCACTTCTTTTGGGAAGCTCCCATTGCACACTCAAACCACTCATCGCTACTGCCTTTTGTGCCTTGTCCACACTTCTACTCTGAAGTTATGACTATAATCTATTTTGTTGTATGTTTGACTCCCTTACAAGATCAACTATGAACTACTCGAGGGAAGAACTATTCTTTCTTTTTCTGTATTCCTCAGTACTGCATGACTTGATACAGAGTTATTGACTTTAATGGAATTCAGGTTGTATTCTTTAAATACATTAAAATTGGACACGGCACTCAAAGGGAACAAGGCAATGGTACCTTCCACAAGGTCCTAGAATCATTCTAGGTTCTTGTGAATGAAAGAGCCCTTTGATCTTCAAGGGGGAAGTGGAGTTAGTTTAAGAAACATCTATAACTCAACCCATATAAAGAGACAAAAGGATCACAGAAATAATAGGCTAACATATTAGAGAAAACTTCGTATTGGAGAATAACGTTGTATTAGGAGAATTCTAAGGTAATGTCCTATTTTAAAAATCTGGATAACAATTTGTATGTATTCTTCACAATAAAACAAGCAATGCAAACGACAAGGACTAAGAGGGAAAGTCTGATTTCAAAAGGCTAAGCTGGTAGCTCCCAAAACATCAATCTAAGGATCAATATCAGGGTGGCCGAACAAACAGTGAACTGAAAATTATAGGCAGTCCCGTCTATCAGTGCATTAGACCAGTAAATTTTTCAATAGGTATAACATATATTACCTGATCATAATTGTCATGTCCATGGAAAAATGGCTCCTTCCGAAAGATCATACTTGCCAGCATACAACCCAAACTCCACATATCCAAACTATAATCGTACATCTGCATAAAAGTAAACTCAGTGTTATTATTTGTGAATCCCCAGGCTTGTCACTTCAAAATAAAAGATTAAAAAAAAAAAATCACTCCACTGGCTCAAAATCAAAACAGTAATAACATCTTCATCTATTTCTTTTTAGTCCTTTTTTTTTTTTTTTTTTTTTTTTGAGACAGAGTCTCACTCTGCTGCCCAGGCTGCAATGCAGTGGCACAATCGTGGCTCACCACAACCTCCGCCTCCCGGGTTCAAGCGATTCTCCTGCCTCAGCCTCCTGAGTAGCTGGAACTACAGGTGCGTGCCACCATGTCCAGCTAATTTTGTATTTTTAGTAGAGACGAGGTTTCACTATGTTGGCCAGGCTGGTCTTGAACGCCTGACCTCATGATCCACTCGCCTTAGGCTCCCAAAGTGCTAGGATCACAGGCATGAGCCACCGCGCCTGGCTAGTTTTTTCTTTCACGTATCTTTCACTAGGTTTTAAGATAATTTTTACTTTTTTTTTTTTGAGACGGAGTCTCGCTCTGTCGCCCAGCCTGGAGTGCAGTGGCCGGATCTCGGCTCACTGCAAGCTCCGCCTCCCGGGTTTACGCCATTCTCCTGCCTCAGCCTCCCGAGTAGCTGGGACTACAGACGCTCGCCACCTCGCCCGGCTATTTTTTTGTATTTTTTTACTAGAGACGGGGTTTCACCAGGTTAGCCAGGATGGTCTCGATCTCCTGACCTCGTGATCCGCCCGTCTTGGCCTCCCAAAGTGCTGGGATTACAGGCTTGAGCCACCGCGCCCGGCCTACTTTTTAAAATTTTTTATTTGAGACAGAGTCTTGCTCTGTCGCACAGACTGGAGTGCAGGGGTGTGATCTTGGCTCATTGCAACCTCAGCTTCCCAGGTTCAAGCAATTCTCTGCCTCAGCCTCCCGAGCAGCTGGGATTACAAATGCCCACCACCATACCCAGCTAATTTTTTTGTATTTTTAGTAGAGACAGGGTTTCACCATCTTGGCCAGGCTGGTCTTGAACTCCTGACCTCGTGATCCACCTGCCTTGGCCTTTCCAAGTGCTGGGATTACAGGCGTGAGCCACTGTGCCTGGCTTTTTTTTTTTTTTTTTTTTTTTTAAAGACACAGGGTCTTGCTCTGTTGCTCAGGCTGGAGTGTAGTGGCATGATCATAGCTCACTGTAACCTCCAACTCCTGGGCTTAGGCCTCGAGTAGGTAGGATTACAAGCATACACCACTATGCTCAGCTAATAAACATACTATTTTGAATTGTTTTCTTCACTTACACAAAAAAAACCCCTCCAAATTGTTGGCCCATGGAGACCATCTAATGTGTATCATTAGTATTTTATTACATAAATGTTTCAGAATTTAATCTTTAATTTTCCTATAACAGGACAGTGTTCTGTTTTTCACAATTATTAGTAATACTGTACAAACTATTTTTATGCATAAAATGCTTTTGAGCTCAGGGCTATAGCCTTAAGATCCCAAGAAACAAATTCCTACAAGAACAAAGAGTCTGAAACTTTTAAAAACAACTGGTAATAACTTGGAAAGACTGGCATAAAAGATACTCCCAAGAAAACTTCAGATTTTTAAAACTTGGCAAATCTATTATTAATTTGGTTCCTTTCTCCTTTTTCTGTGAGGAGAAAGAAGGCTTCTCGGGGGAGCTGGGGAGAAGACCTTTATATTTAGTATACAATTCAGAAGAACAAGAAAACATTCTTGAATTTACTCTGAAAATTGGTTAAACTTAGTTACAGGATGGGCATGGTGGCTCATGCCTGTCATCTCAGCACTTTGGGGAGCCAAGGTGGGAGGATGGGTTGTGCCCAGGAGTTTGAGATCAGCCTGGGCAATATAGTGAGACTTTCTCTCTATACACAAAAAATTAAAAATTAGCTGGATGTGGTAGCGCATGCCTGTAGTCCCAGCTACTCAGGAGGCTAAGCCGGGAGGATCACTTGAGCCCAGAAGTTTGGGGCTGCAGTGAGCTATGATCATGGCATTGTACTCCAGCCTGGGCAACAGAGGAAAACCCTGCCTCAAAAAACGAACAAAAGGCCGGGCGCGGTGGTTCATGCCTGTAATCCCAGCACCTAAACGCACAAAATGATACTTTTTTTTTTTTTTGTAAATTATGTGCGAAATAAACACAGGCCCAAAATTATGCCTGCCCTTCTCTTCTCACCTGATAGTCTACAAGTAGCTCAGGACCTTTGAAGTATCGGGAAGCAACTCGGACATTATATTCTTGGCCAGGATGATAAAACTCAGCCAAACCCCAGTCTATTAGTCGTAGCTGAAAAAGAAAAAATCATGAGCAATTTTATCTTTCTCTAAGATACCCACATTGTGCCATTAGCATACTCTTGATAAAATACACCAGATACGCCACTCTGTACTGAAACCCCTTCACTAACTACTTATGGCCTTCAGGATGAAAACAAAACTTCTCAGCTTGACATACAACTTTCTCCATGATTTTGTTCCTAAAAGACACAATCTCATTTGTGCTTTTACAAATTTCTTAAACTGCTCAATGACTAAAATGTCCCTACGACCCAGCCTATAATCCTATTGGTAAGCATCTCCTTAACTTTTGGGATATTTAAGTTAGCTCCTCAATGAAGTCTTCTCTAATTATCTAGATAGAACTGATCATTGCCTTCAGCCCCCTGAATTTTAGATATATTTCTTTAACAGAACCTAAACTCTTTATTACATGTTTTCTACCTTTCTTTTTCAATATGGATGACAAGCCCTAGGGGGTTTTATTCACCTTTGTAATTTTCAGAATTCAACATAATGCCTGGTATACAGGAGAAAAATGAATAAATATTTGCTGGATAGACGAAATAACAGAAAAGTCATACAATACAGCTTTTACCAAAACACATCTTAAATATGGAAAAAGGGGTAAGAGGTAAGCTTATCTGCCCACTGTGTACAGCACGACCATGATCTGAAGTGCCAGCAGTAGGCCCTGAGGAATAACATCGGACTCCTCTGGCACTAAGTTTACTGCCTACATCTCAAAACTAAACCTTTGATTACTCCGTGCAAAACTACCTCCACTCATAGTCTCCCCCTGCTCAGTTAAAGGTGATATTCATCCTGTCATATAAGCCAAAACTTAAGATTCACCCTGCATTCTTGTTTCCCTCAGACCTCACATTTAATCTGTCAACAAATCCTGAAGCCTCTACCATATTCTGACCATTATCATCACCTCCACTGCCACTGCCCTGATCCAAGCCACCACCAAGTCTTGTTTGATATACTGCCATAGCCCCTTCTCCTAATCGGTCTCACTGCTTTCATTCTTGCCCTCTAAACAGTTTAATAAATACTAAATAAATAGTTTAATAGTTATTTAAAAAATAATTAAATATTTTAAAATAAACATAAACAGCTTTTTAAAAGGATTGTTCAGGTTGCTATGGAGAGATTATAGATTCACAGGAAATTGCAAAAGTAGTAGAGATTCTCTGTACCCTTTACCCAGTTTCCCCTAATAGTAACATCTTACATAACTACAGTACAATATCAAAACCAAGAAACTGACATTGGTACAATTCAGAAAGATCTTATTCAGGTTTCACCAGTGTTACATGCACGCGCATGTTTGTGTGTGTGTTTCTATGCAATTTTATCATATGTGTAAATTCATATAATCTCAACAAGATACAGAACTGTTCCATCACCACACATGTCTTGTGTGTTAGCCCAACCCCTGGCAACCCCTCTGTTCTTGATCTCTACCATTTTGAGAATGCTACAGAAATGGAGTCATTGGCATATAACTCTTTTTGAGATTGCCTTTTTTCACTAAGCATGAGATCCACCCAAGTTGTTGCAGGTATCATAGTTCTTTCCTTTTTATTGTTGAGAAATACTACTTCATAATAATAATATATGGTATGGATATGCCAGTTTGTTTAACCATTCCCTCATTGAAGGGCACTTCCCCCGCCAACCCCCCCTTTTTTTTTTTGAGATGCAGTCTTGCTCTGTCACCCAGGCTGGAACGCAGTGGCACGATCTCGGCTTACTGCAACTTCCACCTCCTGAGTTCGAGCAATTCTCCTGCCTCAGCCTCCTGAGCAGCTGGGATTACAGGTGCATGCCACCACACTCGGCTAATTTTTTTTTTTTTTAGTAGAGACGGGGTTTCACCATGTTGGCCAGGCTGGTCTCCAACTCCTTAACTCGTGACCTGCCGGCCTTGGCCTCCCAAAATGCTGGGATTACAGGCCTGAGCCACCGTGCCCAGCTTTTTCCCTCAATTTTAAGCTATTAAAAATATAGTTGCATTCATATACAGGCTTTTGTGTGGACCTAAGATTTTGTTGCTCTGAGATAAATGCCACTACAGGATTGTATGGTAAGCATATGTTTAGCTTTTCAAGAAACCAACAAACTATAAAACAATAGTTTAGCATTTTCCAAAATGCTGAACTTTACATTCCTACCAGCAATGTATGAGAGATCAAGTTTCTTCACATTTTTGTCAGCACTTGGTACCATCACCATTTTTCATTTTAGCTGTTCTAATAGATGTGTAGTTAACTGTTAAATTTCAAGTGAGAACATGCCAAAGCTTAGAAAGTGCAAAAGCTTGGCCGGGCGTGGTGGCTCACACCTGTAATCCCAGCACTTTGGGAGGCTGAGGCGGGCAGATCATAAGGTCAGGAGATCGAGACCATCCTGGCTAACACGGTAAAGCCCCGTCTCTACTAAAAATACAAAAAAATTAGCCAGGCGCCATGGTGGGCGCCTGTAGTCCCAGCTACTCGGGAGGCTGAGGCAGGAAAATGGCACGAACCTGGGAAGCGGAGCTTGCAGTGAGCCGACATCACGTCACTGCACTCCAGCCTGGGCGACACAGCGAGACTCTGTCTCAAAAAAAAAAAAAAAAAAAGAATATGCAAGAATATGCAAAAGCTCTCTATCTTCAGAGAAAAGGCCTAACAATGACCAATAAGGTTTTACATGATTTGGTTTTACCTCTTTGATCTCATTTCCTTCTTTCCCTGCATTCATTCTGTCCCAGCTTTATCCTTGAGGCTCTTCCAACATGCCAAACACATCCTTACCTCAAGGGATTTTGTACTTGCTATTTACTCTGCCTTGGGACATGTTTCTTTGTAAGACTGCATGGCTGGGTCCCTTCCAGTGCTCTCTAAAATGTCACCTTTCCAGTGAAACCTTCCTTTACAACTGGTTTAAAACTGCAAATACCCTCTTGCCATTCACTATTCTTGTTTTTGATTCTACATCAAAATAACTTTCTATCCCACCAGCCTCCCTAAATGTAAGCTCCTAAAAGACAAGCCTTTATTGTATGTTTAGTTCACTCATATATCCCTAGCCCCTAGAATGGTGCCTTTGACATACTATGTGCCTAAAAAAATTTAGTTGCATAAACAAATCACCTACCTCCTCAAAGACCACAACAGATAAGTCATCATAGCTTGGTCACCTTAAAAAACTGAAATGTTACAGTATGTGGCCATTACAGCTGTCATGTAAAAACATTTGTAGACAATAGGGGCCTCATGACCAACCTACTAACAGAAACAGCATTTTCTGTATATTTCATCCACTTAACTGTGCACATTTAATTCTCATGAATACCTAGTTGCCTGCAGGGCAATTATTACCCACACTGTACAAGAAAGAAAAAGAAGGCAAATGAAGACAAAGTAGTGTCTCAGTAAACTAGTTATTCAACAAATAAGACTAGAAGCCACGTTTCTGGGCTTAGAAGATGAACATTTTGCCCACTATACTAATGTTTCCTTCTTGGTAGCATTCTTAGGAATATAAATAATAGTTCAAACATATTGATTTGTAAATTCATTCATTCACCAAATATTTATCAAGGGCCAAATAGGTACTAGGGTCTGTGACAAGGGATAAAGTGTTGAAGATGGGCAATTAACTACATCACGGAGATAAATAACACTTGTCCGTCTATCACTTTACCTTTCTGTGCTCATGATCAATCATGACATTATGGGGCTTCACATCTCTGTGCATAATTCCCATGCTGTGACAATAATCCAGGGCCTGTGGGAGCAACAGGTAAGAAAGGAGTTAGCCTGAATAATAGTTAAGAGTCCTTTACTTTTCCCTCCATGTTAATTTTCCTTTTAGCCTCACAATACCCCTGGGATTCAAGCTGAGGACAGTCACTTCCACAGCAATGCTTTAGAGACTTGTTCATGATCTCATAGTCAAGCAAACTCAGTTCTCTGAGCTTAGAGATCTTTTTCTGATATAGTTGTTTCAACATGTTTTCTGTCTTAAAAAGACCCAAATGTATACCCAAATTGCACCACTTCAAATTTTTCCGTCTTGTACAGATCCTAGATTATTTTCACAGACCCCTCAAAGAAAGAAAATAGATCTTTACTACAAACCTCTTATTCAAAGAACAGTAATTCTTTAGCAACTAAGAGTCTATAACAGAGGTTGGCAAACCACAGGCCAAATTTGGCCTGATGTCTGCTTTTGTAAATAATGTTTTATTGGAACATAGCCATGCCTATTTGTTTGCACATTGTCTATGGTTGCTTTTGTGGTACAACAGCAGAGCTGAACACTACATGGCCCACAAAGCCTAAAATATTTACTATTTGGCCCTTTAAAGAAGTTTGCCAATGCCTGATTTAGGTGATCAAATCCAATCTGAAATGTTTCCAACCTCAAGCTAAAGGGAACTGAGTACTATAATCTTCGGGGTTTGTTAATACCAGCCTTTTAGTCAACCGATGTTATTGGCCAAATTCTTGTCCTTCCTGAAGGGCAACTTGTGCTCCTACAGTTCCCAGGGCTAGGCAATCATATCTGTAACTTTCTAAAGCCTTGCTTGCCACACACTGCATGAGCCAACGGAAAGATCAAGTATCTCTGCTGGCACAATCTCCTCAGGGTACTTCTAAGGCTCCAACAGCAGACTTTATGTCAACTCTTGTTTAGTAAGAAACCTTAGCCAACTTTTAGCAATTCTCTCATCTAGAAAGCTGACTTTGTGACTACTGGAAACAAGATATTTGGTGACCCCACTTTAGAAATGAAAGTAAATTTTCAATTAGCAATCTGTAAGCAGAAATTTACACAATCCTTAGGACAATTACCCTTTGAGAACTGAGTTGAAGTTTACTGTTTTATTTGTTGAATCTTCAGTGAAAGTATACCAAAAGCTAGCACATCAGGTGTTTTCACGAGTTTTGAAAAATTAATTTTAACTTACATAGGGGCACACACAGATTACAAATATTTGTTAAGGGGTCAGTCCCAGCTATTTTACAAACACCCTTTTTCAAATTGTTCTAAATTATACTCCTACTAGACCCCATTCCATAACCCTTGGCACAAGGGTTCTGATCCTATTATTAATTTTTATTTATGTATTTAGAGACACAGTCTCACTCTGTGCCACTGCACTCCAGCCTGTGCAATAATCATAGCTCACTGCTGCCTCAAATTCCTGAGATCCTCCTGTCACAGCCTCTCAAGTAGCTGGAATTACAAGCATGAGCCACCATGCCCAGCTAATTTTTAATTTTTTCGTAGAGACAGGGTCTCACTATGTTGCCCAGGCTGGTCTTGATCTGCTGGCCTCCAGCAATCCTCCTGCCTTGGCCTCCCAAGTAGCTGGGACTTACAGGTGCACACCACCATGCCCAGGTAATTAAAAAAAATTTTTTTGAAGAGATGAGGGTCTCACTATGTCACCCAGGCTGGTCTTTTGATCTCTTGGCCTCAAGCAATCCTCCTGCCTCAGCCTTCCAAAGTGCTGGGATTACAGGTATGATACTATTAACTTATTAAAAACTTATATAGAGGTCCCTTCTTTCAACATACTTTACAAAGTTAATTTGCTGGCTTTTCTACCATCAATTTACTATTTAACAAAGAGAAGACCAATTTAAAAAACATTTAGTATCCAAGGTTCACTTACCTTCAGAATCTCATACATGTAAAATCGAATATCATAGTCTGTTAACGTCTGGTACAATTGCTGTTAAAGACAAATGTTTGAGCCATGAAATAATGCTGACAGAAAGGCATTTTTCACCCTCACCCACAGTAATTCAAACCAAGACTTCGCTCATTTACCGTTGTTCCAAGATCTGTCCATTCACTGCTCTCTATTTCTCCAACACTACATTAATTTTAAAGAGATACTCTGGGTCTTTAACTCTTACTAGTGAAGAATTACTTAAACATATATTGCAGAAGCTATAATCCACTGTTAGAAACATATCGATCTAGATACGTTAATATGCACTGATACACACCTATAATTTAGTTTGTTTTTATCTTCAGATCTTCTCAAAAAAGACATTTTGGCAAATATACTGCCTCCTTACTAGGGAACTAACTCATTTTTGGCTTATATAGTTAGCCCTGCAGATCACCAGTGGGTATGCAGATGGCATGATGCCAAACCTGTTAAGTCAATTTAAAAAACTATTCTTGTTCCAATAGGAAAGTAAACTCTGTGAACAACTGTTATGTATCCTTTCCAGTTTCCAAAGAGTTGCAGAATGTTTTTTACATGGACATGTCTTTTTTTTTTTTCTTGAGACAGGGTCTTACTCTGTTGCCCAAGCTGGAGTGCCGTGCTGCAATCATAACTCACAGCAACCTCAAACTCCTAGGCTCAAGTGATCCTCCTACCTCAGCTTCCCCAGTAGCTAGGACTACAGGCGTAAGCCACCATGCCCAGCCACATGTACATCTCTTTAAATGGTTAGCAATGTCTTCTGACAAAGTTTTTCTTGAAATTATCATTCCAACTCTAAAACAGCTCCTCTTCCTTTTTCCCTATCTCTGCAAAAGAATTCACTAATTTATTAATGTATAACATTCTGTATACTGGAGTGGTGGAAAGGCAAATCAAAGATCTTCTACAACTTTTACTCCAAAAGAGTAGCTACATTCTTCTGTAAAATTGGAACTGTATGAAATTAAGTAGGCCACTGGATAGACTGGAATTCTGAGATATCTCTTACAGAGGTTTGTGTTATGGCAGAATTTGACATTACCCTTCCTCGATCCCTGCCTTTTAAGATCTATCGCCCACAGTTCCTGAGGAATCCTAAGAAATAAGCAGTCCCTATTTTTATATATACAATATATTTCTTCCTGAACACTATTGTTTAAAGCGAATGCCATAAGGCCAGATCCTAAGTGAACATGTGTTGCTGCCTTCATTAGGTTGAACATCAGCAGAAACTGTCAACTAAGTAGTGAGAAGTAAATGTATTGGTCATTAAAAAGAACATTAAACAAATGGGCAAAATATCAAGATGCAGAAAGTGGACACTGCTTGTATAGGAGTTCTTCTATCTTAATTTGCACTGTAAGGATGAAAATCTTTTTAAAAACAAATTCGAAGCAAGCTCTTCTAACAGCATCATCCCCAAAGGCTATGTGGTCTAAAAACCCACTAGCCCGAAACAGTTGGTTATATATTATACCTTGAAGTCTGTGTTGTTTACGTGTTCAAAAACCAAGGCGGGGGTTCGTGACTAGGGGAAAAGAACAAAAACAAAAACACACATTAGCAATAGCCCTGACAGCTTTAGTGGGGACAATGTTTGCGGATGCTGCATGGTGAATTTGGCAGTCCTCGCCTCAGTAGTAAGAAACCCTCTATTGCTACAAGCCCTCCCCGCTCTGATTATCACCACACTTAGGTCATTTTTGGGATGGATTTCAAACAGAAGACATGGAGCTGAAGTCTCACCAGGCTCTAGGCAGCCCGACAATGCGCCCATCGCCCATCGGCATCGGACCTGAGTTTGCAAAATGGATTAACACATTTCAGTTTCCAGTGCTATCAGTCTCTTAGCCTAGAAGAATAAGAAATAGTCTGTGGGTGGAGGTCTCTTTGAAAGAAAGACCCAAGCTAGTTAAATGGTATATCTGATTAAGCACTTTCAAAGCAGGACTTAATGATGAGGGTTGGGGGAGGGAACAAAAAGAGGCCAGTTGTGCCCCAGGTCAAACACCATCTCAGCCCTGGTGGGCCTTGCTAACACCTACTATACTCACCACAGGGTCTTTTACAATGTCTGCCAGTGTGATGATGTTGGGACCTCCTCTCAAATTCTCCAAAATCTTTATTTCACGCTTAATTTTCTTCTTTTTTACTGGCTGAAAGGGGAAAAGTACATCAGCAAAAAAAAAAAAAAAAGACACTCTTTTTCAGAGTATTTCAACATGTAGTGTAATACATAAAAGGCTTACTTATGAGCACCTTGAAGGAAGAAAATGTCACTTTCGTCTCTGAATCCTTCTCCTAGCACTGTGCCAGGTATTCTCTGCAGGTACTTACAAACGTTGAATTGAAAGAAAAAAAGATTTCTATTCCAAAGACCAGACTTCTGCAGAATTAGTATTTCAATCATCAGTCTTGATGTTCATGTTTTAAAACATGTTAAACATGTTAATGTCTTAAAACCTTACAAAGTAGCAATTTAAATGGTTAGTAATACTAAAGAATATCTTGAAAAGCTTTTTATCAATTAGGATGAAACATGGGCCCTTTCCATTTCTTCCTCTAATCGGGGCCAACAACAAGGATGGTCAAAACATCTTTATGTAGCATAACCCTGAGGGTAAAGTGTGGGTCTTGGAGTCATAATGCCCAATGTGAAACCTACCTTTACTACCTGCTAGCTGTAATGGCAAACTACATAACCTCTCTAAGCCTTTCGTTAAGTGTAAAATGAATAACAAGAGTACCCATCTCATAAGATTGTTCCAAGAATCAAATGAGGTATTTGAAAGACTTCGGAATATGGCTGGAACATAACATAATAATAACTGTCTAGCCTGATCGCCAATACTCTTTTTTTTTCTTTTTGAGGTGGAGTCTCGCTCTGTCGCCCAGGCTGGAGCGCAGTGGCATGATATCGACTCACTGCAAGCTCCACCTCCCGGGTTCGCCATTCTCCTGCCTCAGCCTCCCGAGTAGCTGGGACTACAGGCACCTATCACCATGCCCAGCTAATTTTTGTATTTTTAGTAGAGATGGGGTTTCACCATGTAAGGCAGGATGGTCTCGATCTCCTGACCTCGTCATCTGCCTGCCTCAGCCTCTAAAGTGCCAATACTCTTACAAATGAATCCCTCCATTCTAAAAAGAGTACTCTGCAGAGTGTATCTTAAACATTCCTTTGTCCTCACCCATCCTTTCCACATCTGTTCTAGCATGGAATCCTTTCCATTTTTTTTCTGAGGAGGGCCTTGGTCCAACTGTACCTCCTTTATAAAGCCTCCTCCTTCTTTTCTTTTCTTTTTTTGAGATGGAGTCTTGCTCTGTCGCCCAGGCTGGAGTGCAGTGGCACGATCTCAGCTCACTGCAACTTCCACCTCCCAGGTTCAAGGAATTCTCCTGCCTCAGCCTCCGGAGTGGCTGGGATTACAGGCACATGCCACCACGCCTGGCTAATTTTTGTATTTTTAGTAGAGATGGGTTTTACCATGTTGGCCAGGCTGATCTCGAACTCCTGACCTCATGATCCACCTGCCTTGGCTTTCTAAAGTGCTGGGATTATAGGCATGAGCCACCGTGCCTGGGCTTATAAAGCCTTCTCCTGAATAGTCTAAAACAGTCCTGGACCAAAGGAAATACAATGCAAACCACATGTGTAATTTTAAATGTGTTTCTTGTGTAGCCACATCAAGAAACTTAAAAAAGGACAAAATTAATATATTTTATTAATCTAAAAATCTTATTTTAACATATAAATCAATGTAAAAAATTACTAATCTATTTTACCTTCTTTTTTCTGTATTAAACCTTTGAAATCTAATATATTTTACCCTTACAGCATATCTCAATTCAGCCCAGCCACATTTCAAGTGCTTAACAGCCTCATGCGGCCTGTGTGCCTGCTGTACTGGACTGTGCAGGTCTTTTCCGAGAGTGTTGGTCACCTCAGACTGGATGCCCTGCATAGAACTCTTAGAAGTTAAATACATCTCATCTCTTCATTTACAAGATTGGTAGTTACTAAAGTTTGATGACCAACAATCACCTGGATTTTTTTAACATAGAGACTCACAGAACCCACCAAGATTTACTAAATCAGAATCTTGAGAGGGAAACGGGGTATTTACTTTTAGATACTTTGCAGGCTGATGATCCAGGTCCAGAAACTACTAAATAATATACTATAAATTCTTTTAACTTTGTCTTAAGCCTCAAGCACATGGTAGCAGAAAGCAAGCAGATTTTGACAGTTCTCAAAACCTGGCTTTGTGGTTGCGCAGTGTTCAGAAAAGCATTTAAATTTTTCTCATTGCTGAAAGGGACTATACTTGCCCGTCAGTGATTTACATACCACAGTTAGAACAGGTCCAATGCAAAGGGGTACCCAATAAATAGAAGCTATTTTACTGATGACTTCCATGTAGTCCACATTGAATTCAACCCACGACCTCTTACCCAATACAATATCTACCTAAGAAACAAGATAATAGAAGTTTTCTCTTCCTGCTGGGAGATCTTTCTACCCTGCAGAGACTAACCCAACAACTTACCTACTGTTTTTCATTAACCCAACTGCTGGATTTTTTAGTGGGAAAAAAAGCTTCTGGTTGACAAAACTATTCAACAGAATCCTTCGAATCTATAAACTTAAAAAGCTGGTTTGTGAGAGGCCAGGCAGCTGACTCAGGCCCTAATTTAATGTGATCAACGCAACTTTTTCTTTTTAAATAAATAGGGGAGATTAAAAATTTTAAATATGGTTTACGAAGGAACTTCATCTATACTTACACCACCTACCCACAGTTACAGTAAAATATACAATACAGTTAGAAAAACTGAGCTGAAAAAAATCTTTCTAAATCACCCTTCACTCAAAACCATCAAGGGCTCACAATTATCTACAAGAGACAAGTCAGAATTTTAAGACTGCAAGGAAATGCAGAGATTTTTTCCAGGCCTTCACCAACTTAATCTCTCTTTCCAAGTTCAACTCCTATATATGGTCACATAACATCTTTCACACGAAATACTTCTCTCACTTTTCCCTCTTCCTCTTTTCTTATCTTGATGCACTCTATAGCCTGCTTCCCTTCACCACTTCCACCCAACACCTATCCAAATCCTCCTCCCATTTAGCCTGAAGACAGCTCCAGGGAGCTTTTCCTAACTACTACCCTCTTCTGAACTGTAGACCCACTATTCATACTTTTCATGTGGCTCTAAATAATAATATATCACCTCATTCTATCATATACCTTTCCATATGAATATCACCATACAATCATAAAGAACTCTAGTCTCCAAGGCATGTATATATGCACACAATTTTGTATTTAATCCTTTTTGTTTTTCGATACAGGGTCTCTCTCCCATCGCCCAGGCTGGAGTGCAGTGGGTTTCATCACAGATCAGTGCAAGCTTCAACTTCCAGGCTCAAGTGATCCTCCCACTTTAGGCCCTCGAGGAGCTGCGACTAAAGGCACATGCCACTACACTCAGCCAACATTCTTTTTAATAGATGGATAAACATGTCCTAGGTTAAAAGGACTACTGTGGCTAGTCACCCAAATGTTTTGATTTCCAACCTAGTTCTCTTTCTACATATTTCAAGAGAGATATAAATACTTAAACTCTTTGGTTCTCAAATGGCATGTGAGGCACCCCAGCAATGCACAGGAGTACTGTGGAATACTTTAATTTTTTGAGGAAAACACACCAAACAATCATTGCACCTGTCAGACACTGGGTGCACTACCAGCTTGAGGTAGTTCGTAGTTTCAACATTAGATTGTATTATATTCCTTGTGAGGGCGCATATTTTTTGTGAAGTTGGGTTTGCAGTAGTTGCTGTGATAAAAAGTACTGCGCAAAAATCAATGACAGGATATGAGGGTGGTGGTGTCCAATCCGATTACAACATTTGAAAAGCTATGCAGTAACAGGTCTACATAACCTGATGGTAATAAATTATAGTTACTAAGAATAAAATTATTTTTTTTCTTTTTATTTATGTGAGTAACTTTTTAAATGGCTACCAAGTTGTTAAAATAGAAATACTTAGCGGCCAGGTGCAGTGGCTCATGCCTGTAATCCTGGCACACTGAGAGGCCGAGGGGGGCGGATCACCTGAGGTCAGGAGTGTCAGACCAGCCTGACCAATATGGTGAAACCCCATCTCTACTAAAAATACAAAAATTAGCCAGGCATGCTGGCGTGCACCTGTAGTCCCAACTACTCGGGAGGCTGAGGCAGGAGAATTGCTGAACCCAGGAGGCGGAGGTTGCAGTGAGCCGAGATCTCGCCACTGCACTCCAGCCTGGGTGACAGAGCGAGACTCTGTCTCAAAACAAAAACAAAAACAAAAACAAAATAAATAAATAAATAAATAAAACTTACATAGTTATTTGGACCTTGCTACTTAATACACAGATGAGGTATTTCTTGACTTACGAGTACCATGAAAAATTACTAAGATAGTATAAGTGTTATAAATTGAGAAAGTTTGGAAACTTCTACTTTTCAGTGTCAAATATGAAAAAGTTCCTGTGGTAAGGAACTGTATGTTAAGTTCCCAATATAAGACAGGGCACAGCATAGTTATAACTAAATTAAAAGTTGTATATTGGTAGCCCAGAGGCCAAATCTGGCCTGTGCATTGTCTTTTTAAATCTTGAGCCAACACAAGTCAGGAGAATTCATATACAAATATAAATTTCTGGCTTTTCTTTGCAAAACAGAGTATGAAGCAACAATGGACTTGCATTACTGCAGGGCAATCATCAGCTTCAGCTGAGAAGCAGCTAACTCCTTTTGAAGAGGCATGTGTTTCCCAGTTTGTTTCAGTCCCTATCACTCACATCTAAGCATGGGCAATTACACCAGACTAGCTGCACTGATATCATCTGACTGTCCCCCTTAAGTCCTGTGACTCCTCATCCTTACAAAGTAGAGACAATTATTTATTTATTGAAAATAAAAGCCTCATTATATAATGAAAAGTATAGGAAATAAGTATTAGGCAAGAACTGGGAGAGAAGAGACTGTACCTTTGCTCCCTTACTCTGCCACAACCTAGCAATATAAGTCAACTCAAATCACTTCTCTTGCTTCAGTTTCCTGATCTGTCAAATAAGCAGAACTTGTTCTATTGAGTTCACAGTATACAACAAAATTTTATTTATTTGCTTTGGCACCAAAAACTTTTAAAATGCTGTTTTAAAAAAGTCTTCACAATCTTCACAACTATTTTTAAAAATCTATATTCCAAATACCTCTGAAATTATCTCTTGTACTCACCTTGAGAATTTTAACAACAACTTTTTCATTATTTGTGATGTTGATGGCTTCAAATACTTCACTGTATTTACCTCGGCCTAATTTTCGAACCAGCTGGTAGTCATCTTGATTTCTGTGGATACAAACAAAATGACTTATAAATGGTCAAATTATCAAGCATCAATTCAACTTACAGGAATCTACTGCCAGCAGGTGTAAAAGAAATAAGAGGTATTTCAAATAATTCCCAAATTGGTTTCATTGTATTTTTTTTAATTAGGCCACTTAAAAATACATGTTCCAAATCCTAGAATTAGAAAAACTTACACCTTTCAATTGTTCTTTCAAATCCCAAACTGTTTACATCTTTATTGGCACATGACATGGAGCTAGCTTGTATTAAGGTTTGTTCTGAATATGTTTGTCTCCAACAAGAGACAGCTTTCCCCAAGAGAATAATTTTTATATATTCTTGTCCCTTAGGGCTTGGTCCAGTGTTGGCACTTAGCAGGAACTCAAAACATTTTGCAAGACTGTTTCAATCTAGCTAACTTTGGCAGCAGCTGATTTTTAACAGGCCTCTTTGAAGGTAAATGGCTTTCAAATGTATAGGCTTAATCTATTTGCCCTCCAGGGCAAGCTCTGGGGATAGTACATGTGTAGTAAAGTTCACAGAGCACACTATAGATTGTAAACTATAGTCAGTGGTCCCCTCCTCTACTTACACCCATATTCTGTGACCAATAAGCAACATCAGAGGTAATAAACAGAGGTAGAATAAGGGAAATGCCAACATTTTCCTCCTGCCCCTGCCTGCTTTCAATGTAGAGGGCTTTGCTCTGAAGAATGACAAACACAGTTCCATTAAGGCCTAAATTCTATCTACTCCTGCTGGAGCTACTAAGTATCCAATATGAACCAAATCAACCATATCAACCATTCATTTTCCTCAAGTAGCTAAAAAGAAAGTGAATGAAAAGACAAAAGGTACTAAAAACAATGGACAACATTATAATCATGGCAGGTCTAGGGGAAGAAAGCTCCTACTTCTTTCTGTCTGAGTTCTCTTCCTATGGGAGGGTATACAAAACAAATGCGAGCAAACGAACAGTACCATGTCAAAAGCCCAAAAGGGCTCTTTAGTGCCATTTAAGCAGAACCAAGTGCAAAGCACTCAATTTGAAGATAGCAGTTGAAATTCCTATAGTAAACAGTGTTACCTAGAGTCCAAAGCCTGTGACATAAACGGAAAACTGTTAGATTATCAGTAGTAACAACATTTATTGGTAGTAAACCACACTGGCACTTAATGGTGTCTTTACAGCATACAGTGTCTCTGTATTCAGAAGCAATGTATTTACTGTTAAGAATCATGGCATACTCAAGTTAGCTGGGTGGGGCGGCAGATGCCTGTAATCCCAGCTACTCCGGAGGCTGAGGTGGGAGAATCGCGTGAACCCAGGAGGCGGAGGTCGCAGTGAGCTGAGATCACGCCACTGCACTGCAGCCAGGGCGAAGACTCATCTCCACACACACACACACACAAAAATCATGACATACTCAAGATTAAAAATACACCCTATGACAATTTAGGAAAGCATCCACTAACCACTTACAGGTTATGGAAATCACATGCAGTCAGATATAAAATACAGCATACAAGAGCTGCAGCTTTGGTTTTCAAATTGCTTTCTTTTGCACTTGAATATCAAAATGCTTTTATCACACAAGTATGATCTGACCAATTAAATGTCTACCACACTGGGACAGGAAATGCAAACATCCAAATGAGTCTGTACAGAGAATTAGGAGGGCAAACACAGCTGCTCAGGCAGATTACAACTGTTCAAGATAGAATTTGGGCTGAATTCCATGTTAAGACATGCCTAGTCTCAGGATAAGGGCAAATGTTTAAGAATTTAATTCTGCTTCTCATCAGAAAGAAGTTACCTTTTTGGAGAACTGTTTCATCCTCCTGTATCAACATGAAACAACATTCTCTACCTCAAAATACTTTATGTAAGATTTTGGTGTTTTCAAAGTCTCTCAAGTATCGACTCTCACTGATCTGCAATGCCCTTAGCTTGATAAGCAAGCTGATAGGTAACTTTTTGTTGCCAGGTGCCTGTATAGAATACTGTCATGAGTATTTAATGACATTCTGAGAAATGTGTTAAACATCAGAGTGTTTACACAAACCTACATGGTATGGCATACTACATACCTAGGGTATAGCCTATGGTTCCTAGGATACAAATGTGTACCGTAATAAACAGGCAATTGTAACACAATGGTATTTGTGTATCTAAACATAGAAAAGGTAATGAATGCATTGTTGATGTTACGATGACATCATTAGGCCACAGAAATTTTTCAGCTCTCTTATAATCTTATGGTACTGGCCTACATGTGGTCTGTCATTAATTCAAACGTTGTTATGTGGTGCATGACTGCATATAAATCAGAGAAAAGGATAAGAAACTAAAATGATTTTTAAATGGCAAGCCCATTAAAATTGTTCACTTGCCAAAGCAACTCTGCTTCTTCACTGCAAAACCAAATTTTCAGCTCAAAAGAAGAAAACACAAATTGGGCTTTGATCTTGAGGTATACACATACAGAGTCATGGAGGTTTTCTGACAAAAACTACTCAACAGATCCACAAGATTCAGCCCTTTGAGTGAGTATAATGAAGTCAACAAAAACAATTACCCCCATTCCACCACATGTGACTCGTAATCCCAGTATTCTCGAGGTCTGTGTGTATTAACATCTGTGTAAACTCTGGCCCTGCTTGGCACGGGTCCCGACATGTCAGACAGGTTGGCGGACAAAGCTGGACTTGATGTTTGGAGATCTGGCAGTCACTGTGTTCAGAGGCAGCTGGGGGTAAGACCTTGTTTCAGACCTGTTTTCTTCAAACTGCAGAAACAAAATGCACAAAGTCCAAGGAATCATTTGCAGAAGGTATATGGGAAGGAAATAATCTTACAAATAATAACGGCTTGAAATATACCTCTGGCTCTCCTACTTATAGCCAATAAATATAGCTCAACTGTGTCAACCAGTGCTTCCTATGAGAAGAAAAATACCAAGAAATACAGTAAACTGATATTTGCTTTAATCATATTTTGCCAAGTATCCTGTTACCTATGCATGCAAAATTTGAATAATTTTTGTAAGACAGCCTGGAAGAGAAAAATGGCATTGAGGATAGATACATCAGCATTACCACTATTCATATATTCTACAAAAGGTATTGGAAAGAAAAGTACTTTCCTTTCAGCAGCTTTCTGTAACTTAAGTAGGGGAGCTAAAAGGTTCTAGAATGGCGGCAAAGCCGAGAGTAAAACTTGTCAGTCTGACTCATATTTGATGAGACCAGGAAGAGAATAAAGACTTGTTCTCATATGTCAAAGTTCCATGTCATCTTATAGCAATCCAAATCTTTTGGGGGAACCTTATGGTAATAATCAGTAGAAACTTGATCACCATTTGAAAGACACACTTGATTTCATTAAATTTAAAAATAGAAATCAGTAATATTCTCTTTATATTTAATACAGGAGCTTAAAACTGGCATAAAACAGTAATACAGACTAGCTGAACTATGCAAAATTTGACACTGGTGGAAAATAAGTAAAATGTTAGAAATATGCTATCAAATCAGGTTCCTTTCCAATGATGTCTTCCCTATCTCCTACAGCATTTGCTGATTCCCCTCATTATGCACTTAGATGAAATTGTATTGAGTTTCCAAATGTGATAACTGAGAAGGATACAACACTTATGCAGTTTCCTGACTGAGACAGCATAACTTCAATTTGTATGTGTGTATGTATGCATGTATTTTAAGACAGGGTCTTATTCCACTGCCCAGGCTGGAGTGCAGTGGTGTGATCATGGCTCACTGAAGCTTCAACTTCCTGGGCTTGGGTGATTCTTCCACCTCACCTCCCAGGTAGCTGGGACTACAGGCATGTGCCACCACCCTCAGCTAATTTTTTGTATTTTCAGTAGAGACGGTGTTTCACCATGTTGCGCAGGCTGGTCTTGAACTCCTAGGCTCAAGCAATCCTCCCACTTCAGCCTCCCAAAGTGCTGAGATCACAGGTGTGAGCCACCGCACTCAGCCATAACTTCAATTCAGAAAAAGAGGAAGTGTCTATTTAAAAAGGGGAAAGAGGTACTATACTCCTAAAACACGTCCATATCATAAAAGACAAATGGAGGCTAAAGAGACACTGCATAAATGCAATACTCTATTCTAGACTGTATTCCATACTGCAGCAGGTGGAGGTGGGGATGCTATAAAAAACAATATTCACAGAACTGGAATTCAGAGGGTATTAAATTATTGTATCAATGTAAATTTGTGAAGTTGGTACATAATCACAACAGTTAAGATAATATATCTATTCTTCTTTTCTGAGACGGAGTTTCCCTCTTGTAGCTCACGCTGGAGTGCAATGGCGTGATCTCAGCTCACTGCAACCTCTGCTGCCTCCCGGGTTCACGCGATTCTCCTGCCTCAGCCTCCCCAGTAGCTGGGATTACAGGCATGCGTCACCACGCCTGGCTAATTTTGTATTTTTAGTAGAGACGGGGTTTCTCCATGTTGGTTAGGCTGGTCTCAAACTCCCGACCTCAGGTGATCCACCCGCCTCGGCCTCCCACAGTGCTAAGATTACAGACGTGAGCCACCGCGCGCAGCTCAAGAATATCTCTATTCTTTTTTTTTTGAGACGGAGTCTCGCTCAGTCGCCCAGGCTGGAGTGCAGTGGCCGGATCTCAGCTTACTGCAAGTTCCGCCTCCCGGGTTTACGCCATTCTCCTGCCTCAGCCTCCCAAGTAGCTGGGACTACAGGTGCCTGCCACCTCGCCCGGCTAGTTTTTTTTGTATTTTTCAGTAGAGACGGGGTTTCACCGTGTTAGCCAGGATGGTCTCAATCTCCTGACCTCGTGATCCGCCTGTCTTGGCCTCCCAAAGTGCTGGGATTACAGGCTTCAGCCACCGCGCCCGGCAAGAATATGTCTATTCTTAAGAAATTTTCCTGAATTAGAAGTAAACAGCCATGATGCATATAATCTACCCTAAAATGATTTAGAAAAAAAGTGTGCCCACATGTCTACATGTGTATATATAGAGCACACATGACCGCACACACACAAATGATAAAACAAGTTGGGTAAAATATTACAATAGGTAAATTTGCGTAAAGGGAATAGAGATGCCCTTTGTACGATTTCTATTTACTTTTTGTTGAAACTTTTTTGTTTGAAACAAGGTGTCACTCTGTAGGCCAGGCTAGAGTACAGTGGTCTGATCAACAGCTCACCGCAGCCTTGACCTCCCAGGCTCAAGCAATCCTCCCACCTCCGCCTCCCAAGTAGTTGGGACCACAGGCGTGGGTTACCACACCTGGCTAATTAAAAAAAAATTTTTTTCTGTAAAGATGGGGTCTCCCTATGTTACTCAGGCTGGTCTCAAACTCCTGGGTTCAAGTGATGCTTCCACGCAGCCTCCCAAAGTGCTGTGATTATAGGAGTGAGGCACTGTGCCCAGCTTGTTGAAACACTTTTAAAAATTGTGGTAAAATATACATAACACAAACTTTATGGCCAGGCACAGTGGCTCACTATGGGAGGCTGAAGAGGGTAGATTGCTTGAACCCAGGAGTTCACACCCAGTCTGGGCAACATGGCAAAACCCCGTCTCTACTGAAAATACAAAAAATCAGCCAGGTGTGGTGGTGTGTGCCTGCAGTCCCAGCTACTTGGGAGGCTGAGGTGGGAGAATCACTGGAGCCCAGGAAGTTGAGGCTACAGTGAACTGTGATTGTACTACTGCACTGCAGCCTGGGTGACAGGAGACAGACCCCAACTAAAAAAAAATAAAAACTACCATTTTATCTACATTTAAACATAAAGTTCAGTTGCATAAGTATATTCACATTCTTGTGCAATTATCACCAGATCATCCATTTCTATAAATTTTTACTATCCCAAATTAAAACTACGTATCCACTAAACACTAATTTTCCCTCCCTCTAACTCTTCGCAACCACTATTCTATTTTCTGTCTGAGTTGGCTATTCTAGGAATCTCATACAAGTGGAATCAGACATTTGTCTTTTGTTTTGTTTATTTAATTTAGCATAATGTCTTCAAGGTTGATCCATGTTGTAGCATGTGTTAGAATTCCAATCCTTTTAAAGGCTGAATGATATTGCACTGTATATATATGTATATATGTATATATATATTTGTCTTATGTATATACACACGCACACACATACTACATTTTGCTTATCCATTTATCTGCTGATGGACACTTGTTGCTTCCACAGCTTGGCTATTGTAAATAATGCTGCTATGGACATAGGTGTACAAACATCTGTCTGAGACCTTGCTTTCAAATCTTTTAGGTATATATCCAGAAGTGGAATTGCTGAACCATGTAGTAATTCTATGTTTAATTTTTTGAGGAACCAGCATATTGTTGCAACAAGCTGGGCACGGTGGCTCACTCCTATAGAGCAACTGTATCATTTTACACTCCCACGAACAGGGCAAAAGCTACAACTTCTCTATACCCTTACTAACATTTGTTATCTTCTGTTTTTTTTTTTTTTTTTTGAGACGGAGTCTCGCTCTGTAGCCCAGGCTGGAGTGCAGTGGCCGGATCTCAGCTCACTGCAAGCTCCGCCTCCCGGGTTCACGCCATTCTCCGGCCTCAGCCTCCCGAGTAGCTGGGACTACAGGCGCCCGCCATCTCGCCCGGCTATTTTTTGTATTTCTTAGTAGAGACGGGGTTTCACTGTGTTAGCCAGGATGGTCTCGATCTCCTGACCTCGTGATCCGCCCATCTCGGCCTCCCAAAGTGCTGGGATTACAGGCTTGAGCCACCGCGCCCGGCCTTATCTTCTGTTTTTTGCTTGTTTTTATAGAGACAGGGGTCTTGCTTATGCCCAGGCTGGTCTTGAGCTCCTGGCCCTCAAGGGATCCTTGCACCTCGGCCTCCCAAAGTGCTCTCAAAACAGGCTGTGCCTGGCCTATTTTCTGGTTTTTCTTCTTCTTTTTTTTTTTCCCCCAGTAACAGCCCTCCTAATGAGTATGAAGTCGTATCTCATTGACTGTGATTTTAATTTGCATTTCCCTAATGATTAATGATGTTGAGCATCTTTTCACATGTTTATTGGCCATTTGTATATTTGCTCTGGAGAAAAGTCTATTCAAAGCCATTGTCCATTTTTTGATTGAGTTGTTTGTTGACGATGCATTTGTTATCTATACTATTTTTTTGCTGCTTACAAACTGCTCATCTTTCCAAAGCTGTATTTAAGCTGTAACTTAGCTACCATACCCAGAGAGAAGCCATGAAGACATACCTCCTTATGCTCATGGTGTCAGCAGCTAAAGGCTTTCAGAAGAATAGCAAGAGACTGGGATGGAGATTAATTCTGTATTCCTTAACCATGACAAACACAATTAATGATACTCCACTCCAAATACATGAGATCAAAAGATTCACATGCTGACTTATGAATTCTTCCATCCAAAAAACTCCTGTAACTTGCCTCTGTTCAACTCAAACCTCCAGAGGTTCCATAAATGTACTAAATGACCAGAAAACAACAGTCATTCAAGTACCAGAAGTCTTTAAAATTATTTCTATTTCTTTGATTTTATAAAACCTGGGTGACATTAATCTATCTTCACTTATTATCAGTTAAAAGTGTAACCACACACACACACAAACACATCAAACATGCAAAAAAACAGATGTTTTCTTATATTTTTTCTTCTTCCCAAAGAAACAAGGTCACCTATGTTGCAGGATTGGATGACTTTCTGTGACTACTATGCCTGCACTGACAGCAATGAAAGATACTAGGAAAACAGTAAATAAAGCTGTGGGTGTGAATATGGCCAAAACAGTATAAACAACAGCATGAACCCAACAGAAATACTATCCCCAGAAATTTATGACTTTTAATATATTAAACTTTTAAATTCTCAGCCTCTCCTCTGACTGAAACAGTATCTTCCTCTTTAGTCTCTACATACCTTTACACTTCACTCTTCCGGTTAACATTTTATACTTGTAAGACAGCCTTCATCAGTGGATCTAAAACCCCTCTTCCTATAGCTTAAAAAGTGATCTCTCTGTTGGGCTTTTTCCCAGCTTTGGTTCATCACTTATAAAACTTAACTGTGCTTGCAGACTGAAGGGAAAATGAAGTGAGATGATCTTCCAGAAAGGGCTTAGAAACACCAAATGCATGTAAATTTGTATTAAGTAATTACTATCCCCTAGTTCCTTAGTGAAAGCTAATAAGCAAAAACCTATCTTTACAGGCTGGAATCTTCATTCTTTAAAATACAAAAATTATAGTAGCTGTGGTTAACTCCCAGCTCCTGAGTTAACCCCTGAGGGCTAACTCACAAGGAGACATGACATTAAAAAATGAGTCCTAATTTCTCCCTGGAAATCATCTGACATATGGAGAATAGCCAACTCCTATTACTAGTCCATGTACATTCTTATCACCCAGTCGTCTTCTGCTGTCTCAAGGCCCTGGCATCCTCTGTGAGGAGTAGAAAAAGACTAATTACCAACGAAACTCTTGAGATTCTCGAGTACTTGTGTGAATGACCCTTGAAGCTTTGGGGATCATCAACTGGGACCTAATTTATGAACTAGCAGATCTGATTCTCCACTGGGAAGACAGGTGAGAGGATCACTTGAGCCTGGGAGGTCAAGGTTGCAGTAAGCCATGATCTCGCCACTGCACTCCAACGTGGGTGACAGAGAAAGATCCTGTCTCAAAAACAAACAAACAACAACAACAACAAAAAAAACAAGAGGGGATGCGAAAACACAGAAAAGAGAGGTCAAAGATAAATATTATCATTAGTATTTTTTTGAGACAGGAGACAGGGTCTTGCTCTGTCACCCAGGCTGGAGTGCAGTGGTGCAATCTCAGCTCACTGAAACCTCCACCTGACCTCCTGGGCTTGAGCAATCCTCCCACCTCAGCCTCCCGAGTAGTTGGGACTATAGCAGTAGGCCATCAGGCCCAGCTAATATTTGTATTTTTTGTAGAGACGAGGTTTCGTCATGATGCCCAGGCTGGTCTCAAACTCCTGGACTCAAGTGATCCACCAGCCTTGGCCTCCCAAAAGTGCTGAGATTACAGGTGTGAGCCACCGTGCCCAACCAAGATAAACATTATCTTATTTAGAAATAGTATTTCACTTATACCTCTGCAAATGCATATGTATATTCACATGTAGCCCAACAAGAAGAAAACACACAACCTACATTTCTCAATTTTTGGTTTGATTCTTCCCTACATTCCTTATTTTGTCTACCCCTTAAATATATAACCATCTACTATGAAAAAGTACTGTCCTAGGCCTTAGGAATGTAAGTGAACAAGGCAGAACAGGGGTGAGACAAGTATGCCATTAAAGATTTTACCTATGGATGCAATTTATAGATTCAATGTCATCCCCATCAAGCCACCAATGACTTTCTTCACAGAACTGGAAAAAACTACTTTAAAGTTCATATGGGGCCGGGCGCGGTGGCTCAAGCCTGTAATCCCAGCACTTTGGGAGGCCGAGACGGGCGGATCACGAGGTCAGGAGATCGAGACCATCCTGGCTAACACGGTGAAACCCCGTCTCTACTAAAAAAAAAAAAAAAATACAAAAAACTAGCCGGGCGAGGCGGCGGGCGCCTGTAGTCCCAGCTACTCGGGAGGCTGAGGCAGGAGAATGGCGTGAACCCGGGAGGCGGAGCTTGCAGTGAGCTGAGATCCGGCCACTGCACTTCAGCCTGGGCACAGAGCGAGACTCCGTCTCAAAAAAAAAAAAAAAAATAAAAAAAATAAAGTTCATATGGAGCCAAAAAAAAGCCCATATTGACAAGACAATGCTAAGCCAAAAGAACAAAGCTGGAGGCATCACGCTACCTGACTGCAAGCTATACTACAAGGCTACAGTAACCGAAACAGCATGGTACTGGTACCAAAACAGAGATATAGACCAATGGAACAGAAGAGAGCCCTCAGAAATCATACCACACATCTACAACCATCTGATCTTTGACAAACCTGACAAAAACAAGAAATGGGGAAAGGATTCCCTATTTAATAAATGGTGCTGGGAAAACTGGCTAGCCATATGTAGAAAGCTGAAATTGGATCCCTTCCTTACACCTTATACAAAAATTAATTCAAGATGGATTAAAGACTTAAATGTCAGACCTAAAACCATAAAAATCCCAGAAGAAAACCTAGGCAATACCATTCAGGACATACGCACGGGCAAGGACTTCATGTCTAAAACACCAAAACCAATGGCAACAAAAGCCAAAATTGACAAATGGGATCTAATTAAACTAAAGAGCTTCTGCACAGCAAAAGAAACTACCATCAGAGTGAACGGGAAACCTACAGAATGGGAGAATATTTTTGTAATCTACCATCTGACAAAGTGCTAATATCCAGAGTCTACAAAGAACCTAAACAAATTTACAAGAAAAAAAATCAAACAACCCCATCAAAAAGTGGGCGAAGGACATGAACAGACACTTCTCAAAAGAAGACATTTATGCAGCCAACAGACACATGAAAAACTGCTCATCATCACTGCCCATCAGAGAAATGCAAATCAAAACCACAATGAGATACCATCTCACACAAGTTAGAATGATTATTAAAAAGTCAGGAAACAACAGGTGCTGGAGAGGATGTGGAGAAATATGAACACTTTTACACTGTTGGTGGGACTGTAAACTAGTTCAACCATTGTGGAAGACAATGTGGTGATTCCTCAAGGATCTAGAACTAGAAATACCATTTGACCCAGCCATCCCATTACTGGGTACATACCCAAAGGATTGTAAATCATGCTGCTATAAAGACACATGCACACATATGTTTACTGTGGCACTATTCACAATAGCAAAGACTTGGAACCAACCCAAATGCCCATCAATGACAGACTAGATTAAGAAAATGTGGCACATATACACCATGGAATACTATGCAGCCATAAAAAAGAATGAGTTCATGTCCTTTGTAGGGACATGGATGAAGCTGGAAACCATCATTCTCAGCAAACTATCGCAAGGACAGAAAACCAAATACCGCATGTTCTCACTCATAGGTGGGAATTGAACAATGAGATCACTTGGACATAGGAAGGGGAACATCACACACCAGGGCCTGTTGTAGGATAGGGGGTGGGGGGAGGGATAGCATTTGGAGATATGCCTAATGTAAATGACGAGTTAATGGGTGCAGCACACCAACACAGCACATGCATACATATGTAACAAACCTGCACATTGTGCACATGTACCGTAGAACTTAAAGTATAATAATAAAAAAATTAAAAAATAGATTTTACCTATGGACTAAGGGTAATAGAAATTCGTTGAAAAGTTTTAAGCAGAAAAGTGACCCATACATATTGTTTTTAAAATTTTTACTCTGGCTGAGTGGGGGAACAGGACTTAGGGAGACAGAAGGCTGTTACAGTAGCACATGTGAGAAATGATGACCTAAGGTGGTGGCAGTAGATCAGTGGACTAATATGAGAAACAAAATTTATGGTGTAAAATCAATAGCTCTGAGTCAACTGGAAAATGTTGTATTAAGTGGGAGGTGACTCTTGGATTTCTTGCTTGACAGATTATTGGTGCCATTCACGGAGATAAAAGAGTGCACAAGATAGGTTTTGGACTTAAGGTTAAAATGGCTTTGAATCATTCAAACGAAGATTCTGAATAGGCAGTTAGATATTACAAGTCTGGAGCTAAAACAGTTTCTCAGCTTTAAGTATCTAATTCTCCCAACAACTCTATGAGGCAAGCATTAGTTTCTCTAATCTACAAATAAGAAGAGCCTAAGTTCAGTAGCTTGACCAAGAATATCCAATACAGTTACAGTTGGTATTCAAAGACAGTGAGTTGCCTCCAAGTTTTCTCACTCCTACAGAACATAATCACTTTCTACTGCACATTCACATACACACCAGTCTTCACATCTTAATTTCTCAATTGGACCCTAAGTTCTACAAAGTTAAGAACCATGTTTAATTTACCTTTTAAATTTACAGTACCTAGCCTAAGGCTTTGCATTTTGTAGCACATTCAGTAAATACTATTTGGTGATCAAATTAATCTTGGCTTATTTTTTAAAAATGAAATGAAAATCAAGTTGCATCCAAAGTATAGGGTGTTCCTAAACACTTCAGGTAATTTGGTACACAACTAGGAGAACTGGAAAACCAAGTCAAAGGTTCTTGACTAATTGTTCCCTTCCCTCTCTCTTTCCCAATACTACAGCTTCTATTAAATAACAGGACTACAACTAGGATTTGTCTTTTTCCCCTCAATAATTCAAATTAAGAGGATATTGAAGAAACTTGATTTTAGCAATTTTTATAGCAGCTTATTTGGAAAATGGAAAAAGTGCCTGAGTCCCAGATATTTGGAAGATCGATTCTCCTCTCCACTGTTCATAATACTAGTATATCTTAAGGCAATCTAACAGAAAATGCACTGCCTTTCTTATTAAGTTCCATTTTAAATTGTCTTACTTAGTGCTTACTGTTCCCATGTAATTGCATAAAAGGAGGTATAACTTTAGTGGCTAACTATTTCAGACCACTACATCTACCTTAACGCCGTCAGAATGACTTTGAAGACATGGCTAAGTCGTGTATGCTCAATGTTTAGCCTAACAGAAGCCAATTAATCAGTTATGAGAAAAGCACCACGTCAATGAATTTTTCCCTACTGAAGTCAGACCACATCAAAGCCAACTGCACGGGTCTGCATGACTTATTCTTTAATAAAGTATAAGTAAATAAAAAGAAAATGTCATTAAACCATAAGGAAAAATTGTCTATTGCCAAAATAATAAGTTTACTGATATACACTGAATACAGCAAAATTAATTTCAATAAAAACTCCTCTTGCCCTTAGCTAGCCCCTCCTTTTAATCTCTTATGTTCAGTTGTTATTTTTCAATCTGGCAACTAAAAAGAAAACTAGAGGCTTAGTAACAGTCCAATACCAGAAAATTATACAAACAAGTTTGCTTAGTCATTTCTGCTAATGTATTTTTATTGATGAATTTCCTAGTATTAGAAATGGAAAAGATCATTCTAGAACTTCAAGTCAATTTTTGAACTGTAATACAATTAGTTCTTTTTAACCCTAATGTTTACCAGTCTCCATCTTAAAAGGAAAAAAAAAATCTCTCTCTCATCCCTAAATGAACCATAGCAAATGAACAAGATCTCATCATCATCCAGACAGGACAAAGATTTCTATAGTAAAGAATGAGGAATGTGCTTAGATTGCACTGACTGCATGATTTAGGACTGCTTGTTTAGAGAAAAAGCAGCTATATAGGAAAACACCTTTTATGCACTGCTGCAGAGAATGAACTCTTATTCCAAGCAATCAGGCAACATAAACTGGTAAGAGATAAACAAGACTTGTGAAACTCAGGGAGAGCTTAAATATGTATACTTTTCTACCTTGCTATAGAATCAAAGAGAAAAATTCAGTCAAACTTGTCCATTCCCTTTACAAAAGTGGCACTGATGAGAAAGTCAAATGAATTAAAAAAAAAGCACAAGTAGCTAATGTTACCTGAATTACTTATTTCAAACGTCCACACTTACCCTTAATTTCTCTCTTCCTTTCAAATCAAGAGCAGAATGCTCATGTAGTAAGCATTTACTGAATGTTTACTATATACCAGGAAATGTGTGCCTGACTGCCAGGAAGGCATCCTTTCTCTCGGCCCTGGAGAATAAAGAGAAAGTATCTCTGCCCTCAGACAAAGAAAACAGACCATTACAATCTCAAGTGATCAGTGCTTGAAAGAATTAAGTCATGGTGGTCTACAGACATTGAAAGGTATTTAAACCATCACCAACCCATCATTCATGCAACCGATATTTATGGAGTATCTAAAATGGGGAAAAACTGTAAGAAAAAAAAAAAAAAAACTATGCTTAAAGTATACATAGGAATTATTCAGATGGAAAACATTAAAATAAGAAATTGCAAAGCGTAACACTTTAAAGCAAGTTAGGAATTTTAAAGACCTATAATTTTGTACCCTAAAATGACCAAAGGCTGGCACATTTTTTTTTATCTCCTATAAGAAACGCATCGGCCGGGCGCGGTGGCTCAAGCCTGTAATCCCAGCACTTTGGGAGGCCGAGACGGGTGGATCACGAGGTCAGGAGATCGAGACCATCCTGGCGAACACCGTGAAACCCCGTCTCTACTAAAAAATACAAAAAACTAGCCGGACGAGGTGGCGGGCGCCTGTAGTCCCAGCTACTCGGGAGGCTGAGGCAGGAGAATGGCGTAAACCCGGGAGGCGGAGCTTGCAGTGAGCTGAGATCCGGCCATTGCACTCCAGCCTGGGCGACAGAGCGAGACTCCGTCTCAAAAAAAAAAAAAAAAAAAAAAAAAGAAACGCATCATTGGATGCCACATGCAACACGGCATCAGGTTTAAACAAGCAACTGATGTGCAAAAAAAGCATATCAGGTCAGCAACCTTTTTATATCTGATTTGGAGACTGTTAGTTTACTCAACTGTTAGTGCTTAAAACAAAAAATATCATTAATTAACAAGCTTTGGAATTCTTTTCTTTTTCTTTCTCTACTTCCAACACTATTCAATTCTTTGTCGCCCAGGCTAGAGTGAAGTGGCACAATCATAGCTCACTGCCACCTTGAATTCCTGGGCTCAAGTAATCCTCCCACCTCAGCCTCCCAAGTAACTGAGGCTACAGGCATGTGTCACCATGCCTGGCCCACTCAATTTTAAATAAGACAGAGAAGTAATTATAGCCAAAAGGGAATAGAAAATGCAAACCCAGAGATACAAGCAAGCAAGGAAGCCCAGAAAGCCTTTGTTGATCCTGAAAATTAGAATTTTGTTCTCACATAAACCAAAGCCCAGGGCTCTCACAAGATAAAAAGTCTAATAGGAGGCCCTCTTCATAAGGTGGGACTTTGGAGGGATACATCCTAACGGTGAGAGTGGTTGGGGAGTGGAAGATCCAGGGAGGAATTAAAGCCCTACTGGAGGGAGTATCATATCTTAAGCTTGTTTTAAGGTGGTCTCTGGATTAGTGCCCCTGCATACCTGATATAAGCAAGCTCTCCATGGAGAAAAGTACCTTACTGTGGGCCTCAAATGATTACTACAAATATCTATTTTTATATTTATTTATTTATTTATTTTTTATTTTTTTGAGACGGAGTCTCGTTCTGTTACCCAGGCTGGAGTACAGAGGCCTGATCTCAGCTCACTGCAAGCTCCGCCTCCCAGGTTCACGCCATTCTCCTGCCTCAGCCTCTGCTACAGGTACCCGCCACCATGCCCGGTTAATTTTTTGCATTTTTTTTAAAATTAGAGACGAGGTTTCACCGTGTTAGCCAGGATGGTCTCGATCTCCTGATCTCGTGATCTGCCCGCCTCGGCCTCCCAAAGTGCTGGGATTACAGGTATGAGCCACCACGACCTTAGCCAAATATCTATTTTAAAATACAATGTCCTAGCAGATCTCAAAAAACAAGAGGAAAAATATAGTGAAATCGTTTAATATACTTTTTTTTCTTTTTTTGGCGACAAAGTCTTGTTCTGCCGCCAAGGCAGTGGCATGATCTCAGTTCACTGCAACCTCTGTCTCCCAAGTTCAAGTGATTCTCCTGCGTCAGCCTCCAGAGTAGCTGGGACTGTAGGTGCACACCACCATGCCCAGCTAATTTTTGTATTTTTAGTAGAGAGGGGGTTTTGCCATGTTGGCCAGGCTGGTCTTGAACTTCTGACCTCAAGTGACCCGCCCATCTTGGCCTCCCAAAGTGCTGTGATTATAGGTGTGAGCCACCACGCCCAGCTAGTTTGATATACTTTTAATTGGTACTAGCAGAAAAGGAGAGAATGGGATAAAGGTAGTAACTGAAGATAGTTGAAAATATCCTAGAAGCAATTAGACACAATCAAATTCCAGAAGCAAACAATGTCCAAACAAGATCAATAAAAAGAAATCCAAAACCAAACATATCATCACAAAATAGCAGGAAAAAAACAAAGATTAGTTGGGTGCAGTGGCACAGGCCTGTAGCCCCAGCTATTTGGGAGGCTGATGCAGGATGACTGCTTGTGCCCAGGAGTTGGAGGCCAGCCTGGGCAAAACAGCAAGACCTTGTCTCAAACAAAAACAAAAAACTAAAGACAAAGATTAACCTAAAAAGCAAGTACAGAAAGAAAAACGCAGATTATATTCAAAGAGCAACATCAGAACAGCTGATTTTTCAAAACCAACAATGAAGCCAAGATAAATACCTGCAGTGTGCTGAAAAAAAATAGCTGCCAAATTAAAATTCTGTTATCAAGCAAATGTCTCTAAAGAAAGAAGAAAAATAATCACATTTTGGAAGGTCTGAGTTGAAAGAGAAAATAAAGAGCAAAAAAGAGGAAAATTTACAGACAGCCCCAAACAAACATTGATTATACAAAAGAATAACAATACCTTGAGAAGCTTTAAAAAATAGAAGACATAACAATAAAAACACAGTGTATCGAGGAGATTTCAAAGTATTCTTTCTAAAGTTCTTTTACTATATGAAAAAAAGATAAAATTACAATACCAGGCTTTGTTAAGTTATAGCTGCAAGTCACAACATGTATGACGACAACTAATTACAGAATAAAAATAACACGTATTTCCAAACCAGAAAGGGGGAAAAGTAAAATCATAAAAAGAATCCAAAAGAATGTTAAGAAGGGAGAAGAACAAAATCTAGAACATAAGAAACATAGGGAAAAAAAGTTAAATTGGAATATGATTAATTATATCAAATATAAGTGGAATAAATTATCCAGGTAAAAGACAAAGACTATCATGTCAGACCAAATTAAAAAAGAAATCCAAATGAACCAGAACCCAAACAATTCTGAAAAATCATAAAGCTGGAAGAATTATGCTATCTGATTTTAAACTTATTACAAGGCTATAGTTGTCAAAACAGTGTATTGGCAAAAGGATAAAACATAGATCAAGGGAACAGAATAAAGAGTATAGAAATACACCCACACAAATAAGGCCAATTAATTTTTGACAAAGGTACAAAGGCAGTTCAATGGAGAAAGGATATATATATATATATATATATATATATATATATATATATATATTTTTTTTTTTTTCAAACACCACGGTCTGCCTCTAGTGTCCAGGTTGGAGTGCAGGGGCATGATCTCAGCTCACTGCAACTTTCGCCTACTGGGTGCAAGTGATTCTCCTGCCTCAGCCTCCCAAGTAGCTACAACCACAGGTGTGCATCACAATGCCCTGCTAATTTTTGTATTTTTAGTAGAGACAGGGTTTTACCATATTGCCCAGGCTGGTCTCAATTTTCCTTTTTTTTTTGAGATGGAGTCTTGCTCTGTCGCCCAGGCTGGAGTGCAGTGGCGCAATCTCGGCTCACTGCAAGCTCCACCTCCCGGGTTCGCACCATTCTCCTGCCTCAGCCTCTCGAGTAGCTGGGACTACAGGCGTCCACCAACACGCCTGGCTAATTTTTTGTATTTTTGGTAGAGACGGGGTTTCACCGTGTTAGTCAAGATGGTCTCGATCTCCTGACCTCATGATCTGCCTGCCTGGGCCTCCCAAAGTGCTGGGATTACAGGCATGAGCCACCAAGCCCAGCCTGGTCTCAAATTTCTGAGCTCAACTGACCCACCCACTTTGGCCTCCCAAAGTGCTGGGATTACAGGCATAATAATCTTTTCTATAAATTGTTGTGGAAGACTTGGAGATCAGTATGCAAAAAATCATAAACTTCAATCTAAATCTCACACTTTATATAAATGATAATCCATAATGAATCATAGATATAAACGTAAAACTTGGGTCAGATGCGGTAGCTCATGACTGTATAATCCCAGCCTGGGTGACAAGGCAAGACTCTACCTCTGGGAAAAAAACCAACAACATATAAATGTAAAATTATCAAATCTTCTTGCATCCAGGGGTTAGGCAGAGTTTGAAGACATGACATTAAAGACATGGGCTGTAAAATTCATAAACTGAACTTCATCAACATTAAAATATTTCTGCTCTGTGAAAGTCACTATTTAGAAAATAAGCCAGACACAAGAAGAATGTATTTGCAAATCACAAATCTGAATAAAGAACTTGTATCTGTAACATATAAAAAACTCAACAATAAGAAAACTCAATTTAAAAATGGGCAAAAGACATGAACATACACACCACAAAAGAAGATATACAGATAAGTATGTGAAAAGATACACAACACTTCCAGATAGCAGAGAAAATGAAATTAAATCATACCACTACCACTACAGATCTATTAAAATAGCTAAAATTTAAAAAAAAACCAGAAAACAAAACTGACTATACCAAAAGCTGGTGTGGATGCAGAGTAACAGTAACTAATTCATTCCTGGTGGGAAAGCAAAATGGTTTTGGAAAACAGTTTGGCAGTTTCTTATAGAGTTAAACATGTACTTAACTATACAACCAGCATTCCCACTCCTAGGTATTTACTCAAGAGAAATGGAAACCTGTATCTACACAAAAACCTACACACAAACATTTAAGGCAGCTTTATCTATAATTGTGAAAAAACAGAAACAACCAAGGTGTCCAACAGTTACATGAATAAACAAATGGCTTGCCATGGGATGCTTAGCAATGAAAAGGAACTGATTACTGATTTGTGCAACAAAATGGGTGAATCGTTTTTCTTTTTTTAGTAGAGACAGGGTCTTGCTTTGTTGCCCAGGCTGGTCTCAAACGCCTGGCCTCAAGCAATCCTTTGGCTTCAGCCTCCCAAAGTGGCAGGATTACAGGTGTGAGCTGCTACACCTGAACAATATGGTGAATCTTAAAGTGAAGAAGCCAGAAACAAAAGCCTACATATTGTATACTTCCATTTACATCAGGGGTCCCCAGTCTCTGGGCCATGGGCCTGTACCAGTTTGTGGCCTGTTAGGAACCAGGCTACACAGCAGGAGGTGAGCAGCAGGAGTCACTCGCATTACTGCCTGAGCTCTGCCTCCTGTTCGATCAGCAACATTAGATTCTCATAGGAGAACCCTACTGTGAACTGCGCATGTGAGGGATCTAGGTTTCGTGCTCCTTATGAGACTCTAAAGCCTGATGATCTGTTATCATCAGCCACTAGATTCTTGAGGAGGTGGAGCTCAATTTTCCTCCTTTTAGAAAAGGAAATAAGCATGGAAAGAGAGCCTAAATTTCTCCCTTTCCATGCTTATTAATCACAAGGACATTCCTAAGTCCAATGGGCTTGGAAACGGAGAAATAGCAACTCTACAGTAGAAAAACCTGGCAGACTTTACTGAAGTATCACTAGTGCTAAGTCACTTTGACATCATATGCCCCTGATACAATGTGATGAGAAGGGCACTTCACCTCTGTGGTAGTCTTCTCAAAAATCCATAACCACAATTTAATCTTGAGAAAATATCAAACCTGTATTGAAGGACATTCTATAAAATACATCACCAGTCTTCAAAAGTTTCCAAGTAATGAAAATTAAAGACAGACTAAGAAGCTTCACAGACTGGAGGATACTAAGGACACATGATGACTAAACTAATGTGGTATCCTGGACTGGCTCCTTGAACAGAAAAAAGATATAACTGGTAAAATCCAAATAAAGCTTGTAGTTGAGTTAATACTATTATACCGATGTTAATTTCTTAATTATTTTATTATTTATATTTTATTATTCTTTTTTTTTTTTTAGAGATGGGGGTCTCACTTTGTCACCCAGGCAGGAGTCCAGTGGTGTGATCCTAGCTCTCCCAGTTCATAGCAGCCTCGAACTCATGGGCTCAAGCGATCCTCCTGCCTCAGCCTCCTAAGTAGCTAGGACTACAGGCACATGTCACCATGCCCACCTAACTTTAATTTTTTGTAGAGATGGGGTCTTGCCATGTTGCCCAGGTTGTTCTCAAACTCCTGGCCTCAAGCAATCCTCCCCACCACGGCCTCCAGTTACCAGGGTAACAGGTGTGAGCCACCACGCCTGGCCCAATTTCTTAGTGTTGATGATGTATCACCGCTATGGCAAGATGTGAACATTAGGAGATACTGAGGGAAGCATATATGGAGATTCTATCTGCAACTCCTGTAAATCTAAAATTTTCAATGTTACAAGTTAAATACTGCCAATATTTAACTTGAAATACTAAAGAGGATGAGATGCTAGAGAAGAGGAGGAAAAACTGAAACTCATACATTTCTAGTGTGAATGCAAAATAGTACTGTACAGCCATTCTAGAAAACAGTTTGGCAACTTCTTTACAAAGAAGTTAAATGTACATTTTTCATATGACCCAGCAATCCAACTCAAAGTTATTTACCCTAGAAAAATGAAAACTTATGTCCACAAAAGCCTATAATGTTATGTTCACAGCAGCTCTATTCATAATCACCAAAGAATGAAAACCAAAATGTCCTTCAAGGAGTGAATGGATAAAAATAACTATAATCTATCCATAAACGGAATACTACTAATAAAAAGGAACTAACCATTTACACACACAATAAATTTGATGAATCTCAGAGGCAGTATGCTGAATGAAATAAGCCAGTCTCAAAATATTACATAATGTTTGATTTCATTTATATGAACATTTATGAAAAGATAAAACTGTAGTGAGGCTGGGCACGGTGGCTCACACCTGTAATCCCAGCACTTTGGGAGGTTGAAGCGGACGGATCACTAGGTCAGGAGAGCAAGACCATCCTAGTTAACATAGTGAAATCCAGTCTCTACTAAAAATACAAAAAATTAGCCGGGCATGGTGGCGGGCGCCTGTAGTCCCAGCTACTCGGGAGGCTGAGGCAGGAGAATGGCATGAACCTGGGAGGTGGAGCTCGCAGTGAGCCGATGCGCCAATGCACTCCAGCCTGGGTGAGAGAGCGAGACTCTGTCTCAAAAAACAAAAACAAAACAAAACCAAAAAACTGTACTAACTCAGAACAGAAACAGTGGTTGCTAGAGATTAGGGGTGGGAGGCTGGGTATGTTACCAAGGGTAACATGCAGAAGGTGATATAACTGTTCTATGTCCCAGTTGTGATGGTAGTTACTTGAATCTATGTATATATTAAAATTCATAAAACAGTACACACAAAAAGGAGTCAATTTTACTGTATATTAATTGGAAAAAGAAAATTTAAAAAAAGGAAAAAAATTCTATCACATGTGCTGTCTAAAAGAGATACACCTAGGCTGGGCACGGCTGCTCACGCCTGTAATCCCAGCACTTTGGGAGGCCAAGGTGGGCAGATCACCTGAGGTCAGGAGCTCAAGACCACCCTGGCCAAAACAGTGACACCCATCTCTACTAAAAACACAAAAATGAGCTGGGTGTGGTGATGCATGCCTGTAGTCCCAGCTACTCTTAGAGGCTGAGGCAGGGGAATTGCTTGAATCAGGGAGGTGAAGGTTGTAGCGAGATAGCACCATTGCACTACAGCCTGGGAGACAGAGTGAGACTCCTTCTTGTAAAAAAAAAAAAAAAAAAAAAAAAAAAAATTAATAAATAAGTAAAAGAGATACATCTAGGTCAGGTGTGGTGGCTCACATCTGTAATCCCAGCACTTTGGGAGGCCAAGGTGGGTGCATCACTTGAGGTCAGCAGTTTGAGATCAGCCTGGCCAACATAGCGAAACCTCATCTCTACTTAAAAACAACAACAACAACAACAACAAAACACAAAACTTAGCTGGGTGTGGTGGCAGGTGCCTATAATCCCAGCTACTTGGGAGGCTGAGGCTGGAAAACTGCTTGAACCCAGGAGGTGGAGGTTGCAGTGAGCACTCCAGCATGGCTGACAGAGACTCCATCACAAAATAAATAAATAAATAAATAATACATTTAAAACATGGGATATATACACACGATGTATACATGCATTGAAACATCACAATACATCACAATATATCCCATAAATATGTACGATTATATATCAGTTAGAAATTAAGAGCTGGGCAGAGCTCAGGGATCCCTGCACTTTGGGAGACTGAAGAGGAAAGATGGTTTGAGGCTGAGTTCGTGACCAGCCTGGGCAACACAGCAAGTCTACCAGCTCTACAGAAAAATTTAAAAGCTAGCTAAGTATGGCGCACGCACCTGTGATCCTAGCTACTCAGAAGGCTGAAGTAGGAGATCATGTGAACCCAGGAGTTCAAGGCTTCAGTGAGTTATGATCACAATGCTGCACTCCAACCTGGCTGACAGAGACCCTGCCTCAAAATCAATTAATCAATAAATTTTAAATAAAATAAAACATAGGCTACACATAGTTTGTTCATAAAAATCCAATATTTCAAAACATGTGGGATACAATTAAAGCAGGACTTAGAAATGTATAAACTTAGGCCAGGCGCAGTTGCTCATGCCTGTAATCCCAGCACTTTGGGAGGCTGAGATGAGTGGATCACTTGAACCTAGGAGTTCGAGACCAGCCTGGGCAACATGGCAACACCTTGCCTCTACAAAAATAAAAATTAAAAAAATCAGCTGGGCGCAGTGGCTCACACCTGTAATCCCAGCACTTTGGGAGGCTGAGGCAGGCGGATCACAAGGTCAGGAGATCGAGACCATCCTGGCTAACAGGGTGAAACCCTGTCTCTACTAAAAATACAAAAATTAGCTGGGCATGGTGGTGGGTGCCTGTAGTCCCAGCTACTCAGGAGGCTGAGGCAGGAGAATGGTGTGAACCTGGGAGGCGGAGCTTGCAGTGAGCTGAGATGGCACCACTGCACTCCAGCCTGGTGACACAGTGAGACTCTATCTCAAAAAAAGAAAGAAAGACAGAGAAAAAGAGAGAGAGGGAAGGAGGCAGGGAGGGAGAATTAGGGTAAATGTCCAATATCAAGAATGGAAATGAGGCAGTGAGGGATGAATTAGGGTAAACATCCAGTATAATGAATGGAAATGATACATCACTACAGATCCTACAGATGGTAAAAAGATAAGACAATATCATGAACAACTTTTGCCCATAAACTTGAAATTCCCAGAAGAAAAATAATTTATCAAAACTGATACAAGATGCCAGTCTGATTCTCAGGAAGAAAAAACAAAAACTGACACAAAAAATGAAAACCATGAATGGTCCCATAACCAATAAATTCAATCAGTATTGTTTCAACCTGTTCTATCCTAATGTCTTTGTACTGCACAGCTTAACATTTTTTCAAAACATTTGTTTAAACTGAACTTGCTTCCCACTCCTCTCCAGGTCTCTCTGCTTTTATACATTGATTATGCCTTCCAATACTGCTTGCTAAGAGAAATCCTACTCGCCCTTCAAGAATCAGCAAACTTTACATCCGCTATGAAGCATTCCCATCTCTCTCCAAAATGAGCCAAGTACCTCTTCTACAGGGCCACAGCAACCCCATATACTCTCTGACATTGTCACACTGAATGTATTTTGTTTACATACACCTCTCTCCTCAGATTAAGAATTCAAGTACTTGGACTTTGATTTATTTCTCTTGGTGTATGCCCCATGGTTCACCCCATTGCCCAGGCTGGTCTCAAACTCCTGAACTCAGGTGATCCAACTGCTTCAGCCTCCCAAAGTACTAGGGTTACAGGCACGAGCCACTGTGCCCTGCCTGTGGTTGATTTTTAAAATGCTCCTCAGTCTTACCTATAAATGTTATTGCATCCATCCTTTTTAAACCAGAGAAAAAAGGTTTCCTACTATCACTTACCAAAGAGATGTGAAACTAGTCAGTATGGGTGAATGATGTTTCTTGGAGCTTTTATGAGGTTCCAGGCTGCATGATTTACCATGTGATGAGCACACTGCTTGACAAGCCTTGACAGAGCTACAAAAACAGTTCAGCACTCCGTTACTGAATGGATCTTGGATTTAAAAGACATCATGAGGTTGCAGAAGAATAAGTACACTAGAACCACTAACACCTACATCTGATGTTGGATATGTGATTTAACCTACCTGATTAAAGTGAGAAAACTGCAGAATATAAGGATTATCACCCTTCTCCCACTACCTTCTTCACTGCCATGAAGGTAGGTTACATAGGAGACAACCATCATCTCTGTAGGTGATCAATAACCAACAGTTAATAAGGTGAGTTGTCCTAAAACTGACAAAAATAGAATAGGCTGGAAGCAAGGGCAGTAAAACTGGTTGCCTTTCAATTCTGAAGATATTATGTGAATGCCTATGTCAGTCACCGATTCTTGGGATATATCTTTTTTGTGTGTGTGACAGGGTGTTGCTCTGTTACCCAGGCTGGAATGCAGTGGTACGATCATAGCTCACTGCAGCCTTGACCTCCCAGGCTCAAGCAATCCTCCTCCCTCAGCTTCTTTAGTAGCTGGGACCATAGGCATACACTACTGTCCCCTGCTAATTAATTTTTTTTCTTTTTTTCTTTCTCTTTTTCTTTTTTCTTTTTTGCTGAGATGAGGTTTTGTTATGCTACCCAGGCTCGTCTGGAAGTCCTAAGCTCAAGCAATCCTCCTACCTTGGCCTCCCAAGATGCCGGGATTACAGGCATGAGACACTATGCCCAGCCAGATTTATCACTATTAAACCAGCAAGTCCATGACCTAAGTAATGTCTTTCTCATTTTACAGAAGGCAAAACTGCATAACCTTCCCAATGTCAGAGATAGTGATTGGAAAACATTTGTCTAGATTCACAGCCTATTCTTCTGTTCTACAGCAAGGGACTGTAAACTGGGACCACAAACACAGCTAACTCCCATACCCATGGTTTCAGTTACCCGCAGTCAACTGCAGTCTGAAAATATTAAATGGAAAATTCCAGAAATAAACAATTTGTAAGTTTTATTTTTGTTTGTTTTTAGAGATGGGGCTTCACTCAGTCACCCAGGCTGGAGTGCAGTGGTGCAACCGTGGCTCACTGTAGCAGCCTCTACCTCCCATCTCTGCCTCCCTTGTAGTTGGGACCATGGGCATATACCACCACTCCCGGCTTTTTTTTTTTTTTTTTGTAAAGAAGGTTTCTCACTATGTTGTCCGGGCTGGTCTTGAACTCCTGGGCTCAAGCAATCCTCCCACCTTACCCTCCCAAAGTGCTGGGATTACAGGCATGAGCCATTGCACCCAGCCATGTTTTAAATTGTACATGGTTCTGAGTAATGTGATGAAATCTTGCACCATCTAGTACCATCCCGCCCTGGATGTGAATCATCCCTTTGTCCAGCTGTATATGCCACCTGCTCATTAGTCACTTGGTAGCCTTCTTGGTTACTTGAATGTTGCAGTATTGCAGTGCTTATCTTCAAGTTACCCTTATTTTACTTAAGAAATTCCCCAAAGTGCAAGAGTAGCAATGCTGAGAATCTGGAAATGCCAATGTGAAGCTGTAAAGTGCTTCCTTTAAGTAAAAAGGTGAAAGTTCTTGACTTAATATGGAAAAAAAATTGTATGCGGAAATTGCTAAGATCTATAGTAAGAACAAATCTTCTATCAGTGATAATGTGAAGAGGGAAAAATAAATTCACAGTTGTTTTGCTGTCATACCTCAAACTGCAAAAGTTATAACCGCAGTATGTGATAAAGGCTTAGTTAAGAAGGAAAAGGCATTAAATTTCTGGGTAGAAGACATGAACAGAAAACTGTGTTCCAACTTGATGACAATCAGGTTTGGTATTATCTGTGGTTTCAGGAATCCACTGGGGATCTTGGAATATATTTCCCACAGATGGCTGGGAACAGGACTACTCTGTGTGTGTATCTCCTATCTGGCTCACATATTACTTTTTAAAAATTGAGATAAAATCCATTTAGGGTACAATTGGTACCCTAAAATGGTGTGTTTTAGTATATTCACAATGTTGTGGAACCATCACTACTAACTGATTCCAGAACACGTCATCGCCCCAAAAAGAAACTCAGTACCTCAGAGGAGTAACTCCTGACAGCCTCTTCCTACAGTCCTCTGGCAACCAAAAATCTGCTTTCTGTCTCCATGTATTTGCCTATTATGGACATTTCACATAAATGGAATCATGCAATATGTGGCCTCTTTCACTTAGCAAAATGTCTACAAGGTTATCCACATTGTTGCAAGTATCAGTAGTTAATTTCCCTTTGTGGCTGAATTCACTGTATAAATATACCACATTTTGGTTATCCATTCATTGATTGACGGATATTTGGACTGTCTCCACTTTTTGGCTACTATGAACAATGTTGCTAGGTGCATTTGTGTACAAGTTTTTCACTTTTTTTTTCTTTTTCTTTTTTTAGAGTCAGGACCTTGCTGACCTTGCTCTGTCACCCAGGCTGGAGTGCAAGTGGCATGATCATAGCTCATTTCACTGCAGCCTCACACTCCTGAGCTTAAGTGAGCATCCTACCTTAGCCTTCCAAGTAGCTGGGACTATGGGTGTATGCCACCACACCCAGCTAATTTTCTGTATTTTTAGTAGAGACGGGGTTTTGCCATGTTGCCCAGGCTGGTCTTGAACTCCTGGATTCAAGCGATTATCCCATCTCAGCCTTCTAAAGTGTTGGGACTACAGCATAAGCCACAGTGCCCGGCCTTCACACTGTTTTTACAAAGTGAATCGGGGCCAGGCGTAGTGGCTCACACCTGTAATCCCACCAGTTTGGGAGGCCGAGGCAGGCGGATCACCTGAGGTCAGGAGATCATGACAGCCTTGGCCAACATGGTGAAACCCCATCTCTACTAAAAATACAAAATTAGCCAGGCGTGGTGGTGGTGGGCACCTGTAATCCCAGCTACTTGGGAGCCTGAGACAGGAGAATCACTTGAACCTGGGAGGTGGAGGTTACAGTGAGCTGAGATTGCGCCATCGCACTCCAGTCTGGACGACAAGAGCGAAATTCCGTCTCAAAAAAAAAAGTTGAATTATGTATTAACATTGTTCATAATTAATATTTTTCAAAGTGATAGTTACCAACACTAAAAAAAAATTTAACTTTCTATTTCTTAAAAGAAATAAAGGAGGAGGGAGGGCAGGTAGGTCTCTCTGTCTGGTAACAACGGTTCTTCCTTCCTGCACTGACAAAAACCACCTGGGTATGCTAAGCTGTGACTGTTCAACAACTGGCTCTTTTAAAAGACACCCAATGGAGATACCACACGTAAACCTGGACAACTCTTCCTTTACCTTATTGGCTCGACTCCTGAAGGCATTTGAGCTATCAATCCCTGGTCTATACTAAATACATAAATTTATAAACAAATAATAAGACAGGGGAAACTCTTACTTAAGACTACAAAAATTATGGAACTGAAAATGCAGTTCAACAATGACATCAGTGGCCATGAACTATCTGGTAAATGTATATAGAGTAGTATGTACACGTACTTTTTTTTGAAGAAAAAAACTATTACAGGCTCAGGAAATCTGTAAACTTCAGCAAAATTAATAATTCCTGAGTTAGACAAACAGAAACACATCTAAGAAGGCTAACTTGGTGATTTACATAAATATTAAAAAATTAAACTGCTCAAACTAAGTATACACCATTCTTTCCTGACGGAAGACAAGAAGACAATGTATCCTAGGCTTCAGAGTATGAGACCCAAGCTTGATGAATGATTAACAAAATGTCAGCCTCAGAAAAAATACAGTGGCATTCAGAGTTAGTCAGGTAGAGATAACAGTTTTACAAAAGGGAACTTTACTTCTGCCTCACATTATTGCTTAGAAAATAAGAACTGAATTTCTTCACTACTGTCCAACCTTAAATAATTTACAATCTTGTATCTTAAAGCATACCCTTTGAATCACATGTCCAAAGAGAATTACTTGGGGGTCAGAGAGGTACCTTAAAATGGCTTTAAAAACTTAAAGCCAAGATTATTTTAAGATTGCTTACCCCCTTGAATCTTAAAACTGTTAAGATATCTAATTACTGAGCTTTCTAAATTAGTGTTCCCAGTTTTTTTTTTTTTTTTTTTTTTTTTGAGATGGAGTCTCGCTCTGTCACCAGGCCTGGAGTGCAGTGGCACTACCTCGGCTCACTGCAACCTCCACTTCCCGCGTTCAAGTGATTCCCCTGCCTCAGCCTGCCGAGTAGCTGGACTACAGGCAAGCACCACCATGCCCGGCTAATTTTTTTTTTTGTATTTTAGTAGAGACAGGGTTTCACTATGTTGGCCAGGATGGTCTCGAATTCCTAACCTTGTGATCCACCCGCCTCGGCCTCAAAAAGTGCTGGGATTACAGGTGTGAGCCACCACGCCTGGCCCAGTCTTTTTAAAAGTCAAGACAGAAAGAAAATAATATTTGTATGGCACAATGGGGTAAATGATCAAGACTGCTCTGGATCTGAGGTCACTGGTTTGGATGCTGTATCCAAGCTACATTCTGCATGAATGGCCAGAGGTGTGAGGGGACCAGTATCTCAACACATCTGTAACACACCCTGACACAATACACTGGTTGAGAAATTCTAGTTTGAATAACTTGTGGAGATCACAACCTGAAGAGTCAAAATCCATGCAGTAGGTTGAGAAAACTATTTCACAATTCCCCTTGTTTCAAGAGATACGCAATCATCTTTTGCAGCCTTCAATTACAGTCCAGATGTACTAACAGGCAACTATTTCATCTGGAAGATCATCTATTTGGAGATCACTGACACAAAAAACCAAAAACAACAAAGACAAACCAAGCCTCCTTACCTTAGCTCAGAAAGATAAGCCAAAAGAAAACAGGTTAATGGTAAAAATGTATGATTAAATGAAGTTATTGTTTTTTTCCTCCACTTCATATTGATTTATCTTTTCCCATGTCAATTTAAGGTGGTAACCATGGCCAACAACATTCTCTCTCACCTATCACACTAATGCCAAATAAGTAGTAGTGTTTTTGTTTTTTCAAGTGGGGAAATATATGTAGCTCAAAAAAAAAAAAAAAAAAAATATCTAGCAACTAACTCCTTGGCAGTTCCCTTGACTCTCTGATCTTCAAGTCCCAAGGTTCTAAGTACATAATAAATAAGAAAACTACCTGTTCAAACCCAACAGAATGTTTTTTTCTGGTTTGATTGAGGCTCTGAATTTGGAACACAAATATTCTCAGTAATACTTGGTAATTCATTAAGTTACTGCTTGTGTAAACTTGCAGGATACTTAACTTTAGGAGATTATAAATCCTAACATGCCCCTGGGGGCCTTCTGCTTTTATTCCTACTTACAAAACATTCAACATTTTTGTTTTTAAAAACAATGCACACAGGCCAGGTGCAGTGGCTCACACCTATAATCCCAGCACTTTGGGAGGCCAAGACGGGTGGATCACCTGAGGTCAGGAGTTCAAGACCAGTCTGGCCAGTATGGCACAACCCCATCTCTACTAAAAATACAAAAATTAGCCAGGTGTGGTGGCGCACACCTGCAGTCCCAGCTACTTGGGAGGCTGAGGCAGGAGCATCACTTGAACCCAGGAAGCAGAGGTTGCAGTGAGCTGAGATCGTGCCACTGCACTCCAGCCTGCGTAACAGAGAGAGATTCTGTCTCAAAATAAATAAATACATACATACAAAGAAAATTAAAGCAATACACGTAAGTATTACTTCCATAAAACAAACCAGGAAGTACAGTAAAACATAAAATATTAGCATTTGGGCCTTTTGTGTGAATTACATTTCTCTACCTTCAACCCAGAAAAGGGATCTGAGTGTCAATGTGACATAAATGACATAGCAACAGTGTGAGATCTTCCAATGAAGGGAGGTATTAGAAGAAAATCCAAGCAGTTTGATTTGGATTAACAGTTCTACCCCAAACACCTAAGAGAAATTTGAACTCCAGTACTGTCTCCTATAATATGGAATATAACAAATGGACAGAAGTCATCATCTCTACACCTTTTTACCATGCCACACAAGCAAAATAAAGTCACAATGTGAAACTTTATTCCACTGGCTATAACCCTCTGGAACCAAAAGATGGAAAACTTCATTTGGGATATACAGTAATTTAAAGAAAAATTCAGCATTTATGAATTTAATAACTGCTGCTACCATTTGAATACCTCTTATAAACCAAACACAGTATCAGATGCATATTCTGATTTTAGAAATAAACAAACTCAGAGGTTAAATAATCTGCCAAAAACAACAGGATTACTAAGTGGTGGAAGCCAGATCTGTTTAGAATTCAAAGCCTAAATGGGTTCTTTTCACTAAATTTAATACTATTTCCTTAATTCTCCAAACTGATTTATTATAGCCTATCCAAAATACTATAATAAAATGAACTGCTTTAAATTTGGAGGCAAGGAGGGGGTGGGACACTGAGTTTCAATAGTCAGGGTTCTTCATTATTTTCTTACCTGAATAGGCTGGCCACCAGGCCACAAATTGTATAAAAATCAGATTTTAAATGATGGAAAAGCTTTTCTGTGTGGCTGCTGAAGGGAGAAAAGAAGACAACTGAGACATGCCCCACCATGCTGGCTGGGGGTTGGTGACATCTGTGGGCCTCAGTGTTGGGCTCCAGATGCAACAAAGCCTAAAGTTTTGAATATGTATGAAGGTCAATGTGATGTTTTCCAAAAACAGTCATAAAAGATGGCTGTGAAAAACCCACTAGGATAACAACTGTATGTAACAAGAGCATATAGGTAGCTGCAGATGAACGTTCAGGTCCTTAGCTGTGGTGTTTAAAAATTCTTCAGACCAGGCCGGGTGCTCATGCCTGGAATCCCAGCACTCCGGGAGGCTGAAATGGGTGGATCGCCTGAGCTCAGGTGTTCGAGACCAGCCTTGGCAACATGGTGAAACCCCATCTCTACTAAAATACAAAAAAAAAAAAAAATTAGCCAGGCATGGCGGTGTGCGCCTGTAGTCCCAGCTACTTGGAAGGCTGAGGCAGGAGAATTGCTTGAACCCGGGAGGTGGAGGTTGCAGTGATCTAAGGTTGTGCCACTGCACTCCAGCCTGGCAACAGAGTGAGACGCTGTCTCCCAAAAAAAAAAAAAAAAAAAAAAAAAAAAATCTTCAGACCAGTGCGGTGGCTCATGACTCAGCACTTCGGGAGGCTGAGGCAAGAGGACTGCTTGAGCCCAGGAGTTTGAGACCAGCCTGGGCAACATGCTGAGACGTTGTCTCTACAAAAAAATTCAAAAACTACCCACAAAGAAAACCCTAGGTCAAGATAGCTTCACTGGAAGGAAAAATGAACTGGTCAGGAAGACAGACAAATAGAAGCAAATAATGAAAACATTTTATTTACCATTGATAACCTTCTTACAACAAATTATGTAGCAAAATACATGTTTGAATACTTTTAATTGCTAGGCAATAGTCTATTTTCTTTTTTCTTTTTTTTTTTTTGAGACGGAGTTTCGCTCTTGTTGCCCAGGCTGGAGTGCAATGGCGCAGATTTTGGCTCACTGCAAACTCCGCCTCCCAGGTTCAAGCGATTCTCCTGCCTCGGCCTCCGTAGTAGTTGGGGTTACAGGCATGTGCCACCACGCCTGGCTAATTTTGTATTTTTAGTAGAGATGGGGTTTCTCCATGTTGGTCAGGCTGGTCTCGAACTCCCGACCTCAGACCAGTCCGCCTGCCTCGGCCTCCCAAAGTGCTGGGATTACAGGTATGAGCCACTGCACCCGGCCTATTTTCATTTTTTTACAAAAGGTAGACAACTCCAAAGCAGATGGCCATTTGTAGCCATTCTATATAATCTTGAATACACAAAACACTGGCCAGTGGCTCACGCCTGTAACCCCAGCACTCTGGGAGGCTGAGGTGGGTGGATCACCTGAGGTCAGGATTTCGAGACCAGCGTGGCCAACACGGCGAAACCCCACTTCTACTAAAAATACAAAAATTAGCTGGTTAGGTTGGCAAGCTCCTGTAATTCCAGTTCCTTGGGAGGCTGACAGAGGAGAACCACTTGAACCCAGGAGGCAGAGATTGTGCTACTACACTCCAGCTTGGGCAACGGAGCGAGACTCCATCTCAAAAAAAAAAAAAAAGTTTTAAAGTGCCGATAAATACAAGTTCCTGGTCTGCCTACAGTTATCACTTAATAATACAAAGCAAACAAGAAAGCCAAGTTAGTGGATTACCTGAGAGAACAAGACACAGAGAAGATGTTAATGCAGGGAGGTGGCCTTCTCCAAACACATCCTTAACACACACTATTCAAGTAATTCCCAAACTGTGATAAAAGAACCACTGGGAATAAGACCTCTGATCTATATTCACAAGTCTATAGGTGAGCAAAGGTAGACCTTTTCCTGTGTCTGAGATGGGAAGATTACCTTCTCTATCTAGAAGCAAAAGAACCCTAGACTCACCAAGACTAGCTAATAGACACTGTACACGAGTAATTGAGGTAATCTACACTGGGTGTGAGTTACATACTGATCCACCCCTAGGCAGCAATTCATACCTCACCCACCCAACAGGCTACATTCGAAACAGGAAGTACAGGTCAAAAGTCTCATTAAAAAAATAAGAACTCTTGGCAGCTGAAAATGAAAATAAAGAATGGGCCGGGCGCGGTGGCTCAAGCCTGTAATCCCAGCACTTTGGGAGGCCGAGACGGGCGGATCACGAGGTCAGGAGATCGAGACCATCCTGGCTAAAATGGTGAAACCCCGTCTCTACTAAAAAATACAAAAAACTAGCCGGGTGAGGCGGCGGGCGCCTGTAGTCCCAGCTACTCGGGAGGCTGAGACAGGAGAATGGCCTGAATCCGGGAGGCGGAGCTTGCAGTGAGTGAGCTGAGATCCGCCACTTACCTAGCCTCTGGGCAATAGGAGAGCAAGACTCTATCTCAAAAAGAAATAAGAATGGTGAATGACATGCTATGGCTCTGTAATCCTGTTAATTTCTGGGGAGGCCGAGGCAGGCGGATCACGAGGCTGAGGATCAGGACTATCCTGGCCACACACGTGTGAAACTCTGGCTCTACTAAAAAATATACAAAAATTAGCTCAGTGGCGGGCTCTCAGTCCCAGAAGCACTGGGAGGCTGAGGCAGGAGGAATGGCATGAACCCAGGATGCAGAGTTTGGCAGGAGAGCCTAGGATTGCCACTGCACTCCAGCCCGGGCTAGATGACACTCTGCCCCAAAGCAACAGAAGAAACGACAGCACTGGCAATAAAACACTGTTCTTCTGAAAGTACAAGCAACTGTGCCAAGTACCCATATGCCAGGAGCATTTCCAATTTCTTCCTTTATCCTGTAATCCTGAGATGAGGCCACTATTGCATCAGAAGTATTAATCCCCGGCAAAAATCCTGGAGGTAGGTGGCTCACGAATCTGCCATGATGAAGAGACTAAGGCTAGTGTTGCCCATGAAGCCAGGTCCTTAATCTCGTAGAGACAAGAACTCCCAGACTTGAAGAAGTTAAGTAAACTTCCCCAAACTCAAAGTGGGAGTTCTTTCCCACTATCCGGCTGCCTTTGCCTCCCTACCAGCAATCTCAATTAATTATCTATTCTACCCCCTTCTCATTTCTGTAGCTGTTTCAGAAACTATACCTAAGACACAAAGCAAATAGGAGTTATCATAAGAAAACACCTCCAAAAGATACTAAGTTGTGCTATGATATGCCTATTATTAGAAAATGTCAATCAATTTTAAGCTTGGAGGGCAGTGACAGTTTGGAGATCTTCAGCACAATACCTGCCAGAAATGTAGCAGGTACTCAGGATCTGCTGAATGAACAACATCTTTTGAGTGGTTATGAATTCAATAACCCAAAATGACTATCTTGTACTTCTGGATATGACATGATACCATTTTTTGGAAAATAATTTATCCATTCATTTTAAACAGGGTAGCTTTCTTAAAATTTATAGAACATTGATGAGATAGCTAAATTGAGAAATGCCCATTAAAGCATTAGTCATAACTTCAGGAAAATTCCAAGTGTTCACTTTTCCAAGCAAATTAAAATGTTTCAGCTAATAAAACCTGTCAGAAAAACCCACAAGACAAGAAAGTATAAAAAGAAAAGAGGAGCCAATATAAGAGCATTTAAGATGTCACACATAAAAAATTATAAAACATTAACCTAACTTGTACCTTGGTATTTAACCCTAAAACTATCACCTCAGATAACACAATATTTTCCATGCAAGAAAACATTATCACCATGAATGTAAAGAAGCTTGCCCACCATAGCAACTGTTGCTAAGAACGGTTTTTTAATATCTAAGACTGAAAGACAGAATTTGTAGAAACCAGTTAAAATGCCACTCCTAGCAGTATCTTGTGATACTGTGAGTGCTTTCACCTTAAACTTTTTAAAAGACTCAATCTTTGACTTCTACATGTTTTTTTTAAAAAAAGGTACATCTGGGAGCACTCAGTGTAAGAAAACTACCAATTGTCTATAATCCAATGAAAATACATCCTTTGTTACAATGACAGCAGTTACTTTTCCTTAATAATCCTAGAGGAATTTCTTCATTTGAAAAGCTGGCTGGCCTAGATTTCTCTATAAACTAAATGACATGCTACTTTTGAAATTATCCATCTCAGAAGTTCAAAGAAATTTAGGTATAAGAACACATTAATACTCTCACGAAACAAACCTTATCCAGGTTACCTATGAATTGTGACAGATCAAAGTCCAGTTTCTCATTTCAAATCAAGTATCACATTATTTATTACCTTAAAATACTAAGCCCTTACCTAATTCAATGGCAAATCATACTGGTTTTCAGTTTCTTAACTTGTACAAATCATACTGAAATATTTATGCAAAAGCTGTCATACAGTTGAATATTATAGACAGTTAACATCTCTCTTTTTTTTTTTTTTTTGAGACGGAGTCTCTCTCTGTCCCCCAGGCTGGAGTGCATGATCTCGGCTCACTGCAACCAACCTCCATCTCCCAGGTTCAAGTGATTCTCAGCCTCCTGAGTAGCTGGGACCACAGGCACGCACCACCACACTCAGCTAATTTTAGTAGAGACAGGGTTTTACCATGTTGGCCAGGCTGGCCTTGAACTCCTGACCTCAAGTGATCCACCCACCTCAGCCTCTCAAAGAGCTGGGATTACAGGTGTGAGTCACCAAGCCCGGCCAACAGTAGAAAAGGGTACTCAGGGAATATAGTTCGAAAGTCATGACTGTTGGCTGGACCAGGATTCTAGACTAGCTCTAGGGCTGAGATATCTTAGTAGATCAGTTAACTATTCATGTGGCCCAATATCCCTTACTCTAAACCCAAAGTCAAACATAATCTCTAAAGTCTTTCATGCCCTCAAATGCTAATCTTGTAATCATCTTTCTATTCAGGTAGTAACTCAAAAGAAATGGTCTCATTTCCTTCATCATCTGACTAAAATTTAGTTAATCCATATTTTATGAATCCAACCAATAGGACACTGTTAAAGAACAAAAACAAAAGACTTTTCTTGAAAGCTAGAAACTCCATTCTGTAGTGATGATTCCCAGATCTGACTCTTAAACTCAACAACCTCAACAGACAATGACAGGGAGAAAAGATCTTACAACTTTGAGCTGAGCTGGGGTGGGGTGGGAGGTGTGAGAGAACAGAGAGACAGTTACAAATTCACAAAAATATATCATCCATTTCCATCTCCTCTAAAAAATATGAAATAAGCCTTAAAAGGTTGTCATATAAACTATTATTAAGCCAATAAAAACTAATGAAGAAATTATGTCATTTATCCAAAATATGGAAAAGCCACCTATTTACAGGAATCCTATTAATGTCCTAGATCTTCAGAAACTACATTTCACTAAGCTGGTCATCAAGCCCCTTCAAACTGCATCTAAGGACAATAATAATATTCAAACATCAAGAAAGAGGTACAGGTTCCACTCAACACCATTATTCCATGGAGTCTTCCAGGACTAAGTCATTTTATAGAATCTTTGCTATCTTTGTTCTCTAGAAAATAACATCCCAAAGACTCTGAAACAAAACCAGCAAAACTCCTGTATTTGTTTTCCATTGTGACATAACAAATTATCACAAACAAAAAAACACAAATTGATTATCTTACAGAAGTCAGCGGGCTTGACTGGGTCTCACAAGGGCTAAATGAGGGTATCCAGTGGACTAGTTCCCTGCTGGAAACTCTGGAGAAAATCTGCTTCCACATTCATTCATATTGGCTGAATTTAGTTCCTTGCAGCTGTAGGACTGAGGTTCCCACTTCCTTGCTGGTTTTCAGCTGGGACTGGCCTTTCCTACTAGAGGCTGCCTGCATTCCCCCTCTCATGCTTTCAATCTGGTCTCCTCCAGTAATGGCAGGCTAAGTCGTTCTCATGCTTCAAATCTCGGACTTCCCCTTCTGCCTCATCTCTGACACCAGCCAGAAAAAGTTCTCTGCTTTTAAGTGCTTATGTGAGTAGAATAAACCCACGCAGAAAATCCAAGATAATCTACCTAAGATCCTTAACTTTAATTAAATCTACATAACATACTCAGGTTCCAGGGTTTATAGTATGGAAATCATAGGGGAGCCATTATGCTTACAACAGTCTGCCTTCTAGTTTCCAAGGATTCATCTCTCTTCCAAATGCAAAACACATCCATCCCATCCCAAGGTCCCAAAGGTTTCCCATCTAAAGCTTATTTCAAAAGTCCCAAATCTCATTCATCTATTCAGGTGTGGATGAGGTTCTGGGGATAAAACAGTAAGTCCAACTCCTAGGGCACAATTCCTAAGAAAACAAGTTCTCTGCTCCCAAAATACTATTGTGAGACAGACATAGAATAACAGTTATAAACATTCCAGTTCAAACGGGCAAAATGTAAAAGAAAACAGAGCCACGGGTCCAAAGTAGTTTCAAAATCTAGGGAATCTCTATTCCACTTCAAAGCCTGGGAAAAAATCCTCTCCAGCTTTTAGCTCCACCCCTCTGGGCTCTCCTATCTCCATCTGAGTCACCCTTCTTTTTTTTACGAAAAGCAACACATTCACATGTGAGTAGTTTTATCAGCCTGCTTCCTATCAGTAGAATCTGGGGGGTCCAACAGCCCTATTACTTTCTGTCTCTTTCAATCCAAAAGAGAATTGTTTATGTTGGCATAAAATTCTCAAGAACCTAACAGGCTGTGGAAGTATTCCACAGGGGTTCACTACATTAAAGTTCACATTCACAAATAAACCAGGCTGCACATTTAATACTTTGCTTGGAAATCTCAGCTAAATATACAAGTTCATCACTTACAAATTTGGCTTTCCATATAACCATAGGATAAAATTCTGCTAAACTTAGTTGCTGCTACGTAACAAGGGTCCCCTTTCTGCCCGTTTCCAATAAGAAAGACCTCACTTCTGTCTGGGCCCTCATTAGCAGAGTCACTAACATCCATATTGCTATTAAAAGTCTGTCCTAGGCCTTTTCTTTTTTCTTTTTTGACAGGGTCTCACTCTGCCACCCAGGCTGGAGTGCAGTGGTGCCATTACCACTCCCTGCAGCCTCGACTTCCTGGGCTCAAGTGATCCTCCTGTGTTCTAGGCCTTTTCTATCATGCCCCTTAAAATTATTCTAACCTTTATCTACTGCCACTTCCATTTTTAGGTAATAGTACCCCACTCCTGGTACCAAAATCTATACTAGTATTCGACTGCTGCTATAACAAATTACTACAAATGTAGTGGCTAAAAATAACACAAATTTATTATTTCACAGTTACTTAGGTCAGAAGTTGGGTGGGCTTGGCTAGCTAGGTCTTCTGCTTAGGGTCTCATGAGGCCAAAAAATCAAGGTCTCTCAAGGTTGCATTCCTTGATGGAAACTCTGGGAAATTCACTTTCAAGCTCAATCAGGTTGTTGGTCAAATTCAGGTTCCTTCTGGTTGCAGGACTGAGGTCCCCATTTCTTGCTGGTTGTCAGCCAGGGACTGGTCTTTGCCACTAGAGGCTGCCCACATTCCTTCTGATAACTTTTCATGTGGTCCTCTCTAGCAAAAGCAAATTGAGTCCTTCTCAAGCTTCAAATCTCTCTGATTTCCTTTTCTGCCCATTTCTCTGACCCCAGTTGGAGAAAGTTCTCTGCTTTTAAGGACTCATGTGATTAGATTGGGCCCAGCCAGAAAATCCAGGATGATTTTTCTATTTTAAGATTCTTAAACTTAATTACACCTGCCAAGTTCCTTTTGCCATGTAACATATGGTAGTTACAGATTCCGGGGATTAAGGTATGGACAACTTGGGAAGAGGGAGATGTAATTCTGCCTACTACAAATCCAACTCCTATGGAAGGGTTTTTTTTTTCTTAAGATGGGGTCTTGCTATGTTGCCCAGGCTGGAGTGTAGTTGTGTGATCTCAGCTCATTGCAAGCTCCGCCTCCCAGGTTCACGCCATTCTCCTGCCTCAGCCTCCCAAGTAGCTGGGACTACAGGCACCCGCCACCATGCCCGGCTACTCTTTTGTATTTTCAGTAGAGACGGGGTTTCACCATGTTAGCCAGAATGGTCTTGATCTCCTGACCTCATGGTCCGCCCCCCTAGGCCTCCCAAAGTGCTGGGATTACAGGCGTGAGCCACCGTGCCCGGCCCCTATGGAAGGGATTAAACTCACTTCCTAAAGAAAATCATCCCTTTCTTTAAGAGTGTGAAGTACAGGTGTACAAATTTTACTTACGTGAAGTAAAGTATATATACATACATGCATACATATGTCTTTACTTATGTGACACAAAGATTTATGTTCAGAGATAGAGACAATAGTAAAAACAAGCACTCACTCTGGATGAGTGAGTAGGCAAAGGAACTAAATGCGCAGTATGGAAAAGGAGTTGCCACCTGTTTCATCCTCAAACTGCAAGGCATTTCACCCATAACTACTTAGAAACTAACCCACGCTCCTCCTTAAATGTGTATTTCTCTTCTCTGTATTCCACAAAAAAGTACATAACTAAGCATTGTTTTGTTTTTAAAGAAAAGTCACCTCAGGGGGACCTAACTTTGTAATGAATTGATTAATCAATCTAAGCAAATTTCCAATCTTTCATTCAAGTCATACACCCTCCCCCAATAGCAAACCAAAGCCAAAAATTTCAAAGTCACAGAAGGACAAAAACATGCCCTGCTAAGACTGCAGGTGAACTTTTGAGAATACCACAGAGGAGAACTAGTATTGGTACTGGACTTTCAGCCCCAGGTTCACCAAGCCAGTAAGGCCAAATACTTACAACAAAAACCTACAACTACAAAGATAATATTCTAAAGCCCTGTCTACAGTCAAATTCTTGACTATAAATTTTACCTAGAACAGAAGAGCCCCCAATATACCAGCTAGTCCCTTTACAGTGACAGGTAAAAGCTACTTACTACACTTACTACCTGCCAGACACTGTCGTAAGCACTTGACACAAATTGTCTTATTTACTCCTCTCCATAAACTCACAAGCTAGAAAATACCATCATCCCCCTTTTACAGACGGGAAAACAGGCTTAGAGAGTTTAGGTCACACAACTAAGTCGCAATGGCCCTGATATCTGACAACCTAGGCAGTGTGGTTTTTAATCACTGGGCCTATACTGCACTCCTTAGATGGCATGAAGTCTCCAATTCTTGGAAAAATCTTCCCTTCTTAGTTTTCTTTTCTTTTTTTTTTTTTTTGAGACGGAGTCTCGCTCTGTCGCCCAGGCTGGAGTGCACTGGCAAATCTCAGCTCACTGCCACCTCCGCCTCCCAGGTTCAAGCGATTCTCCTGCTTCAGCCTCCTGAGTAGCTGGGATTACAGGCGACCGCCACCAAGCCCGGCTGATTTTTGTATTTTTAGTAAAGACGGGGTTTCACCGTGTTGGTCAGGCTGGTCTCGAACTCTTGACCTCGTGATCCACCAGCTTCGGCCTCCCAAGCGTTGGGATTACAGGCGTGAGCCACCACACCCGGACTCCCTTTTTAGTTTTCATTTTCTCTCCTCATATCCCATTCTCGTAGAATTAAACAGTTGAAAAGTAATCAAGTCTTCCCAAATAATTTGCCATCTCTTTTTCAGAACTCTTTCCTCCACACAAAGCAATAGTCAAGATGCAACTTCTCCTGACCCTGACTCTGCTTCCCCAAAACAAACTACAGAAGCTCCACCCATCACCTGCTTAATCTAGAAATGTTCCAACACTGCAAAAACACACAACGAAAAACAAAATTGAAAAGTCCTACTCTTTCAAAAGGTCACCAACATATGTATACTCTTAGCCAAGCTTTCTCTCCATACCTCTTTTTCTATCCAGGCTCCTAAATAGTCCTTAACTCCAACTCTAGACGTTCTGCCCCACGTCTTGGTCCCTTCCCACTTTCTCCCCAGCAACTCCGCCTGGGGTTCTCTCCACCTCGCACCCACTCTGCAGGTGGGAAGCTCAGCCCCGCCCAGATGGACCCTAAGAAGGCCCCTACTCCAGCTGCCTAGTTCCGCCGCAGGGTTCACCGCACACTACCCAGCAGGCACCACTCCCTCCGCACCCTCCCCCAGCACCCCACTGCGGCCCCACCCCTCAAGTTCCCTTCCCCCTCTGACGACCCCCTCCTCCAAGTTGTCCCCTAGTCCCCACCCAGTCCGGCCCTTTCCTATGCAATAAGCTGGACTCCGGCAGCCGATTCCCACCCTCACATCGGCCTCTGCCCCCAAACCTCGCCCTCCGCCCTGGGGGGTGGCCCTGGGCCTCCCAGATGGGCTGCAGGGGCCTCGGTTGGTGTATGGGTGAAGGTGGGGGCAGGGGAAGGCAACGGGCCGCTAGGGAGTCTGCTGGAAGCGTGAGTGGCGGCCGCGCTCCGCTGCCCTATCCTGCGCCCACCCCACCCTCCAACGACCTCGCCTGGCGACTCCCAAGGTACCTGTGGTGGAAGCGGCAGCGGCAGTGGCCGCTCTCCCCTCTGCTCACACAGACAATATGGCGGCGGTGGAGGAGGAGACACACGGCTCGGCCGCCAGCCGCAGGGACCAGAGCGAGGCTGCAGCCGCGGCTGCCGGAAGCGGAAACCCCCTCCTACCAGGAGGCGGGGCGAGACAGCTTCCGACTCCGCCCCCAAAGGAATCTAGCTGAGTGCGGCCATGCTGGGCTGTCCTATTGTAGCCTTAGGGATTCAGTTCTGGCCTAGGGTGCAAAATGGAAGGAATTCCCAACGCAAAGCAGAATAAGGAGACTTGCAATAGTTACGCGCATTTTATTTCAATAGTGTTGACAAATGACAACAGAGAGAATACGAACCTCCCACTAGGTGAACAGTTGGTTTGATCCAAGTTAATATGGCGGTACCCAGGTTTCCCGCACTTCACCCAGCTGGCCCCTCCTTTCCTGAAAAGAACCATGCGCGACCTGCAGAGCTGTAGAGCCAAGCATTCTGGGAGCTGAAGTCCCTTTTGCTCTGACCCCCTCGTTTAAAATTAGGGTTTCAGCAACACTTTCTATTCAAACTTGGAGTTCGGAAGAAGTGAATGAAAGTTGGACCCTAGAAAGGGCATGGCGCAGGAGTCTGGGAAGTGAGGATACTAGGTCTCAAGAGACCAAGGCCCAATTCCTTCCTCCTACAGAAGTCTTGCCTAGAGCTCTGCGTTCAAAATATAGTGTTTTTTCCCCTTCTATCTGCCTCCCACCCCGGCTCTCCTTTCCCGAGCTACCTCCCCAAAACAGTCACAGAGCACCTTCTACCATGCAAAGTTCATCATGGTCTCCTCATGATCAAAAATCTCCCATGGACCTCTTTGTGCACCAAAGATAGCCCAAACTCTTCACTTGACATTCAAAGTCCTCCATAATTTGGCCAAACCCTCTTTTCCAGCCTCCTATTTTGCCACTCTCGTCTCAAATTCCGGAAGCTTCCACCCACTAAAACTGCAAACAATTCCTGGAACTTAGCTGTGTTGCCTCCCTCGCTTTGCACTGGCAGTTACTTCTCTTACTGTCACCTCATGGACTGGATAATTTCTGTATGCCGATTGAACTAATTCAGGGATCCTTTCCTCTTGGGGTCTTCTCTCTGTTGAACTCCCTCAAACCCAGGCACTATCAGTTAGTAACCTGAGGACCTCAGTCTGTCTCCTCCATCAGACTGTGAGCCCCTAGTGGACAGAGCTCCATCTGATGATTAACCTCTCCTTTGCAGGCCCTGCTAAAAGCTGAAGCATCTAGGAGTTGCTGAAAGGAGTTCAAATGTTAGTCTCACCTCTGATGGGACAGAGGTGTGAGCACTGGAATGAAGGTGAGGAGGCCAGGTTATTTCAGTACCAACCATTATCCCTAGCTGTCTCAGAATAGCTGGTTGTCTCAGGAATAGGCCTCTCCACACTCCACAGCCCTCCTTTCACAGTTTGTCAGCTGACTAGCACCTCTGCTCCCAAAGAGGCATCTCCTGCCCACGGGGTTAGGGCCGGTGGTGGCTGCAGACTTATGGTGATGGCCTCAGGGAGGTGGCTGTGGCCTTCTCTGGACCTCATCTGCTAGGCAGCTTGTGACATCTGATCCCAATTGCCTGGGAACCCATAACAGTTTTTCTCTCAGTATCCTGTAACTGGTGATTCCTCACCTCTGGGCCTCAATTTCCCCACTTGTGGACTGAGGAGGTTATACAAGATAATCCCAAAGTTTCTGGGAAGTCATCTTTCAGGAAATGATACCCTTCTACCTACCTCTTGAACGTATCTTTTTGGCTCTCGTGGCTTTGTTTTTCCCAACTGTATTCACATTTGTTTAACTCACAACAATTCATCATTTGCTATGAGCCAGACACTGTGCTAGGTACTAGGGATGTGTTATGAGCAAGACATACACCAGGTGCTTACTGGTGGAGCTCACCTTTTAAAGTGAGAAGCAAGTAATGCACAGGTAAACAAATGCATAAACAAAGTAATTTCAGGTAGCAATAAGTGCTACGAAAGGAAAAGATAAGTAGCTGTGAAATATAGAACTTTAGCTTGAGTGGTTCAGAAGGTCCTTTTGAGAAGGAAACAGTAAGTGCAAACATCCCAAGGCAGGAAAGAGCATCACAAGTTTGAAGAAGGAAGCCATGGTGGCTGAAGCACTGCAAATAAAGGGAAGAAGAGGAAGAAATATGGTGGGAGAGGTGGGCAGGGCATTCAGGTAATGATAAGCTGGGTTTTCATCTGAGTGTAATGAAGATATTTCCCATTGCTTAGCCTTCTTGCCTTTCTGATCTCAGCCTCTCTCACAGCATTAGTTCTTCATTCTTCTTCCTAGTTCTGGCCTCTATCTGTGACTTCATTCAGAGGGCTCAACTGGGCACACATATACAACCCTAATACTCATGCAGGACATAATTGAAACCCAACTCCTGCCATCTACCAGGCCAACCTCATATAGGTCTCCCATCTCAAGAGGCTTACCATCCCAAGTGTTCACCTAGTTTTGGACTTAACATTTATCCTTAACTCTTACTCTCCCTGATCCCCCACATCACACCTCTCAGGCTAGTCTTTCTGCAAACAACAGCAGCAGGAGCAACAGTTAAGATGTTGAGAGTAATTGCACTGTGCCACACACTGAATGTTCATCATCTCACTTAATCCTCATGTCAGCCTGATGAGGCAGAAACCAAAAGTATCTCGCTGTACAGATGAGGAGACTCAGGTTCACAGAGATCATAGGCTATGCCCAAGGTCACATGCTGGAGATGGAGCTTGCATTTCAACCTGGGCTATTAGAGTGAGTCTCTCTCTCTCTCTCGCTCTCTCTTTCTTTTGAGACAGGGTCTTGCTCTGTTGTCCAGGCTGGAGTGCAGTGGCATGATCATAGCTCATTATAACCTTGAACTCCTGTGATTAAGCGATCCTCCCACCTTAGCATCCTGAGTAGCTAGGACTACAGACATGCACCACCATGCCTGGCTCATTTTTAATTTAGTAGTCTTTTTATTACTATTATTATTATTGTAGATGGGGTCTTGCTATGTTGCCAGGGCTGGTCTTGAACTCCTAGGCTCAAGCAATTCTCCTGCCTTGGCCTCCCAAAGTGCTAGGATTTCAGGCAAAAGTTTTAATCATGCACTAAGAACCTAAGTGTATTAGCTTTCTATTGCTGCTTAACAAAATCACCCCCAAAATATAGTGGCTTAAAACAACAATAGTTTATTTTATGTTTGTGTGGATTGGCAGTTTGGACATGTCTCAGCCGGGACAGCTCTTTTCTGCTCCAAGTGGTCTTTCCTGGCTTACTCTTACATTTGCTGTCAGTGAGCAGGTCAGCAAACTGGTTAGAACTCTATGGCCTCATTCACATGTCTGACAGCTGGTTGGGGTTGTTGGCTTGAGTACCTTGGTTCTCCTCTATATTGCTTCTTCAGTAAGCTAACTCAGGCTTCCTTACATGATGGCCTCCAAAAGAAAGAAAACAAAAGCAGCGAGATATCTTCAGACCTAGGCTTAGAAATAATATAGTGTCATTTTCTCTGTATTATATTGATCAAAGGCAGTCACATGGCCAGCTCAGATTCAAGGAAAGTAGAAATAGATTCCATTTCTTCATGAGAAAAACATCAAATCATACTGCGCAAGAAGTCATGTGTATAAGGATGGTGGAATTGTTGTGGCCACCTTTGCAAACATTATATCACATAAGTAACCATAGGCATGGAACTGGTTAAATAAATTATGGTACAGTCAGACATGGAGCTATTCACAGCAATGAGAGCTAACATTTTTGAGCACTTAATATGTGTCACTGTACAAGATGCTTTACATCTATTAACTCATTTAATTCTCACAACAGCTCTCTGTGACCAGTACATTTTTAATCCCCATTTTAGAGATTAAGTACACCAAGTCTCAGAGAGGTTAAACAACTAGTCCAACATCGAACAGCAAGTGACAAAGCCATTGAAAAGAATGAGGACAGTATTATGTCCTGACATAGAAATCTGGCCCTGACATTCTGTTATACAATACAAAGCAAGAGACAAACAGTAGTTTGGTCAGAAAACATTTAAAAAGCACATTTAAAATATTAGGAGATGTGTGTGGTTTTTTTTGTTTTTTTGAGGTCGAGTTTCACTCTTGTTGCCCAGGATGGAGTGCAATGGTGCGATCTTGGCTCACTGCAACCTCCGCCTTCCAGGTTCAAGCGATTCTCCTGCCTCAATCTCCCAAGTAGCTGGGATTACAGGTGCCCACCACTCCCAGCTAATTTTTGTATTTTTAGTACAGATAGGATTTCACCATGTTGGCCAGACTGGTCTTGAACTCCTGACCTCAGGTGATCGCCTGTCGTGGCCTCCCAAAGTGCTGGGATTACAGGTGTGAGCCACTGTGCCCGGGTGGAGATGTATGTCTTATAAAAATTAGTAGAATAAAAATTTTTACATGTCTTATAAAAATTAGTAGAATAAAAATTTTTACATGTCTTATAAAAATTAGTAGATGTATATGACTTATAGTTTTAGATAAATTCAGGAAGAATTTACTGCAAACTATTAATGGAGCTTATCTTTGAAGAGAAGAAAAGGAGAAAACTTTTATTTAAACACCTCTGTTTGTATTGCTTGAATTTTTTTTTTTTTTTTTTGAGAGAGAGTCTTGCTCTGTTGCCCAGGCTGAAGTGCCGTGGCAACAGTCACAGCTTACTGCAGCCTCAACCTCCAGGGTTCAAGTCGTCCTTGCACCTCAGTCTCCCAAGTAGTTGAGGCCACAGGTGTGTGCCACCATGCCTGGCTAATTTATTTTTATATTTTGTGGAGATAGGGTCTCCACATATTGGCCATGCTGGTCACAAACTCCTGGGTTCAAGTGATCCTCCCGCCTTGGCCTCCCAAAGGGCTGGAATTACAGTAGGCACAAAGCCTGGTCTTCTTTGAATTTTTTTACAGCAATCATAAATTTTTATTTCAATACCTTATAAAGAAGAAAATGTTTTTAAAATGTCCTTCAGTTTGGCTCTCACCTATGTCTTTTCCTATTTGGTTTTATTTTTATTGTTTTTTTGTTTTCTTTTTTGATACCACCCCAGTCCAACCCCTTATCAATTCTGGCCCGAAGTTTTGTGGCTACCCTGAGGGCCCTTCCTCTCTCCCTCTGCAGTGCATCCCGCTTGCTGCAGGGGGACAGTTGATTAACCATCATGTTCCATTTTTGTCTAAGAGTTTTCAATGGTATTGCATTGCCTGCACAGACAGTCCAAACCCTTTGGCCTAGTGTATTGGGTGTTTGAAGTTTGACTCCAACTTGGTTGGATTCCAGCTCTGTCACTTGCTAGCAGTATAAATGTGAACAAGTTATTAGATCTCTCTGAGCCTCGATTTCCACATCTTTTTTAAAAAAATGAAAGACTGGACATGGTGGCTCATGCCTGTAGTTCCAGCACTTTGGGAGGCCGAGGTTGGTGGATCACCTGAGGTCAGGAGTTCGATACCAGCCTGGCCAACATGGCAAAATCTTGTCTCTACTAAAAGTACAAAAATTAGCCGGGCGTGGTGGCATGTGCCTGTAACCCCAGCTACTCAGGGGCTGAGGCAGAGAGAATTGCTTGAACCTGGGAGGCGGAAGTTGCAGTGAGCCGAGATTGTGCCACTGCACTCCAGCCTAGGTGACAGAGCAAAACTCTGTCTCAAAGGAAAGAAGGAAAGAAAAGAAAGAAAGAAAGAGAAAGGGAGGGAGGGGGAGGGAGGAAGGAAGGAAGGAAGGAAGGAAGGAAGGAAGGAAGGAAGGAAAGAAAGAAGGAAGGAAAGAAAAGGATAAAAGGATATAGCATTACATATTTTGTGGCAAATTAGATTACTGTTCAGTGACTGTTCACTTCCTCCCCCAGCCAGGGGCAATTGATACTTTCCTGCCCCATTAATATTAGGCTTGGCCATATGGTTTGCCTTGGCCAGTGGAATATACATATCAGTGAAAATGTGCAAATTCTAGCCTAGGCCTTAAGAGGTCTCTCTTGTTTTCAACTGGCTGTCTTAGAATTTTCACCTCTGCCTTGAAGGGTGAGCTGTCATTGGTGCCTTACATCTTTTGAAACAGACTTCCAATCAAGGTTGTGGTAGGCAAGTCTGAGATAAGAATAGTTTTTTAGTCTTTAGTTTTAGTTTGTATTAATTAAATTATAATTTATCGTTTTTCATGAACTCCATATTTTTGAATGAGAGGAAACTAAAGAGGTGGGAAGAGAATGTTCTGTCTCAATTTAGGAAAACAGTAGCTTCTATCCAAACCTCCAACATCAAACAGGCTAGTCCTAGAAGAATAAAAGACACACATAGTAGTTCTGAAATTGGGTCAACCCCAGCAGAGCCCAGCCAAGATCAGCCAAACCCAAATGACTACATATGAGAGAGGGAGAAATCAATGTTTGCTTCTATCAGCACAGAGTCTTGGGGTAGTTTGATATGCAACATTATTATAGGAATAGCCAACTAAAAGATTCACATCATAGGGCTTTTTTTCAGGGTTAAATAAATGAATACAGGAAACACCTTAAAAATAGACTGGCACATAGCAAGGGTGTAATCCATGTGAACTACTCTTATTGGGGGTGCAACTGTGAACAAAACAAAGCCCCTGTTCTCAAGAATCTTATGTATGTGGAGAGATATATGGAATGGCGGCTGGTGGTGAGTGTTATGGAGGAAAATAAAGCAAAGACCGTGAAGTGGGCTCATGCCTGGTGAATTTCAGGAATGGTCAGTAGATAGGGCAGCTGAGCCAAACGAGTGGCTGATCTTGGCTAGGCTCTGCTGGGGTTGACTCAAATTCAGGTCAATTACATGTGTCTTTTATTCTTCTGGGATGAACCTGTTTGATTCCGGGGGTTTGTACAGAAGGGAAGACAATATCTCAGAGGTTCACAAGGGGCTGGATTGTGCACAGCCATGTAGGGCTATTGTGAGGACTTGCTTCTGCTCTGAATGAGGTGGGGAGCTACGGGAGAGTTTTGAGCAGATGGAGGTCAGGCTCTGCTATGCATTTTTATAGGATTTGTCCAGCTGCTAAGTGTGGACTAAATGGACCAGAAATAAGGGCTGAATCAGGGAGAAAAGATAAGAAGCTACTGATACAAACCAGGCAAGAGATGGTGATGGTTTGAACCAAAGTTGGACTCCGAGGTTCTTTTCAAAGTAAAATCAAAAGAATTTACTGATAGATTTGGTATGGGGTGTTTGAGGAAAAAAAAAAAAAAAATTGAGGATGACTCCAAGGCTTCTCGTCTGAGGAACTGAAAGAAAGAATTTGCCAGTAACTGAGATGAAGAAGGCTGTAGAAGAGAACTTCTGGGGGCAGGTGGAGAAATAGAGGAGGAATTAGCAGTTCCATTTGGGACTTGTTAAATTTAAGTAAGCTATGAGACTTCCAAGTGCAGATGACTAATGAGAAGTTAGATGTATGAATCTGAGCCCAGGAGAGAGGTCCAGGCTGGAGATGTAATTTTGGGGAGTTACTATGTACTAAACTGTGTCCTCCCCAAATTTATATATTGAAACCCTAACACCCAGTGTGACACTATTTGGAGATAGGACCTTTAAGGAGGTTAAAAGAGATCGTAGAGTGGGCCCTAATTCAACAGGACTGTTGTCATTACAGGAAGATGAAGAGATATCAGAGGTCATTCTCTCCCCATGCAGGTGCTCAGAGGAAAGGCTGTGTGAGGACACAGCTAGAAGGCAGCTGTTTATAAGCCGGGCAGAGAGCCTTCACCAGAAACCCTCCCTGACAGCACCTTGATCTCAGATTTCCAGCCTCTCAGTGAGAGGCTCAACTGTGAGAAAATAAATTTCTGTTGTTTAATCCTCTCAGTCTGTGGTATTTTTTTACGGTAGTTCGAGCAGACTACTACTGAGTCATCAACAGAGAAACGGTTTTTAAAGTCATGACAGGCCAGGCGTGGTGGCTCACACCTGTAATCCCAGCACTTTGGGAGGCTGAGGCAGGCAGATCACTTGAAGTCAGGAGTCTGAGACCAGCCTGGCCAACATGGTGAAACTCCGTCTCTATTAAAAATACAAAAATTAGTCGTGTGTGGTGGCATAATCCCAGCCTATAATCCCTGCTACTCAGGAGGCTGATGCAGGAGAATTGCTTGAAAGCGGGAGGCAGAGGTTGCAGTGAGCTGAGATCGAGCCACTGCACTCCAGCCTGGGCAACAAGAGTGAAACTGTTTCATAAATAAATAAATAGCCATAAGGCTGGGTGAAATTGCCAAGGGAATGAATGTAGACAGAGAAGGAAGACCAAGGACTGAGCCGTGGGGCATCCAACAGTAAGAGACAAGGAACTAAAAAGGAGCCTGAGAAGGAGGAGCCAGTGGGGTAAGTGTCCTGGGGACCAAGTAAAAAAAGTATTTCGTGGAGGGAGTGCTGATCCCCTGATCCCCTGTGTCAGATGCTGCTGAGGGGTCAGAAAAGAAAAGAACAAAGAGCTGATTTACAAAGTGGAGGGCATTGTTTTGACAGGAGAGAGTGTAGGTAGATTGGTGGGAACAAAAGTCTGATTGGAGTGGGATTAAGAGAGAATAGGAGAAAATATAAATATAGACATAGAAAGGAAGGAAAAAAGGAAGGAAGGAAGGGAAGGGAAGGAAGGAAGGAAGGAAGGAAGGCGGGCTCTATTTTTTTCTTTTTGAGATGGAGTCTCACTCTGTCACCCAGGCCGGAGTGCAGTGGTGTGATCTTGGCTCACTGCAACCTCTGCCTCCCAGGTTGAAGCAATTCTCCTGCCTCAGCCTCTCGAGTAGCTGGGATTACAGGTGCGTGCCACCACATCTGGCTAATTTTTGTATTTTTAGTATCAATGGGGTTTCACCATATTGGCCAGGCTGGTCTCGAACTCCTGACCTCAGGTGATCTGCTTGCCTCGGCCTTCCAAAGTGCTGGGATTAGAGGTATGAGCCACCGCACCTGGCCTGGAGAGCTCTTTTTAAGAGTAGAAAGCTTGGCCAGGCGTGGTGGCTCATGCCTGTAATCCCAGCACTTTGGGAGGCCGAGGCAGGCAGATTACCTGAGGTCAGGAGTTCGAGACCAGCCTGGCCAACATGGTGAAAACCCATCTCTACTAGAAATATACAAAGTTAGCCAGGTGTGGTGGCACACACCTATAATCCCAGCTCCTCGGGAGGCTGAGGCAGGAGAATCGCTTGAACCCGGGAGGCGGAGGTTGCAGTGAGCTGAGATAGTGCCATTGCATTCCAGCCTGAGCAATAAAAGTGAAACTACATCTTAAAAAAAAAAAAAAAAAAAAAAAAGAGTAGAAAGCCAATGACTAAATGTAGAAGAATAGGAGTTGGCAACCGCCATAGGAGAGAATCATTAATGGACACTGCGGTAGTGGATTAAAGTTTGATGAGAAATAGGGCATTTGCGCAGTCTTAGAATATCTCCGCTCAAGATACTTATTAATTACAAAGGGTAAAATAGTAACTTTACAGTGGAGAAACCCAGCAGACACCACTCGACCAAGTGATAAAGTGAACATCACCAGTAGCACGGCAAATTGACGTCACGTGACTTCCGAGATGATGCACTGAGTAGGACGTAGCGTCACTTCGGTGATATTTCTGCCAAAGAGGCATAATTGACTCATGAGGAGACATTACAGAAGCCCAAAGTGGCCAGGCGCGGTGACTCACGCCTGTAATCCCAGCACTTTGGGAGGCCGAGGCGTGCGGATCACGAGGTCAGGAGTTTGAGACCAGCCTGACTAACATGGTGAAAACCTGTCTCTACTAAAAATACAAAAAACTAGCTGGGCGAGGTGGCGGGCGCCTGTAGGCCCAGCTACTTGGGAGGCTGAGGCAGGAGAATGGCGTAAACTCAGGAAGCGGAACTTGTAGTGAGCTGAGATCCAGCCACTGCACCCCAGCCTGGGCGACAGAGCAAGACTCTGTCTCAAAAAAAACCAAAAAAACAAAAAAACAAAAATTAGCTGGGCATGGTGGCGTGTGCCTGTAATCCCAACTACTCAGGAGGCTGAGGCAAGAAAATTGCTTGAACCCAGGATGCAGAGGTTGCAGTGAGCCCAGATTGCACCACTGCACTCTAACCTGGGCAACACAGCAAGACTCTGTCAAAAAAAAAAAAAAAAAAAAAAGCCCAAAGTGAGGGATATCTTTGCAAAATAACAGGCCTTACTCTTTAAAAATGTTGAAGTGATAGAAGACAAAGAAAGACTGAGGAATAGTTTTAGATGAAGGAGAATAATGTAATTACAACTATTGAATGCCATGTGAGATCCTAGATTAAGAAAAAATCATTTTCATTTACTACAATATATATTAACTAGACAAGTGGTGAAATCTGAATAAGATCTGTAGATTAGATAATGGTTTTGCATCAATGTAAAACGTTCCGATTTTGGTTATTATAAGAGAATGTCCTTTCTTTTAGGAAATGTGCACTGGTTTTTAGGCCTGTAACTTACCATGAAAGAGTTCAGGGTTGGAGGAAAGAGAAATAAATGATAAAGCAAAGATGGTAAAATCTGGGTAATGGGTATTTGGCTATTCTGTTTTTGTTTTTGAAACAGGGTCTCACTCTGTTACCCCAGCTGGAGTGCAGTGGTGGGATAATAGCTCACTGCAGCCTCAACCTCCCAGGCTCAAACAATGCTCCCACTTCAACCTCCTGAGTAGCTGGGACCACAGTTGCGCACCACCACACCTGATTAATTTTTAAATATTTTGTAGAGATGGGGTCTCCTTGTGTTGCCCAGGCTGGTCTCAAATTCATAGGCTCAAGCAATCCTCCCATCGCAGCCTCCCAAAATACTGGGATTTCAGGTGTTAGCCATTGTGCCTGGTGATATTTGAGTGTTCTTTGTACTACTTTGTAACTTTTCTGTAAGTGACATTATGTCAAAATAAATTCTAAAAAGAGAGAATAGAAGCAAAGGAAGTAGAGACACGGAGGCAGTGAGTCCAGGCAACTTTTTGAGGAGTTTTGCTATAGGACTGAGGACAGGTGGCAGGTGGAGAGCAAAATGGGGTCAAGATAAGTTGTTCAAAGGCAGAAATTGTAGCATGTTTTTATGCTGATGAGAGAGAGTCAGTAGACTGGAAAAAAGTAATAATGCAGAGAGAGAGAGAGAGAGAGAGAGACAGAAAGAGAGAGAAGAGAGTGGCTAGAATGGTGTCTCTGAAGAGAGGGAAGGATGGCCTTGATCTTGGAGCACAGATGGCTCATCCATGGTCACAGAAGGGAGGGGAGAGTATTTGGGTACCAGATTGGTAGGTAGGTAGCTGTGCAGAGGAAATGTGTGGAAATGCTTTCTGATTGCTACCGTTTTCCCTGTGAAATAGTAAGCAAGGTCCTCGGCTAAGAGTGAGAATGGGGAAGAAGGTGATGGAAGTTTGAGAAGATAGGAAGGAAGTGCTTAGGGAAAGTGAATGGATCTACTGTAATTGGCAGGCAGAGCAAAAGACTCCACTGAAGCTATCATCATTCAAGTAAAGTGAGGCCAGTCTACATGGTGGTGTGTTTTTCTCCAGCCACATTCCACTGCAGGGGCACAAACACAAAGGGATATGGAGTTGGCACCAACTAACAGGTGTTTAGCCAGAGAGGGGCAGGGAGATCTTGGGAGTATGCAGCACAATGGGGATAAAGTTATACCATGTCTGTAATCCTCAAGGAAGGAAGGAAGGACAGGGAAACACCAAGGTTCAGAAAGGTTTAGTGACTTACCCAAGCTTGCACAGCTAGTGAGTTGGTCTCTGCATGCAGGCACTGTGGCTCATAGCTTATTCTCTCACCAGCCCAGCATGCGTAGGCTGTCTCCAGCGTGTAGCATGGCATCTGGCACATGTAGCCTCTGCTAACAAGTGACTTAAATTGTACCTGGGGTTCTCTCTGCCTTTCATTCTATGCCTCTGAAGAATACTAAAATAAACAAACAAACAAACAAAACAAAACCAAAAAAACCCTAGCTTCTTCCTTCCCTTCAAGCTGTTTTTGTGTCTTAGCACGCATGATGAAGGAGATGGACCATCAGTCTCCTTTGGGTGGCCACTGGTTCATGCCTGCAGTCTGGCTTTCAGCAGGTCATTCTCAGCATATACTCTGGGACAGACACTTCCTCAGGTTCTCAGTACACAGCAGGAAACACGTCAGTGTTCCTGACCTGGTGGAGCTCAGTCAAGTGGGGAGAAGATAAGCAGACAAATCTAGCATTGCAAACTGGGATTATTGCCAGGAGAGACAAGCGGGCGGGGTATGAGAGTGCATGAGAGTAAAGCTGACCTAGTGGAGGGAGGGAAGAAGAGTTTACCCAAGGAAGGCCAGGAGGGGGTGGCCCGTGGGGCTGACCAAAGAGGAGAAACAGCATGAGCAAAGGTCCTAAGATAGGAACATGCCTGTTAATGGCATATCAAGGAGGCCATCGTGGTCCAGACGTACATGGAGAGGGTGGAGGGTGGGAGGGAACACTGTGGGAAATGAGATGGGAGAGATTGGCAGGGTCCAGTACACCCTGTAGAGGAATTTGATTTAAGAACAATAGGGTTTAAGCAGGGAATGATTTCGTAAGGTTTTACATTTAACAGCCGGGTGCGGTGGCTCATGCCTGTAGTCCCAGCACTTTGGGAGGCCGAGATGGGCAGATGGCTTGAGCTCAGGAGTTCAACATGGGGAAATCCCATCTCTAAAAAATATACAAAAATTAGACTGGGTGCAGTGGCTCACGCCTGTAATCCCAGCACTTTGGGAGGCCAAGGCGGGCGGATCACGAGGTCAGGAAATCGAGACCATCCTGGCTAACATGGTGAAACCCTGTCTCTACTAAAAATACAAAAAAAAAAAAAAAAAAAAAAAAAAAAAAGCCGGGCGTGGTGGCGGGCGCCTGTAGTCCCAGTTACTCAGAAGGCTGAGGCAGGAGAATGGTGTGAACTGGGAGGCGGAGCTTGCAATGAGAGCCGAGATCATGCCACTGCACTCCAGCCTGGGGCGACAGAGCAAGATTCCTCCCAAAAAAAAAAAAAAAAAAATAGGCCGGGTGCAGTGGCTCAAGCCTGTGATCCCAGCACTTTGGGAGGCCGAGACGGGCGGATCACGAGGTCAGGAGATGGAGACCATACTGGCGAACACAGTGAAACCCTGTCTCTACTAAAAAAATACAAAAAACTAGCCGGGCGAGGTGACAGGCGCCTGTAGTCCCAGCTACTTGGGAGGCTGAGGCAGGAGAATGGCGTAAAACCTGGGAGGCGGAGCTTGCAGTGAGCTGAGATCCAGCCACAGCACTCCAGCCTGGGCGACAGAGCAAGACTCTGTCTCAACAACAACAACAACAACAAAAAATATATATATATACACACACACACACACACACACACACACACATATATACGTATACATATATACATATACATATATATGTATACACACACACACACACAAATTAGCAGGGCGTGGCGGCATGTACCTGTATTCCCAGCTACTTGTGGGTCTGAGTCAGGAGGATTTCATGAACCCAAGGAGTTCAGGCTGCAATGAGCCTGCACTCTAGCCTCAGTGACAAAGTGAGATCCTGTCTCAACAACAACAAAAAATTATTTTACATTTATAAAAGATCTCTTTGGCTGCTGGGCCAGGAGCAGGGAGGATGGGAGGCAGGGAGAGGAGTAGAGGCGTGGGAGGAGGGGAGGAAGGAGAGGAGTGGAGGTGTGGGAGGAGGGTAGGCAGTGGGTGGGCCAGGAGAGAGATGATGTGGCACGGGCTAAGATGGAAGCAGTGCAGATAAAGAGAGATGGGTTGAGTTGGGACATATTTTGGAGCTGGAGTTCACCCCAGGGAAACTGAGGCCTAGTGCTTCCAAGGATAGCTCTCCAGCTCTCCCAGCCCAATGGAGGCTTTTTGATACTTCTGCACTGTGGGGTCACATGCAGGTGGTTGCACTGGGGGATGAGTGGCCAGGACAGGTGACCTCTGACTTTTGTCTGGTGAAGCGTGAGTCTTGGACTGGGCTTTGAAGGAGCCATGGGTACCTTGCTGGGCAGGTGGAGCATGTCCTTAGAGGATCATCCCATCGTCCCCACGTAACCCTAGACAGGTCGCTTCTGCTCTCTGAGCCATAGTTCTCACACTTGTAACATGAAGAGGGACAGCAGTATCCACTTTGGCGACATCATTCCCATCTTACAGATGAGAAAACTAGGCCACATACAGTGGCTTATGCCTGTAATCCTAGCACTGTGGGAGGCTGAGGCAGTCAGATCACTTGAGCCCATACATTTGAGACTAGCCTGGGCAACATGGAAAAATTCTGTCTCTACAGAAAATACAAAAATTAGCTGTGTGTGTGGTGTGGTGGCACGCGCCTGTAGTCCCAGCTACTTGGGAGGCTGAGGTAGGAGGATCACTTGAGCCTGGGAGGTGGAGGTTACAGTGAGCTGAGATCTACCACTACACTCCAGCCTGACAGAGTGAGACTTTGTCTTAAAAAACCCCCCCAAAACAAACAAAACTCCAAAAGAAAACAGATGAGACAACGGAGCTGCCGTGAAAGGAAGTGGCTCTTTAGGGTCATACACGAATAAATGACACAGCCAAGACTAGCATCCAGGCCGGAGCCTGTGCTGTGCTGTGCTGTGCTGTTGACCTTTCTGCATCATCATTTTTCTCCCATATCTTTCCTGGGCTCTTCAGTCCTGGGGATGCTTAACTCACCCAACATTGTATTTCAAGCACAGGGAATCCAGGACTAGTTAGTTCAGTGGTTAGGGGTATGGACGGCTTGAATTCAATTTCCAGCCCCACCAAGGGGCCTTATTCTGTCTGCACCTTGGTTTTCTCCTCTGCAAAATGGGACTAACAGTGCACACCCTTGTAACCACCTGGTAGGGGAACTGTACAGATGTAATGATTTGTGCAGGTGAGTCATTTACAAGCCTTTGGAGCGGCTGGCACCCATCATTGTTTGCTGTTGCTGTGATTATCATGCCATCGGACTATGGCTTGAAACCTACAGGCCCAAGGCTCCCTTCGACAGTAGTTATAATGCTTCTTTTCTAAAATAAAATACATGAGTAACATAACCTGCTGACACACATAGTTTTTTTTTTTTTTTTTGAGACTGAGTGTTGCTCTGTCATCCAGGTTGGAGTGCAGTGGTGCAATCTTGGCTCACTGCAACCTCCGCCTCCCGGGTTCAAGTGATTCTCCTGCCTCAGCCTCCCGAGCAGGTGAGGCTACAGGTGTGCGCCACCATACCCAGCTAATTTTTGCATTTTTAGTAGAGACAGGGTTTCACCATATTGGCCAGGATGGTCTCAATCTCTTGACCTCATGATCCTTCTGCCCTGGCGTCCCAAAGTGCTGGGATTACAGGTGTGAGCTACCACACCCAACCATACATAGTTTTAAACATAAATGTCCTATTTGTAATTTAAAAGAAAATAAAATGAAAATAATCTAGAATAAATTAATATGTAAATGTTCCAGGGCAATGTGTAGAAAACATCACAAAGTAGTTGGGTGGGTGCTGCTCTGGGTGGAATCATTGAGAATCTGCAGGCTGAATTGGTAACACCGCACTGGCAGCACATGCACCGTGACTGCATGGCTGTGATAGTCTGAAATGTGAGCAGTTCTAGGTAAAGTTCTGAACCAAACACAATCCATTCTGTTCCCAGTCGCTGCAGACTAAATATTTGTCTCCTCCAAACTCTTACGTCAAAGCCTAATCCCCAACGTGGTGGTATTAGGAGCTGGGGCCTTTTGGAAGTGATTAGGTTATGAGTGCAGAGTACTCATGAATGGGATTAGTGCCCCTATAAAAGAGGCTCCAGAGAGCTCTGCTGCCCCTTCTACCATGTGAGGACACAGTGAGAAGCCATCTTTGAACCAGGAAGCGGCCCTCACCAGACATGGAATCTGCCAGCTCCTGGATGTTGGACTTGCCAGGCTTTGGATCCGTAAGAAATAAATTTCTGTTGCTTATAAGCCACCAGTCTGTGGTAATTTGGTACAGTGGCCTGAACTGACTAAGACACCGATTTATGTGGAGGTTGCTTTCCTGGCAGAGTCACTGTGTATTAAAACCAAGCAAACACACACTGTGCTGAAAAAGGCAAAACTATAGAGACAATAAAAAGATTAGTGGTTGCCAGGGCTCAGGGGAGGGGAGAGAGGAATGCATAGGTGGAGCACAGGGCATTTTTAGGGCAGGGAACCTCTTCCATATGACACTGTAATGGTAGATAAAGGATGTTATGCACTTGTCAAAACCCAGCGTGGGCCAGGCATGGTGGCTCACGCCTGTAATCCCAGCATTTGGGGAGGCCGAGATGGGCAGATTGCCTGAGCTCAGGAGTTTGCAACCAGCCTGGGCAACATGGTGAAACCCCGTCTCTACTAAAAAATACAAAAAATTAGCCAGGTATGGCAGCGTGTGCCTGTAGTCCCAGCTACTTGGGAGGCTGACGCAGGAGAATTGCTTGAACCCAGGAGGTGGAGGGTGCAGTGAGCCAAGATCATGCCACTGCCCTCCAGCCTGAATGACAGAGCGAGACTGTCTCAAAAACAAAAAACAAACAAACAAACAAACAAAACCCCAGCATGGTAGAACTGTGCAACACAAAGAGTGAACTGTAAGGTAAACTGTGGATTTCAGTTAATAATTCTGTGCCAAAATTGGTTCATCAGTTATAACAAATGCACCATACTAATGTAAAATGTTAATAACAGGAGAAACTGCATGTTTGGAGAAGGAGTACAAGGGAACTGTCTATGATTTCTGTGTCATTTTTCTTTTTCTTTTTTGAGAGCGGGTCTTGCTCTGTTCTCCAGGCTAAAGTGCAGTGGCACGATTAGAATCCACTGCAGCCTCAAACTCCTGGGTTCAAGCAATCCTTTAGCCTCAGCCTCCCGAGTAGCTAGGACCACATGCATGTGCCACCATGCCTGGGAAATAAAAAAAAAAAAAAAATTGTGGAGACAGGGTCTTGCTATGTTGCTCAGGCTGGTCTCAAACTCTTGGCCTCAAGCAATCCTCCCATTTCGGCCTCCCAAAGCACTGGGATTACAGGCATGAGCCAGTGTGCCCAGTCTCTGCAGTTTTTCTCTAAGTCTAACACGAAAAACAAATTGAAACCCCCCACACATTGTGTTTATATGTAAAATAGAATTCAGTCCTTGGCTCAGATAATTAATAACAAGGTTTTTACCTACGCTAACTACCAAGGGGAGATTTGAAAATCACGACTTGAGACGCACTACAGGATGTCTGCACCCTTGCTCCCCTCGTGTATGGCCGGGGCACCCCCGGTCACTGGGAACTGTCCAACATTCTTGGTGACACTGCCCCCCTGAGGATCTCTGCACTGGATCTTTGCTCCCTCTCCTTTAGAACCCACAGCTGCTGACTTGCTGACCTTGGGTGATGTCTGATTGAAAGGTCTCCCCAGCCTTAGGAACCTCAAGGTGCCACTGTGGACACAGCTCCCACATTTCAGCTTCCAGAAATCCTGCTTCAACTCCAGATCCCAGCACTCCCTCATTATGTAGACTTGAATGAGTCACATCAATTTATTGAGCCTCAGTTTCCTCATTGATGGGAGAAGGGTGATTTGATAACAACTGCCGTACTAGAGTATGTTCATTAATTCAGTAAATAGGTATTGAACACCTACTGTCTGTACTGAGGATTCAATAGCGAGCAGAACAAACATCTCTGTCTTACTGGAGCTCATGGTCTCGTGACGGGGACACACAAAAATCAAACAAATACACGAGATAATGTCAGTGATAAATAAAAGTAAGGCGGAGTCACAGATGGAAAGAGGGTAGGGCAAGGGATCCTTGGTAAGTTTCATCCTGGATGGCTTCCCAGAGGAGGTGGCGTTTGAACAGGGCTGGGAATGAAGTGAAGGAACGAGCCACGAGCCACGAAAGTCTCAGGGGGAAGAGGCAACAGCAAACATCAAAACCTCGAGGTGGGAATATGCTTGGTGAGTTCGAGAAACAGCAAGCAGGCCAGTGAGGCTGGTGGGGAGTGAGGAAGAGGGAAGAGGAAGTGAGGACAGAGAGATCTGGAGAAGCTAGACTGTGTAAGGAATTGGGGGTTTATCCCAAGTGCAGCAGGGAGAAAACTTGAAGAGTTATTTACTAGGGAAGGCTTCCTGTGTTGTGTGCCCTTGCAGGTGAGAAAAGGCGACAAGCACACTCTAAAGCCAACTCTATTTCCCATGACCGTGGTCTGGGACACTGAGCAGAAAGTGTACTGTTCTCCTTGGAGTCAAAGGCTTTTTGAGTGTCTGCCATGCTGTAGTTCCCATGAATTACCACCAGGTGACGACTCTGGGTCGTGCTTCTAACTTGCAGGTTCTTGATTCCTGGAGGGCTTGCTAAAACACGGACTGCTCCTGGCCTCAGGCGATGGATCCTTCAGCCCCAACCTTCCACAGCGCTGGATTACGGGTATGAGCCACCACGCCCGGCCTGACAGCCATGTTTTTAGCTTTTACAAACAAAACTTTGGCCTTAGCATTATCTTTGTGAGAGGGACCGATCGTTCCTGTTTTCCAGATAGGTCTAGTGAGGATGAGAGAGGAGGAATCATTATCTCCAAGAGCAAAAGTGATAAAACTGGCACTCAGCCCCATGTCTGCCTGACTTCAGGGCCCCCAATCCTTCAGGGATGTCACACCCATGTGCGCAGTGCTGCTGTGGGAATTTTTAAAACTCATCCAATTTAATCATTACAACTGAACAAATCCCATGAAACCTTAATGTCTCCATTTTAGAGATGAGAAAACTGAGGACTAGAACTGAGAAATAAGTCACTCAATGTCACGGAGCTATTCTAAGGCTGACATCATGCATTTTGGAGTCAGAGAGACCTGAATTTCAACTCGAGCTCACACTCTGCTTAGCTTTGCTCACCTAATTTCTCTGAGCCACAGTTTAAGATGGGAATAAGAGCCCCTCCTGCTTGGTAGCTGTTGGTAATATTTATGCACAAATCTAGGCCTGGGGCCTCTTAGGCTTACAGTGACACCAACCTCTTTTGTTCTGGAATCAGGAGGGAAAGTGATTAACCTGGCATTGGCCATCCCCAGCCCGGCTGGGATCAGAAGGATCCTGGAAGGATAGGCAGTACCTGGCAAAGACTGGGGAGGGAGCTTGCTTAGCAGAGGTGTGAGGGAACTCACAGGAGTCCCCACAGGGTGTCCAGGTAGGCATAGGTGTGGACGGCTGGACAGGGACTCCAGTCTGCCAATCAAGAACAGGGATAGAGCCTGGGCTTTGGGGTCAGGCAGCTTGAAGCTCTCTGGGTTCCAGCTCCCAGATCTGTAAAGTGGAACAGTAATGACTCTTCCCTGTTTTGGATTATTGAGAGGACCCTGGGGAACAGTGGGCTCAGCTGGAGGGATGACATTCTAAAGTGTTCTCTGGGACCTTAACCCCAGTCTCATAGGAGATGGGCCTTTGACTGTGGCCTTTCTGAAACCCGAGAATGTTAACGATCACGTAACGTTAATAACAGTGATGGCAGATAACATCTGTCGTGGATTAGAGGCCACTGGGAAGTTCTCCCTCACAGTTCTAGGTTCTTTGGATCAGAAACATGGGGCAAACACAGCCAAGGGTGATTTAGGGCCTTGCAACTTACAAAGTGCTTCCACAGCATTGCACTGCATCCTGTGTTAAGACAAATTCTCCCAGCATTAAGCACTCTGCTAAGTGCTTGACAGGCCTTATTTCATTCTTCCAAAACACTTTGAAGTAGGTGTTGCCTTGACCCCCATTCTTCAGCCTAGGAAATGGGAGCCATAGAGAGGTCAAGTGACTTGCCTAAGGCTACGCAGCTGGAACACAGAGCACCTCTTCCCAAGGGTTGCACAGCAAGTCAGAGGCTGAGAGGGCCTTGGAGGGACCTGAGGCTCCCCTAGCCACTCTTGCCTGGCTCTGATTCCTCCAATCCCACCTGGAAGTGGCTGGAAGTGAGAAGGAGAGGCCGGGAGGGGTGCTGAGCCTGAAGGGAGGCTTTAGGACTCATGCCAGGAAGGCAGAGAAGGAGGGGAGGGACGGAAATGCCCCTTCTCCTAGAGCAGCTGAGGGGAGAGATAAAGGCATGAGGAGATGTAGCTGGGGCCAAGACAAGGAGGAAGAGAAGAGCTCAGGAGCTAGAAGGAACAACTACCTGGGGAGGAAGCCCAGTTCCAAGAGAGAAGGCCAGGGATGGGATGGGGTGGGCTAGGCCCTTGGGCTGGAGTCCTGGGTCCTAATTTTAGCAGGTAGCAGGATCCTGAACTGGATAGAGGGTTTCCTTCAGTAGATACCCTATCATTCCTGTGTTATGAGAGGTTGGGGCCACTGAGGTGAGCCCAGGATTCAGCCTTCGAGGTTCACACACTTGAGTCCAGCTGAATGACAGAATAAACCATAGGACACTGTTCCAGGCCTGACTTCCTTCCTTCAACAAATATCTATGGAGGACTTACCACGGGCCAGGCTGGGCTCCCAGCAGGAAACAAGGTCCCTCCGAAGAGAGAATAACACCTTCGTTAAGGAGCCTCCAATCTCATAGAAGAGATGGACAAAAAGCAGAAAATGAATTGGTGTCCAGTATCACTTTTGGCTGTAAAGGTGGTCAGGGGAAAATGAATGGATTGGAGTCTACCTATTTTGTGATGGTGGTCAGGGAGGGCCCCTCTGAGAAGGTGACATCTGAACAGAGGCCTGAATGAGATGAGGCAGTAACTATGAATCTGGGGGAAGAGCATTTCAGGCAAGCGCAAAGACCAGGGGAAAGGCCCGGAGGCAAGAGGATGCTGGAAGGAGGGCACCAAGCAAGGAGGCCAGTGTGGCTGCTGGTGAGAGATAAGAGAGTGAAGGAAGATGAGGGCAGAGTTCAGGGGGGCAGATCACATAGAGCCTCAAAGTCCACTGTATGGATTTTAGCTGCATCTCATGTGACATGGACATTGAAGGGTTTTTGTGTTTGTTTGTTTGTTTGTTTGTTTTTGAGAGGGATTCTCACTCTGCCACCCAGGCTGCAGTGCAGTGGCACGTCTCGGCTCACTGCAACCTCCACCTCCCACATTCAAACGATTCTCTTGCCTCAGCCTCCCAAGTAGCTGGGATTACAGGTGTGTACCACTATGCCTGGCTAATTTTTGTATTTTTAGTAGACACAGGGTTTCGCCATGTTAGCCAAGCTGGTCTTGAACTCCTGACCTCAAGTGATCCACCTGCCTCCGCCTCCCAAAGTGCTGGGACTACAGGTGTAAGCCACTGCTTACATTGGAAGGTTTTGAGTAGAGGACTGTGGTGTGACCTGACTCAGGTTTTACCAGGATCCCCCAAGAGATGTTCTGGTGGCCACTGAAGAAGACTGGAGGGTGGAGCAGGCAAGGGCTGATGCAGGGAGCCCAGTGAGGAGGCTGGTCAATGAGTATGGCAGTTTGGTCAACGATCTGGGGTGCTAAATATCAACAGAAACAAAAATATTTATCGCATGCTTTCTATGGGTCACACACTATTCTAAGTGCTTGCTTGACATTTAATGCTTTTCATCTTCAGTACAGATTTTAGGTAGATCATATTTTTGTATATTTATGTCTATTTGTATCTGGACAGATTTATTTTTTATTTTTTGTTATTGAGATGAAATTCACATAATATAAATCAACCATTTGAAAGTATGGCCTTTAGTACATTCACGATATTGTCCAACCACGCTTTTATCTAGTTCCAAAATATTTCAACACCTCCCACCCAAGGAAACTTTGTACCCATCAAAGATAGATGATATTTTTATCCTCATTTTACAGATGAACAAGCAGAGGCATGGAGAAGCAGAGTCATGTGCCCCAGGTCACACAGCCAGGAAATGGAACAAGCTGGCCACAGGTGTTGGGAGGAACATGTTGACAAGCTGCCCAGGATGCCCTGGAGGCCCCTTTGGGGATCCCCAGGTAACAGCACCACACTGCCTTTTATTTATTTTTATTTATTTATTTATTTTGAGACAGAATTTTGCTCCTGTTGCCCAGGCTGCAGTGCAATGGTGCAATCTTGGCTCACTGCAACCTCCGCCTCCCGGGTTCAAGCGATTCTCCTGCCTCAGTCTCCCAAGTAGCTGGGATTACAGGCATGTGCCACCATGCCTGGCTAATTTTTTGTATTTAGTAAACAGGGTTTCATTATGTTGGTCAGGCTAGTCTCGAACTCCTGACCTCAGGTGATCTGCCACTCCTGACCTCAGGTGATCCGCCGGCCTCTGCTTGCCAAAGTGCTGGGATTACAAGCGTGAGCCACCACGCCCAGCCCAAACTGCATTTTAAGAAGGGCATGTCAGTCGGGCATGGTGGCTCACACTTGTAATCCCAGAATTTTGGGAGGCCGAAGCGGGCGGATCACCTGAGGTCATGAGTTTGAGACCAGCCTGACCAACATGGAGAAACCCGTCTCTACTAAAAATACAAAATTAACTGGGCGTTGTATGCCTGTAATCCCAGCTACTCGGGAGGCTGAGGCAGGAGAATCACTTGAACTTGAACCAGGGAGGCGGCGGAGGTTGCAGTGAGCCAAGATCACGCCACTGTGCTCCAGAAACCACTGGGAAGGCCGAACAGTGGCCCCAGTACCCTCTCTCAGGATGGCACACAGAGGAGAATGGGGACTCTAGAGCCAGGCTGTTGAGTTCAATTCCCTTCTCCCACCTTTTTTCCATGTTATGAAGTTGTGATAATAAGAGCACCAATCTCATCAGTGTTGGGGGAAAGTGAATTTCCCATTAGTAAAGCTCAGCGCTGCCCATAGTATTTGCTCAATAAACAGCAGCCTGCATTCTCTTTCCTGCACTTTCCACTCCTGGAAATAAGTCAAGCAGATACCTAAATGCAGTCTCAGTGTTGGGCCTCGTAAAACATCTGGGACAAGACACCTCCATTACCAGAAAAAGCGCAGTCATAAAAATGTCAAGATTGGGAGGATAGTGCCCATTTTTATTTGTTTATTATTACTATTTTTTTTTTTTTTTTTTTTTTTTTAGAGAAAGTCTCACTCTGTGGCCCAGGTAGAAGTGCAGTGGCACGATCTTGGCTCACTGCAATCTCCACCTCCCAGGTTCAAGCGATTCTCCTGGCTCAGCCTCCCCAGTAGCTGGTATTACAGGCACCCACCACCACGCCTGGCTAATTTTTGTATTTTTAGTGGAGACAGGGTTTTACTATGTTGGCCAGGCTGGTCTCGAACTGCTGACCTCAAGTGATCTGTCCGCCTTGGCCTCCCAAAATGCTGGGATTATAGATGTGAGCCACCGCACCCGTCCCTGATACCCATTTTAAAAAATTACATACAATCAAAATCCAGGATATAATTTACATAAAAATCAAAAGCACCCATTTTGTCCATCCCTTGCTTTGGGTTTATCTACCAGTCTTGTTGGCTCCATTACTAATATACATCCAGGTCCCATTCCATCTTCCCAACCCTTCCCAGCCCTTCATCCTTCAGCTGCACCTCTATGGCAGGGAGCCACCTCATGAATGTCAGTTTCGGACTTGAGAGCTGATGGTCGGGGGTGTACATGGGCTTGTGGAGATACAGTCAGGGAGCCCCGGGTCTAGATCTGAGTCTGCCTGGGCTGCTGTCCATTGAGTAATCTTCAGCAGGCCACAACCTCTCTCCGAGTCGCAGTTTTCTTTTGCTTAAAGTGGAGATGAAAGAGTCTGTCTCGCTGGGCAGTCAAGAAGGTCCAACAGGATAACTTCATCCATGGTGAGAGAGTGGAGGAGAGACCCCCAGGAGGAGGCAGGGATTTCATTCTGCAGGTACTGCACTTGGTTCTGGGAGTGGGATGGCAGACTAGAGTGTCACTGTCTTTGTTCTCAGAGCTCTAGTTGTGGAATGGGAATGGGAAGGTAAGGGAGGGTACCCCCAGCAGCGGCACAGCATAAACTAGGGTGTGGAGGTGGCATGGTGAGGCAGGACGCCCCAGAGCTCTGTCCCTGGCAGCTGGCAGTGCAGAGAGGAGCAGAGGGAGAAGAGATGTTTTACTCTCAGCCTCAGGAGAACACAGGAGAATCTCAGGCATCAAATTTAGTCCAGGGCACTTACCCAGGCAAAACTGGACAGCTCCACCTCGATTTTGTAGAGGCGCAGAGAAAGCTGTGGGGAACCACCTTCCTGCTCTTGTCATGAAGTCCCCCTTGATTGGAAGCCCAAGCCTCAGGCCGGGACCTTCCCCAACAGAGGCAGCCTTCCCCAGGGGGCCAAGACTTTGGCGGAATGTCTGGGGTGCTCATGGCAGTGCCTCTCACCTGGTCCCCCAAATCAATTTCTGCTTGGCCTCTGCAGGCTCTGACCTCGTTGAGTCACCAGGGCCCAGTTCTCTGCCTCTGAGGCTAAAGGTGAGACTGTATCCTGGCTGAGGAGTGACTAAAAGACCTCTGTGTGTAGAGACCGGGTTTTGCTATGTTGGCCAGGCTGGTCTCGAACTCCTGACCCCAAGTGATTCACCTTAAGGTGAATGTGTGCCTGTGTACGCGCACGTGCAGAGCATGAACCATCACTCTGTTTGGGCTAGGCAGCTGGACTAATCGTCCATTTCCCCCCCGGCCCGGAGACCTCCTCCAGGCCCCCAGCTGCCCTGATGGGCCAGGTCAGCCCCCCTACAGGAGTCCCCAGCCGCTCCCCATTCGGCTTTCCTTGTATTGTGCGCTGCCTGGTTCCTCGAGGAAATGGGGCGGCTGCTGGGTGCGGGGGCGGCCGCCAGCAGCCCCACCTCCTTCCCCCCATTGTCACTCCTGGCTTCGGCCCCTAGCCCCTGCTGCCGACACTAAAAATAGACTTGTTCACAGGGAGACGGCCCCACCCCTGAGTGGGGCCCCAGGCTCAGTGTCGGGTTGGGGTTGCCAAGACAGAGGGGCCCTGGGGACTGAGGTGGCTCCGCTAAGAGACCGGGGTCAAAACACGTTAGGACTGTGCGAACTTAGGCCCCCTTTTCTCCTCTCTGAGCCTCAATTTCCTCATCTTTAAAATGGGGTAAGGCTACCTACCTGCTAAGGCTGCTTTTGACAATGAACAGAAGCTGGGTGAGTCACTAGCGCACTGCGTTCTTGCCCTGCCTGTGGTTTGGTGCTGCCTGGGAGGCTTGAGAACCTGGAGGACAGATGGCATAACACACGCCTTCATCCTCAATCTGCCTTGAATGATTGCCAAGGACTTCCAATTCCCCCTAAACAGAGGAGCTGGAAGAGACCACTTGGAAATCCAAAAGTGTCCGCAGCTCTGCTGTGTGAGCCTGGGTAGGTGCCTGCTGTCTGGCATCCGTGAGCTCACACGTGAAGTATGTAGCCAGGCTGGGACTTGAACCTGTGTCTGCAGCCTCTGAAGACTGTTTTTTCCGCTTCAAGGGGCTGCCTCCATGCTGATGACTCCAAGGACTTCCTGACTGGGATAACCCTGACTTTTCGTCTACAAACACATGATTCATGGTGAAGGAAGATGATGGGCGGTGGGCATGGAAGTCTCAGCTGGGGGCTGGGTAGTTCCCCTGGAGCCCATGCAGATGGGCAGCTGTCCTCAGATGCCACCTGCAGCCATGAGGTTGGGCCCTGCAAAGGAGATACTGGCATGTGTCTGTCTTTTTGTCTACCAGGCTCTTTTTTGTTGTTGTTCCTTTGTCCTTTTTTTGAAACCATGGAATATTTCAAATATGGGTCTTTCATATACATTCAAAATCTTGAACTCTTAGAATTACTTTTGTTACAGTTGCAATTTTTTAAAATTTTTATTTTATTTATTTGTCTGTTTATTTTTTGAGACAGAGTCTCGCTCTGTCACCCAGGTTAGAGTGCAGTGGCCTGATCTTGGCTCACTCACTGCAACCTTCGCCTCCCAGGTTCAAGCGATTCTCCTGCTTCAGCCTTCCAAGTAGCTGGGATTACAGGCACGCACCACGATGCCCAGCTAATTTTTGTATTTTTAGTAGAGACAGGGTTTCACCATGTTGGCCAGGCTGGTCTTGAACTCCTGACCTCAGGTGATCCATCCACCTTGGCCTCCCAAGGCGCTGGGATTACAGGTGTGAGCCACTGCACCCGGCCTGCAATTTGAAATATGTCTATGTAATTACCTGTCTTCCATTAATCCTGGGCCCTAGAACAGGGACTGAGATTTTATTATTAATCCATGTATCCCCCCAAAAACAAATACAGTACAAATACAGTACAAATAGAGGCAAGCAGACTTGTCTCTATTGCTTGTGTTTTGGGATTTGTGGGGGCACTTTGTGACCCAGTTTTGTCGTAAATCTTGTCCATGGGGTTTTGGTTTTGCTACCTAATTGCTTTGACAATTTTTATGTGGGGATTTAGAAAGATTCAAAAGCTGAGTTTTCCACTGCAGACATACCCATCTTCCCAAATCTTGACTCTTTCTAAATACATTTTTACATGGAAAAAAAAAAAAAATCAGCACTCAAGTGTATTCAGTGACAGGTTTCTCTCAGACCCTTGGAAATGACCACTGTTACTTAGTTGGGGCTTCTTTCTTTTCCTCCTTCCTTCCTTCCTTCCTTCCTTCCTTCCTTCCTTCCTTCCTTCCTTTCTTTCTTTTTTTTGAGGCAGGGTCTTGCTCTGTCTCTTAGGCTGTAGTGCAGTGGCACGATCTTGGCTCACTGCAAACTCTGCCTCCCGGGTTCAAGGAATTATTCTGCCTAAACCTCCTGAGTAGCTGGGATTACAGGCGCATGCCACTACTCCTGGCTAATTTTTGTGTTTTTAGTAGAGATGGTGTTTCACCATGTTGGCCAGGCTGGTCTCGAACCCCTGACCTTGTGATCTGCCCACCTTGGCCTCCCAAAGTGCTGGGATTACAGGTGTAAGCCACCACGCCCAGCCCGAGGCTCCCTTCTTATATTTTATGTGTATCAAGCAAACTTAGGTATCTGGTCTAATTCTTACACAAAGAGTGTACTTCCCCACTTAAAAATGGCTACATTGGACTGGGTGTGGTGGCTCATGCCTGTAATCCCAGCACTTTGGGAGGCTGAGGGGGGTGGATCATTTGAGGTCAGGAGTTCGAGACCAGCCTGGCCAACATGGTGAAACCTTGTCTCTACTAAAAATACAAAAAAATTAGCCAGGTGTGGTGGCAGGTGCCTGTAATCCCAGCTACTCTGGAGGCTGAGGTGAGAGAGTCTCTCTAATCCAGGAGGCGGAGGTTGCAGTAAGCTGAGATCACAGTACTGCACTCCAGCCTAGGTGACAGAGCAAGACTCCATCTCAAAAATAAATAAATAAATAAATAAATAAATAAATAAAATAAAGTAAATGGCTACATTAAAAGTAGGATTTTTAGCTTTTGTTCCGTAGACCTCTTTGGCATATGGTGAAGTGTGATGGACCCCTTCTCAAAATGTGTGTTTTTTTTTAAATTAGTCTTTTTTTTTTTTTTTTTCCAATAGAGGTGGAGTCTGACTGTGCTGCTTAGCCTGGTCTCCAACTCCTGGGCTCAAGTGATCCTCCTGCCTTGGCCTCCCAGAGAGCAGGGATTACAGGCATGAGCTACTGCACCTGGCTTTTTTTTTTTTTTATGTTTTATAAATGCATAAAATAAAATGCATGATATTACAAAGGAAACCAATTATACTGAAATGCTGTTACTGCAATATCAACAAGCGTTTGTGATGCAGTGATGAGGTAAACTTCTTTATTAGTACGTTAAAAAACAAGATGGGGAAGCAGGTTGCAGGTCACCATGAGTGTAAACAATATGTAATGTTACCTGCAACCACTGTGATATGAAATGAAAGTACCTTTGACTTCTGTTGTAACAGTCACTGCTAACCCTACCATGCTTCTTGATCCACATTTATACTTGAAGGAAATGCTGCATTTCAATTAGAGGTTAGTGAATATAAAGTTATTTTTTCCCACCCAAGTTCATGAAGTTTCTGAGTTCTAGACCAGGTTAAGAACCCCTGCTAAAAAGTGTGGCTGTCCCTCACTTGATTCAATCAGTCTCTTATTGAAAAGTCACCCCATCTCAGCATTTCTTCAAATCTCATCCTTACACAGTTGGGTAAACTGAGGCCCAGGCTGGAGAACAAACTTGGGTCATTCTGCCCTGTGGGGATGGCAGAATCCAGTGTCCTGATTCGTGGCCCAGGTTATTTTCCAGCTCCTCCCATACCAGGCGGGTGGCAGGGACCCCCCTCGGCCCCACCTCCCTGCTCGCCAGGAGCAGCTGGCGTCCTGTCCTGAGAGTGACCCAGCCCCGCCCCGCCCTCGCCCCACCCTGGCCGGCCAGCTGTGGATGTGACAGGAGGCTTGGCTCTGGCTCACTCCGGCACATTCCTGGCCCAGCCACTGTTTTCCTCTTCTTCTTCTTCTTCTTTTTTTTTGTTTTTGGCGGTGACTTTTTCTCCCACACCCCTCCCACTCCTTTTCCTCAAAAATGCTGTGTCTTTCCCCAGAGGGTCCCTCTGGGCGGCTCCGGGAGGGAAATGTGGCCTGGATTTCCTGGAACACGTGGAGCTGGAGTATCAGCGCTGGGAGGAGGGAAGCTGTTGGCAGCAGGGCATCCCCCCAGCATAACTGGGCCTCCCTGGAGAAAGAGGGTGAGCAGAGCCTCAATATTCCCTTTGCACTGCGCCCTCTGAGCAGTGGCACCTGCAGCTGCAGCGAGTGGGCTGCTGCCTCGGGGATAGTGAGACGCCTCTAGGGAACCGCGGCTCTGTGATCTTGGGCAAGCTGGGCACTCTCTCTGAGCTTGGGTTTCCTTGCTCCTTAGAACTGAGGATGTGATCAGGATCTGCCACAGCTGGTGGGACAGTCCAGTGAGGCGATGGCTGTACATGGTCCCTTTTCAAACAGAGAACAATAAGTGAGGTGTTGGGGGCATCTGGGGTTGCAGGTTTGGGGGCTGCATTTGGGGCAGCAGGGGTGGAACCAGAGAATTTCCATCCTTCCTTCTTTCCTTCATTCATTCATGAGAAAAATGTGTATCAGACAATTACCATTGTGCCTCTTGGGGTTCACAATGAAGAGACAAGTAAATGCCTCCTGTAGGGGCAGGTGCAGGTGAGTGCTCTAAGAAAAAATGAAGCAGGATGCGGGGATAGAGTTTCTCAGGGTGCTGGGGAGGGCCACTCTGCTGGGGCACCACGTAAGTCCAGGCAGAGGGACCAGAGGGTGCTGAAGGCTCTGAGGTGGAAGCAAGCAAGGAAGGGAAGAGAAGGAAAGGTTTGTGTGGAGTGGGGGAGAAAGCAGAGAGGGCTGTGGGGACTTCTGGGTGAGGCAAGGACTTTGGCTCGATACATGAGAAGCTACGAAGGGCTTCGATCCTGCAGTGACACAGTCTGTAAAGGACCCACAGGGGCTGTATAGGAGGCGCGCACGTGGAGCAGTGGCTGGGAGGCCAAGCAGCTAGGGTCCTGGCTGCAGCTCCTCCCTGGCTCTGTGAGCGTGAGCAGGATACTTCTCCTTGAGCCTCATTTTCCTCCTCAGTAGAGTGGGCTCACGGAGCTCTGATGACTAAGAGGAAGGGTCATCACTGACCCTTTGCCATCACTTTGCCTGTGTCTACACCCTTGCGTGTAAGCTACAGCTCTCCATAAGTGGGAGCTGTTTTTTTCTATGAGCCTTTGAGGATTGGAGCCACTTGCTTAGGGGCAGGCTCTGGGGACAGAGCCAAAGGCTGGTTCTGAGCCCGGGTAGAGCAGTGGCTGCTCGATTTTGGGGACATGTAGCGTCATGATCTGGGGTGGGGATATCCCTGAGTTGTCTGCAGCCCTTTTCCCGTTATGGGTACATGGCTGGATTTAGGGAACCCTCGGGCAAGGGAAGAAGGGCTAGGTGCTGCCCCTGAGATCTGTGAGATGGGAGGTGGCCGGGGATTCAGAGGTTCTCTGAGGTTGCAGAATGCCCTGTCAACCACTCTCCCGTACCCAGAGGGGGCTGGACGCATCCCTCTCTCCCTTGCCCTCAGTCTCGTTTTTCTCATCTGTGAGGTGGGCACGAGAAGTCCTAATCCTGGCAGTGATAAGAAAGTTTGGGGAAGGAGTGATTTGTCATGCATGATGTGGTTGGACAGGACCCTGCCCTTAAGAAAGAGGGAGCCCACCTGCCCAGGCACTGTGCTGAACTTCTGTGCATTAGGTGAAAGTGGACAGGATGATATCACTTCACTGGAACTTTCTGTGGCTTCTCTTTGCTCTCCTACAGAGGTTCCATGGGAGGTGGGAGCTGGGGGCTAACTCTGCATACCTTATAAACCTCAACTCACATCCTCCTGGCTTTCTGTGTCCAGGTTCACAGGCCTCCTGAATCTCCCTCCTTAATGCCCACCTTGTTCTGGCCTCTGAGACATTGTTACTCCCTGCATTCCTTCCTCTTGCCCTAGTAAACTCTCCCTCCCTGCTCAGCTCAGTTTAACTATCCCTTCCTGGAGGAAGCCCACCCTGTCCTGTAGACTAGGCTGAGTCTCACATTGCAGCATCTTAACGGTGCTGCTTCCTCTCCTGGTAACACCTGTCACTGTTGTAATATCACATGTGTTGCTGCAATTGTCCACATTGCCGGTTGTTGATTCTCCCCACATTAGGTTGCTGATCATCCCCACATTAGGACTGTGTGTTCCATGAGGGCAGGGACATTTTCTCGATCACAGCCATGTCCCCAACTGTAACAGCAAATAGCAGATGCTTAATAAATGCTTTCTGGATAAATGGAGGGGTGAAATCATTTTGACAATCAGAAGAAGAAGGTGCCCCTCTTTTCCAGATAAGGAACCAAAGGTACAGAGAGATTAAGTAACATGCCCCAAGGTCACACAGCCAGAATCAGATGGTGTCTGTCTGGGAATGTTTCCCTGCAAACCAGGCTTAGAAGGCGGGCAGATGGGGTTATGCAGAGCGGAGCTAGGACAATCTAGATAAGGGAGGGTTGTGGGGGCAAGCCCCACCCATCCTTGTTTTCTCCACTCGAATGGTGGTTTGTGGCTGTTTTCTTCAAGGGCAACTCAGGTGACCTTCAGGTTGGGGCCTCCTGGGTCCCAGGGGCCTGCTGGGTGGAGGGCCTGGTCTGGCTGGGCTGCTTTTCTCGCCCCTTTGCCTGCCCGCTGGCTTCACGCACAGATTACAACTTCCCCTCCTCGGCTGTCTTACGCAGGCCACCTCCGGCTCGCCATTGTCTCATTGTTTGCTGAGGGAAGCTCCAGGAGGAAATTAACCTGCTGCTCACCCCAAGCAGGGAGTTTCACCCCCAGCCCCCACCCAGGGAATGCCTGTGGGGAGGGCAGGAGGAGTGGGGGCAGGTAGCAGACAATACAACAGGCAGCCTTGAAGTGAGTGGCTCTCTGACCCGGAAATATGCAAGCAGAAGCTACATTCACAGCACCTATTTACTAGGCCCTCTCCCAGCCCAGGCTACACGTCAGGCAGCTGGAGGCACAGATGTTAGACAAGGGTCTTGTCCTTAAAGACCCTGTAGCCTAGAAGAGACGCTGGGCAGGGCCTCAAAGTCAAATGCCTTGGGGGCCAGACAGGTGACAGAAATCTGCAGGCCTGCTAGCAATGCTGAGTGGTCGGGGACATAGCTAAATGAAAACTATCCTGAGCCACGAAGGAAGGCTTTTAGACTCCAATTTTATTTTAACATGTTGCTAATCAAACAAATGCATCCTCCAGCCTGATGTAGACTGCGGAACCCCAACCTAGACCATTAGAAAGGAATTCTTGTTCTGGGGTGAAATTGGATCAATAGTTACTGGTGTCTGCCCCTATGGCTTTAGCTGTAGCTGTGGTGATCAGTTTCCAGCACACTGACAGCATCCCTTTTCAAACACCCAGCAGTCATTTGGCTTCTCTGAAGACTTGGGAACTCCCACAGGGACCTGGGAGGAGTTGATGCCACTAGGGGTACCCCTCAGTCAATGGGGAATGGGAGTTAGTGGGTAAATGCCCTGTCCTTTTATCCATTGGAGGTCTCTGGTCACTCAAAGGTTTGCAGTGAGATGGGGCACCGGTTGCCCATACTGGAAACCGGCTCAATAACTCACTTTTTATACCTTTCCTCTCTTCACTCTCACTCTCCCAGATAGATCCCTCTGGCTTCCTGGGCTACTGGCTCCCAAATCCTTGTCTCAGGCTCCGCTTTTAGGGGAACCCAAACTAAAACAATCTCTAACATTCTTTCCAAACAGCTTATGATTCTAAACTTAGGTGATTCTAATATCCGATGACTTTAACTCTGTGATGATAAGTTTTCATAAGTAAACCCAACTGTGATTCCAGAATGATGTCATTCTAATGTGGCTGAGATACACCTATCAGAACTGGAATGCTCCATTTTGTACAACTGAATTTTGCTCCTCTTGAGCTCCTATTTTTCTTCCGATGCCAGAAAATGCAAACTTCAAAAAAATCTGGATAAAAACCAGTTATTTCAGATTTGAACTCAGTTGGGTGAATCAAGCTTTCCCTGGCATCCCTTTTTTCCCGGATTGATTTAAGTCCTGGAAGGGAGGGGGCATCTTGGCATTGGTTGAGGGCAGAACGGGTCTGTGACTGGTATTTCTCAAGCTATACCAACCCATCTGGCTCTCCAGCATGCTCCTGCCCCCTTGGCATTCACTGGAAATGCCCCGCCCATGTCGATGCTTTGACTTCTAGGATCAAAGAAGCATAACTTTCTCCTCCTGGGCCATACACTATAAGAGTCGCGTCCACTCCATTCAGTCATCTGAAAAGATGTGGTCACTTTTTACACCTCACGGGGCCCTGTATACAAACTCATCATTCAATCAAATGTATTTGCTGAGTATCTAGCACGTGCTGGCATTGAGCCAGGCACTGAGGCCACAAAGATGAAAAGATGAAAAGACAGGTTCCTTTCCTCAAGTCATTTACAAGCCAAATAATGTATAAATATTTTCAACTTACATATTGTGATGTCCGTTATGAAGGAACCCAACAGGGCGGGCAGAGAAAGCCTCTTGGAAGAGTTGTCATTGGAGCCAAAGTCTAAAGTCAGGGGAAGCCACAAAAAGGTTTAGCAAGAAAGACATGTCTGATTATATCTGTAACTGTAAAACATTTTCTTTTTTCTCTTTTTTTATTTTATTTTATTTTTTGGAGACAGGGTCTCACTTTGTCACACAGGCCAGAGGGCACTGGGGCAATTTTGGCTCACTGCAGCCTCAACCTATGGGGCTCAAGCGATCTCCTTCCTCAGCCCCCCAAGTAGCTGGGATTCTAGGCACATGCCACCATGCCCGGTTAACTTTTTTGCATTTTTTGTAGAGATAGGGTTTCACCATGTTGCCCAGGCTGGTCTCGAACTCCTGAGCTCAAGCGATATGCCCACCTTGGCCTGCCAAAGCATTAGGATTAGAGGTGTGAGCCATCACGCTCGGCCGGTAACTGTAAAACATTTTGTAATATTGAAGGCATCTCCTCCATTTTTTCATACATTTTACTTTCCCCTATTTATTAGTGGCCTCCATCACCTTAGAGATTCATGTCTCAAAGGCCAAGGCTTTTGGTTTACAAGAGTCATGCAAATTTAGTCAAAGCCCTGAGTAATTTGAGAGTGTACAATTTATGCCATAAATAATAGATTGAGAAGAATAGATGAGTCAAATTGGTTTTCCTCTTTAGGAAACGAGATAAAGATTATCTGGAGGTGGGGAGAAGGGAAGTGTAGCAGAGATGTCCAGCTGTCATGCAATTATCTGACTTCCCCTTCTTCTATAGCTGCAGATGGCCATGTATCTACACTACATTTCGCCATCTCCCTTGCAGTTAGGCATGGCCACGTGACCAGGCTCTGGCAAAGGATATGTGAACCGAATGGTGTGTGCAAATTCTGGGTCATGCATTGAAAGAAAAAAAGGGGCATCCTCTTCCCACACCTCTTCTTCCCTTCCTGCCAACTAGAATTTGGCATGGTGGCAGGAGCAGTAGCAGCCGTCTTAGACCACAAGACTGAAGCCACACGTTGAGGATATCAGAACAACAAAATGGAAGGATCCCAGGTGTCTGACGTCATGGGACTCATAGCAGCCTAGACTGCTTGCCCCCTACTGGTTACTGAGAGAGAAATCAATAGCTGAGTTAGCATCCTAAGTAATACAGAGGGTCAGAAATATAGGAAATTAGCCTGTTGTTGTGGCTCATGCCTGTAATCCCAGCACTTTGGGAGGCTGAGTTGGGCAGATCACTTGAGGTCAGGTTTCGAGACCAGCCTGGCCAACATGGTGAAACCCTGTCTGTACTAAAAATACAAAAACTAGCAGCGGCATGGTAGCACATGCGCCTGTAGTCCCAGCTACTCAGGAGGCTGAGGCTGGAGAATTGCTTGAACCCCAGAGGCAGAGGTTGCAGTGAGCTGAGATCGTGCCACTGCACTCCAGCATGGGGAACAGAGCAAGGCTCTGTCTCAAAAAAAAAAAAAAAAAGAGAGAGAGAAAAGAAGTATAGAAAATTAGTGTGCATAGACTCTGGTGTAACCCTGAAAAAAGAATAGAAACTTCGTGTGGTCTTGAGGGGTCTAAGATCTGGGCCCAGAGCCTCAACTCTGGGTAGAACCCAAAGAAGCCATGAACCTAACTGCCTGAGTGTGTGTGCAGGCACCTGGAGCAGGACACTTCTGAACACACAGAAGTGGGGGAATGGAGGTGAACTGAGGGGAAGAAGCAAAAGAAGACACCCAAAATTGACCAAGATTAAGTTTCTCTCACCTAGTGGAATAGAGGCTATTTATTTTGGGTGTAAGCTGAGAGTTGTACCTGCATCCCATTTTATTATTATTGTATTATTATTTCTGGATCCCAGCCCAGCAATTAACAGGAACCTGAATGGAGGCTGGTTTATCGATAAATTTTTGCTGAGCACCAAGGCCCAGGCTCAGGTCTCAGTCCAGCTCCCTACTTGCCGGGTGGCCTTGAGCATGTTACTTCTCTTTTCTGAGGCTTGGTGATCTCACTGGGAACATAAAGGGGTTGACCTCCAGGATGCTTAAGGTGGCTCTTTTTGCATTGATGTCCTGTGGTTTTTCTCTGGGTCTGGCACTGAGGGGAGTTCAGGAAAAGTGTGATAAACTCTATTTCAGTTCATAGAGGGATGAGACACAGTCACATGTGCACACACGTATACACACACATACACACACACGCAAATGTGATTAACCAAACATCCTGGTAGCCAAGAAGATATGTAGCATTAAGGTTTAGAATACAGGCTTTGAAGTCAAACAGACCAGAGTTAACAACCCCATCTTCATCACTAACTAGCTGGTGACCTTGGATAAGTCACTTTATTTCTCTGAGTCTTGGGTTTCTCCCATTTAAAAGGAGGATGATAATGCCTATATTTAGGGCTTTCATGTAAAAAAATAATTTATGTACAGCTCCAAGATCATGCCAGGCACATTATGGGTACTCAATAAATGGTGGTTATTTTGATGAGGATTGTGAGTCATGGTGAGAACCAAGTGAAAGGTGGAGAAGGACAGAGCTGGGAGGTCTTGAGTACGGACTAGGAAGATCCATGAAGGCCGGGGTATGGGGAGGCTCTTGGAGAAGGCAGAACATGAATAGTGTAAAAGCGTGACCAGAGGGGATGAAACACCCTTTTAGGAGAAGGAGAAAATAGACACAGAAGCGAAGTAGAGCCAGGCTTGAGAAAATTGCTTCCTCTTCCTGAGCCTTATTTTTCCTCTTTGTAAAGTGAGTGTAGCAATATCTGCCTTGCAATGTTGTTGGAGTGATTATTGAGATGTTAGAAGTCAAGCTCCCATTAAGATGCCTGGCTCATGTAAGGCATCAAATATTAGTTTCATTCCTTTCCCAAGAGAGGGCACTCACAAAATGTCAGGGCTAGTAACACAAGGGATAAATATTTGAGGGAATGGATACCTCATTCTCCATGATGTGATTATGTCACATTGCTTACCTACATCAGAACATCCATGTACCCCATAAATATATACACCTAATATGTACTCCCAAAATTAAAAAATAAATATTTTTTTAAAAAAATCCCCCCAAAACAAAAATAAATGAACAAACAAAGACAAAATATCAGGGCTAGAGTGACCCTCAGAGCCTTTCTATAGTAACATACACATCTATTCATGAGCTGTTCACACATCATTCATCAATCTATACAGCTATCACTTAGCATTTTTCATATATCTATTCAAACACCAACAATTCATTCATCACCCATTCTTCATTCATCTAGCCAAAAGTCCATTCATCCTTCACTCACCATCTATCCTCATCCATCATCATGCATTCATCAGCAACCCACCATCTGTCTACTTATCATCCCTTCTATATTCATCCCTCATCAATCTATTTCGTAGCCATACACCCATTCAGCCCACTACTCAAGCAGCCATCATTCTTCCATCTGTCTATCCATTTATCATTTATCCATCACCCATCTATCCATCTGCCATTCATTAGCCATCACCATCTCTCATGAATTTATTTTTTCCTCAACTATCCATTCTTCATGCATCTATCTATCTATTTATCGCTCACTGATCCATCCCTCCATTATTTCATTCATCATTTATCCATCCACCATTTTTCATGCGTGAAATATTCATCCAAAATCTATCCTTCATTCATTTCTTCATAGCTATCATTTACAAGCCAAACATCAACCCACCAATTTACTCTTCCTCCATTCCTCTTTCATGCATCATCCATCCTTCATTCACTCTTTCACGAAATATCTGTCATCTATTAGCCATGCCTATCATCATCTATGCATCTTCCATCAACATAACCACCTATGATCTATGTAATTTAATCATCCATCTGTATATGTTTATCCAGTCATTCATTCATTTATGTTTCATTTTCCATATTGCCTGTCAGGTAATATACACCAGAGATACAGACTAAATAAGCTACAACCTGTCCTCAAGTTGTTCAGAGTCTAGTGGAGAAAGATAAATAAGCACAAGATAGCTGCTGTACCAGAGGAATGACTGTACCAAGCACCCCAGGGGAGACCACACAGGAGAGAGCCACAGACTCTGAGCGAACTGAGGAAGGACTCACAAAGGAGGTGGCAGTTCATTAAACTGGGTCTTGAAGAATGATTAGAAGGTCCACTGGTTTATTTTTTTATTATTTATTTATTTATTTGAGACGGAGTCTCGCTCTGTCGCCCAGGCTGGAGTGCAGTGGCATGATCTCGGCTCACTGCAAGCTCTGCCTTCCGGGTCCATGCCATTCTCCTGCCTCAGCCTCCTGAGTAGCTGGGACTACAGGCGCCTGCCACCGCGCCCGGCTAATTTTTTGTATTTTTAGTAGAGCCGGGGTTTCACCGTGTTAGCCAGGATGGTCTCAATCTCTTGACCTTGTGATCCGCCCGCCTCGGCCTCCCAAAGTGCTGGGATTACAGGCGTGAGCCACTGCGCCCAGCCTATTTATTTTTTTTAATGAGACAGAGTCTCACTCTGTCTCCTAGGTTGGAGTGCAGTGGCACAATCTTGGCTCACTGCAACATCTGCCTTCCAGATTCAAGCAATTCTCATGCCTCAGCCTCCCTAGTAGCTAGGACTACAGGTGCGTGCCACCATGCCTGGCTAATTTTTTTGTAGTTTTAGTAGAGACGACATTTTACCATGTTGGCCAGGCTGGTCTTGAACTCCTGACCTCAAGTGATCTGCTCCTGACCTCAAGTGATCTGCCTGACTTGGCCTCCCAAAGTGCTGGGATTACAGGCAAGAGTGAGCCACTGTGCCCAGCCCAAAGGTCCCTTGGTATTTTTATGGGGGGAAATGAGTCCTAAGAGAGGAAGTGACTGTGCACAATCATAGTAAGAGTTAATTAACAGGACAGAGACTTGTAACCAAATCTCTAGCCTACTAGACTAGTTCTGTTTCCACTTCTTGTGGGAAACAGTAAGTTACTCAAGGGAAGACAAGTAAGCAAAGAAAACCTGCCTCGAAGCACCAGGAGAAGGCTGCTGTTTAGGATCTGGTTGTAGATGGGGTGGAGAAGGGGATTTTCCTAGACCTCAGCTTCTCATTCAGGGAGAGGTAACAGCAGAAGCCCCAGGAAGATTTGACAAAGAGCAGGAAAGAAGGAGGAGGAGAGACAGAGCACAGTGAGGTGAGGAGAAAAACAGGGCAGGCACAGTGGGGCTCACACCTGTAATCCCAGTGCTTTGGGAGGTCGAGGTGGGAGGATCACTTGAGGCCACGACTTGGAGACCAGCCTGGGAAACTCCATCTCTACCAAAAAAAATTAACCAGGTGTGGTGGCATGTGCCTGTAGTCCTAGCTGAGGCAGAAGGATCCCTTGAGCCCAGGAGTTTAGGCTGGCTGCAGTGAACTAAGATTGTGTTTCTGCACTCCAGCCTGGGTGACAGAGCGAGCCCCTGCTTCAAAAGGAAAAAAAAATTTTAAAAACCCCACCTAGTATTTTCTTGTGGCCTTTACTGGGGTAATTAATAATAATATTGTTACTGCTGGGCACAGTGGCTTATGCCTGTAATCCCAGCACTTTGGGAGGCCGAGGTGGGTGGATCATTTGAGGTCAGGAGTTTGAGACCAGCCTGGCCAACATGGTGAAACCCCGTCTCTACTAAAACTTTGCAAATTAGCCAGGCATGGTTGCACATGCCTGTAGTCCCAGCTACTTGGGAGGCGAGGCAGGAGAATCTCTTGAATCCGGGAGGTAGAGGTTGCAGTGAGCCGAAATCGTGCCATTGCGCTCTAGCCTGGGCGACAGAGCGAGACTCCGTCTCAAAAAAAAAAAAAATAATAATGTTACTATTCTAGCAGCCATGTTTTATTGAGCACAGACTACGTGCTGAACAGTGTGCTATACATTTTTCATGCATCGTACCATTTTATACCTCACCCTCAGCAGCCCCAAGGAGCAGTTACTCCTCTTGTCCCCATTTTGTGAATGAGGAAAGTAAATTCCTGAGAAGTTAAGCTAGGATTTAAATGTGTCTGTGTGACTACAAATTCCATGTCCTTTCCACTCCTCTCTGCTGCCTCTCTCATCATTCTTTGGGTGTGGTATATGGTTACATTAGTCACTGGGCATGAGGACCAAGGAGAAAGGAGGAGGGGAGTAGGAAGAGGAGAATCATAGGTGACTCAGACATACATGTGCATTTACTAAGATATATGCATCATTTTACTAGAGATTTTCTCTGTATCCTCAGACTCTGAAACAGTGGACATAGTAGGAAAGAAAAAACTTGTTGAATTTTCGTAGCTATCATTTACAAGCCAAACATCAACCCACCAAGAAATATCTTCTATTTCTTGTTGCATCATCTTGCAAAGAAAATGGATGATCAATTAGAATATAGGGTATACAGGTTTCTGACACAAGTCCAAAGTTTTTTTGTTTTTTTTTTTTTTTTTTTTTTTTTTTGAGATAGAATCTTGCTTTGAGCTAGACTCTCCCAGGTGTGGAGTGCAGTGGCACAATCTCGGCTCACTGCAACCTCCAACTCCCAGGTTCAAGCGATTCTCCTGCCTCAGCCTCCCAAGTAGCTGGGATTACAGCTGCCTGCCACCACGCCGGCTATTTTTTTTTTTTTTTTTTTTTTTGTATTTTTAGTAGAGATAGGGTTTCGCCATGTTGGCCAGGCTGGTCTCAAACTTCTGATCTCAAGTGATCTGCTTGCCTCGGCCTCCCACGGTGCTGGGATTACAGATGTGAGCCACCGTGTCTGGCCAAATCCAAAGTATTACTAGCATAAAGATATACTTTTTTTTTTCTCCCAGGTCTGGGAGTAGGCTGGGCATGGTAGCTCAGGCCTGTGGTCCCAGCTACACAGGAGGCTGAGGTGAGAGGATTGCTTGAGCTCAGGAGTTTGAGGTTGCAGTGAGCTATGATTGTGCTGCGGCACTCTAGCCTGGATGACAGAGGAAAATCCTATCTCAAAATAATAATAATTATAATAATCCAGGACTAGCTTGTTTGGGTTCCAGGCTTCTTTTGTCTTGTAGCTCTGCCACCCCCAGGGTGTTGCCCTAGTCCCCATGGTCTCAGATGTCACGTACATATCTACACCACAGGCAGTAGGCAGTGGGAAAGGCATGGGGCAACTATGACTTGCAGATTGCTCTCTCCACTTCTGTTCACCTACTACTGGTCAGAATTTAGTTGTGTGGCTATAATCAGCTGCAAGGGAGGCTGGGAAATGTAGTCTTTATTCTGAGAGGCTATGTGTTCAGGTAAAAGTGAGAGGTTTTATTTCCATAGGAGAAGTGGAAAATGGATATGAGGGGCAAGTAGGGGTCTCTGGCATAGATGAGAAGAAGATGTATGGACACCAATATTCTCTATCATGTGAAGACTCCTAGGGTCACATATCATCTCTCCCGTTATACAGCAGGCTCCCTGAGGGCAGGGGGCTACATTAACCACCCTGGTGTCTCTAGAAGCTTCTAGCTCAGACTTAAGGGAGAAGACTTTTTCAGTCCCGGATAGAGGTCTAATGATTTGATGGAACCAGAGCAAGTAGGTTAGAGGCCTTTTGCCTGGTGATGACCAAAGTGGAGAGGCCAGGCGTCTGGGAGGCGGCCAGCAACAGTAGAGAGAGACGCAGGAAAGTGACTTGCAAGGGGGCTGGAGTGGGTGAAAGGTCAGAGAAGAGTCTGGAAAGGAGGATGCAGTGTTGCAGGGCGAGCAGAGCTGGGGGAAGGAAGGGATAATTTAGTAATCACAGCTCTTCCCTCAACACAGTGCTCAAGAGCTCACAAAGCATCTTGGCCTCTGTTTTCACACTGGTGAGGATAGATGGTACCTGAAGTTAGGTGGCAGGTGGGAGGGTGCTTTGGAGTGCCACCAGCCCATTCCTGTCCAGTGAACTGTCACTGGTTTCCTTCTTCCTTTTCCAGTTCCTTCCTCTCTCCTTCCCTTTCTCCCTTCCTTCCTCCTTCCTTGATTTCCCTCTTCTTCCTCTGTATGTGCATATGTACACACATATAACATAAACACACACATAGACATACATATATATGTATATCTGAATATATGTCTCTGTATGTACAGATATACACATATACATATACATGTATGTATATGTACATACACATATGTGATGACTAAAGTGGAGAGGGCTAAAAGATGAGGCCAGGTGTCTGGGAGGCGGCCAGCAACAGTAGAGAGAGATGCAGGAAGGTGACTTGCAAGGGGACTGGAGTGGGTGAAAGGTCAGAGAAGAAGTGTATATATGTGTGTATGTATATGTGTGTATATGTATATGTACATATATGTGTGTATATATGTATATGTGTGTGTGTATATGTATAATCACCTACTATGTGCCAGGAGGTATTGTGAAAGTTACTGAGAAACACACTGGTGAGCAAACCAGACAAGATCCTTGCCCTCATGGAGCTTATGCTTAAGAGAGACAGATGTCACACAAATAAATGCACAAATAGCTATGTAGCTGTTAAATGTGACCAATGATTAGCGCTATGCAGAAGTGCAGAATGCTGTGAGAGCACACTCATTATGTATTCCAGCATTTATTAAACAAACATGTAATAAAACAAATTATATGTATTAGAGATTTGCTTTTTTTTTTTTTTTTGAGACGGAATCTTGCTCTGTCACCCAGGCTGGAGTGCAATGGCATGATCTCGGCTCACTGCAACCTCTGCCACCCAGGTTCAAGCGATTCTTCTGCCTCAACCTCCTGAGTAGCTGGGATTACAGGTGTGTGCCACCATGTCTGGCTAATTTTTGTTTTTTTTAGTAGAGACAGAGTTTCAGCATCTTGGCCAGGGTGGTCTTGAACTCCTGACCTTGTGATCCACCCATCTTGGCCTCCCAAAGTGCTGGGATTTTAGGCATGAGCCACTGTGCCCAGGCTAGAGATAATTTTTAGAAAGGAATAAAATCATGCTCTTGTTCAAATATAAAATGAACATGTGTCAAAGATTTATTTAACACATTAATTTATGCGGTAACCAATAAGGTGTTAAAAACTACTTCAAAGGAGAATCCAAAGAGAAGAGGCATATATAGGTAATGAGGAATGCTTACATTAATTTGCTGAAGATACAAAACTGTTTTCTTCCAAGAGGACTGGGGGAATGAATTACATCTTCTTATTATAATTATAATAATAATTATTATTATTTTGAGACAGGGTCTCTCTCTGTTGCCAAAGGGCTAGATTGCAGTGGTGTGATCATGACTCTCTGCAGCCTCAACCTCCTGGGCTCAAGCGATCCTCCCACCTCGGCCTCCTGAGTAGCTGGGACTGTAGATGAGTGATATGTGACACCACACTAACTAATTTTTAAATAATTTTTTGTAGAGACGGGTTTCTGTATGTTGCCCAGGCTGGTCTCAAACTCCTGGGTTCAAGTGATCCCGCCACAGCCTCCCAAAGTGCTGGGATTACAGGCGTGAGCCACCACATCTGGCCTCAAGTGCATCTTGAGCAGAAGAAATGTGTCTGCATCTCTGTGACAAGAATTGTTTTTATTATCATCAATCTTGTTACAACATATGGAAGTGTACACTAGCTCAAAAATGCGAAATGCATCGGCCACCACACAATCAGCTAACCTGAAATGATGTAAAGACAATTCATACCGTTCTGGAGGACTTCCAGTAATCTTTGTGGACTTTTTTTTTTTTTTTTTTTTTTCAGCTTCAAAGTATTTTACAGTTTTTCCTGATGTGAGTCAGACTGGTACTAGACACTAATAATACAGAGCTAAACCGTACAGACACAATTTCTCCCTCAAGCACAATGTTCCCTTATGTTCTAACTGGGGTGGAGAGCTGGGGAACAGTTTTTGGAAGCCAAACTGAGTCTTTGCCATTTTTGTTTTATACAGTCATATGTTAATTAACAACAGGAATACATTCTGAGAAATGTGTCATTAGGTGATTTCATTCTTGTGCAAACATCATAGAATGTACTTGCACAATTCTAGATGGTACAACCTACCATGCACCTAGGCTCTATGCTATAACCTATTTCTTCTGGGCTGCAAATTTGTACCTCATGTTATTGTACTGAACGTTGTAGGCAATCGTAACACAATGGTAAGTATTTTTGTATCTAAGCATAGCTAAATGTAGAAAAGATACAGAAAAAATATGTAGAAAAGATTATTTTTAAAAAAGACACACTTGTGTCTTTACTGTGAGTGGATCTTGCAGGACTGGAAGTCACTCTTGGTGAGTTAGGAAGTGGTGAGTGGATGTGAAAATCTAGGACATTACTGTACACTACTGTAGACTTTATAAACACCGTACACTTAGGCTATACTAAATTTATTTTTAAAATTTGTTTCTTTCTTCAATAGTTAACTTTAGCTTACTGTAACTGTTTTGTTTTATAAACTTAAAAAAATTTTAAAAACACTTTTTGTATTATTTCATAATAACACTTAGCTTAAAATAGGAACACGTTGTACAGCTGTGTAAAAATATTTTCTGTCTTTATATCCTTATTCTATAAGCTTTTTTCTACTTTTAATTTTTTTTTTTAACTTAAATTTTTTTGTTGTTAAAAACTAAGACACAAACACACACATTAGCTTCAGCCTACAGAAGGTCAGGATCATCAATATCACTGTCTTCCAGCTCCACGTCTTGTTCCACTGGAAGGTTTTCAGGGCAATAACACATGTGGGGCTATCATATCCTATGATAACAATACCTTCTTCTGAATACCTCCTGGAAAACCTATCTGAGGCTGTTTTACAGTTAACTTATTTTTGTTAATAAGTAGAAGGAGCACACTCTAAAATAACAATAAAAAGTATAGTAAATATGTAAATCAATAAGTTGTTTATTATCATTATCAAGCATTATGTACCGTATTTTTTTTTTTTTTTTTTGAGATGGAGTTTCGCTCTGGTTGCCCAGGCTAGAATGCAATGGCACAATCTTGGCTCACTGCAACTTCTGTTTCCCGGGTTCAAGCGATTCTCTTGCCTCAGCCTCCTGAGTAGCTGGGATTACAGGCATGCACCACTACACCAGACTAATTTTGTATTTTTAATCGAGATGGGGTTTCTCCACGTTGGTCAGGCTGGTCTTGAACTCCCGACCTCAGGTGATCCACCCGTGTCGGTCTCCCAAAGTGCTGGGGTTACAGGCGTGAGCCACCGTGCCCGGCCCATAACTGTTTTTTGTTGTTGTTGTTGTTGTTGTTGTTTGTTTTTTGAGATGGAATCTCACTCTGTCACCCAGGCTGGAGTGCAGTGACGCTGTCTTGGCCCACTGCAACCTCTGCCTCCTGTGTTCAAGTGATTCTCCTGCCTCAGCCTCCTGAGTAGCTGGTATTACAGGCGTGAGTCACCATGCCTAGCTGATTTTTGTATTTTTAGTAGAGATGGGGTTTCGCCATGTTGGCCAGGCTGGTCTTGAACTCCTGACCTCTGGAGATCCACCTGCCTCGGCTTCCCAAAGTGCTGGGGTTACAGGCGTGAGCCACCGTGCCTGTCTATGTACATAATTGTATGTGCTAGACTTTTATACCACTGCAGTGTAGTAGGTTTGTCTACAGCAGGCTCACCCAAAACATGTGAATAATACATTGCACTATGATGTTAGAACAGCTGCAATGTCACTTGGTGATAGGAACTTTTCAGCTTCATTATAATATTATGGGACCAGTGTCATATACATGGATGGTCATTGACCAAAATGTCCTTATGGGATACATGACTATAATTAAATGATAAAAGCACTTTGTACTCTGAGAAAAAACAACACTACCTGTTGAACTCCAAATCTACAAATAAATGAAGATTGGAGCCTTTCCTGTTAGACTCCATAACAAAAACAACTTTATTTCTTACTTGTGTGATATACTATGTCTGAAAATATGTGATTGCCTTTATAATGATCATATGAGAAAATTGCTGTTTTTTTCTACCTTGGACAGACTGACTCCTTGGTAATTTTTTTCCCTTGAAGTATCTGTTGTTTTCCCATGGGGGTTTTCTGATAAAAACTGGAAAATCTGCTAGGCAAATTCTAAAAGAGCTATAAAACTTGTATTTTTCATTGGGTGATTTATCATTCTAAAGGAAAAAACTTCTTTCCTGGTAAATTTTTGTTTTTTAAATGCTTATTTTGTCTTTTCTTTCTTCTTTTTTTGTGATGACAAACACACAACAACCAAAATAATTACAGATTGTGGTAAGCACTGTGTAAGAAATAAGGGTGGTGATACAATGGAGTTCAACTCAAGAAGAGGAAATAATTGCTTTAGATTAGGGGTCAGCAAACTTCTTCTGTAAAGGATCAGATAGTACATATTTTAAACTCTGTGTGACATCCCTTGTCTGTCACAACTCACAGTTCCGCCACTGTTGTGGGAAAGTGGCCATAGATGATATGTAAACGAATGGGCATGACTATGTCCCAGTAAAACTTTATTTACAAAATCGGGTGGTGGACCAGATTTGAAACATGGGCCATTGTTTGCTGATTCCTGCTTGATATCACGAGCTCAAGCAAGGCCTTCCTGAGGACATGATGTTTAAGATAAAACGTGAAGAATGAAAAGAAGCTGGCTTTCCATGCAGAAAGGATAGGCTGGTCAAAGTCCCTGAGACAGAGAAGAGTTTGGTGTATCTGAGAAACAGTAAGGGGGCCTGTGACTGAAGCACAGCGAATCAAGGAGAGTATGAGATCAGAAATGTTGGCAGGAACTGGGTCATGCAAGATCTCGTGGGTCCCGGTAAGGAGTTTGGATTTTATTCTAAGAGCATCAGAAACTTACTGTAGGATTTTAAACTGTGGAGTGACTTTATTAGGTATTAACTTTAAAATGGCTGCTGTGACTTTGAGGAGAACGAAATATGTGGGTTATAGTAACGAGGTTATTGTAGTAATTTGCACAAAAGATGATGGTCACTGTGAAAGATGGCACTGGAGATGGAGAGACATGGTTGGCCTTGAGAGGCATTTTTTAGGGTCCACTGATAGAACCTTTCAATTGTTTGAGCACAGTTGTCAAAGGAAGGATCGAGGATGACTCCAAGGTTTCTGGCAGGAGCTGAGTGAGTGGTGGTGCTGTTTACTGAGACAGAAAGAGTGAGTGAGTGACAAGACGTGAAAGTGAGGGAGAGTGAACTCAGAATCACGCTACTCACATGCCAAGTTGGAGGTGCCAATTAGATATCCAAGTGCAAATGTCAACAAGGCAGTTGGAGCTCAGTGGGAGAGGTTGAGACTGGAGGAGTACACTTGGGATTCATCAACGTAAACGTGGCACTTTAAACCATGACATTGCATGGCCCATAATCCTGGCACTGTGGGAGGCTGAGGTAGGAGGATGGCTTGCGCCCGAGAGTTCAAGATCAGCCTGAGCAACATAGAGAGATCCTGTTTCTACAAACAATACAAAAATATCAAGACTTGGTGGTGTGCCTGTGGTCCCAGCTACTTAGGAGACTGAGGTGGGAGGATCATTTGAGCCCAGGAGGTAGAGACTGCAGTGAGCCATGATTATGCTCCTGCACTCCAGCCTGGGCAACGGGAGTGAGACCCTGTGTCAAAAAAAAAAAAAAAAATTGTGCTAAAATATACATGCATTCACATTGTTGTACAGCCATCGCACCATTCATCTCCAGAAATTTCCATCCTCCCATTCTGAAACTCCATACCTATTAAACAATAACTCCCCATTCCTCCCCCTTCACCCCTGGCAACCACCATTCTACATTCTGTCTTTGTGACCTTGACCACTCTAGGTATCTCATATAAGTGGAATCACACAGTATTTGACCTTTTGTGACTGGCTTACTGCACTTAGCATAATGTCTTCAAGGCTCATTTATGTTTAAAGTGTGTCAGAGTTGCATTCCCTTTTTCATTTTTTTTCTATTTTTTTGTTATTGTGAAATACACATAACATAAAATTTACCGTCTAAACCATTTTATTTTATTTTTTAGATTTTTTTTTTCTTGAGGTAGGGTCTTGCTATGTCACCCAGGCTGGAGTGCAGTGGCGCAGTCATGGCTCACGGCGACCTCAACCTCCCGGGATCAAGTGATCCTCCTGCTTCAGTCTCCTGAGTAGTTGGGACTACAGACATGTGCCAACGCCATCTTAACCATTTTAAAGTGTACAGTTCAGTGGTATTAAGTACAGTCATAATGTTGTACAATCATCGCTACCATCCATTTTCAGAACTCATTTCTTCTTGTACAATTGAAGCTCTATACCCGTTCGTCAATAACTCCGCATTCCTCTCTCCTCCCAATGCCTGGCAACCACCATTCTGTTTTCTATCTCTACAACTTTGACTATTCTAGGTACCTCTGTTTTCTATCTCTTCAACTTTGACTATTCTAGGTACCTCATATAAGTGACATTGGACAATATTTGTCTTTTTGTGACTGGCTTATTTCACTTAACATTCTCATGGTTCATCCACGTTGTAGTATGTGTTAGAATTTCTTTTTAAAGGCTGAATAATATGACAGTGTATGTATACACTACATTTTGCTTTTTCATTTATCTGTTGATGGACACTTAGGTTACTTATGCCTTGATTTTTTGTTTTTGTATTTGTTTTGAGATGGAGTCTCGCTCTGTTGCCCAGACTGGAGTGCAGCGGCATGATCTCGGCTCACTGCAACCTCCACCTCTTGGGTTCAAGCGATTCTCATGCCTCAGCCTCCCAAGTAGCTGAGATGACAGGTGTGCGCCACCACGCCACACTAATTTTTGTATTTTTAGTAGAGACGGGGTTTCACTGTGTTGACCAGGCTGGTCTTGAACTTCTGACTTCAAGGGATCTGCCCGCTTCAGCCTCCCAAAGTTCTAGGATTACAGGCGGGAGCCACCGCAGCCACTGGCCTTGCTTCCACGTTTTAGCTACTGTGAGTAATGGTGATATGAACATGGATATACAAATATCTTTTTGAGACAATGTTTCCATTTCTTTTGGATACATACCCAGAAGTAAAACTGCTGGCTCATAGGGTAGTTTTATGTTTAGTTATTTTTAGGAACCACCACACTTTTTTCCAAGAGGCTGTATCATTTTACATTCTCACCAACAGTGGACAGGGCTCCAATTTCTCCACATCCTTGCAAACCTTATTCTTTTATTTTTTTTTTCTTAATAGTAGCCATCCTAATGGGTTTGAGGTGGTATCTCATTATAGTTTTGACTGCATTTCCCTAATGATTAGTGATGTTGAACATCTTTTCGTATACTTATTGGCCATTTGTACATCTGTTTTGGAGAAATATCTACTCAAATCATTTTTGAATTGGGTTGGTGGGGTGTTTTTTGCTGTAGAGTTTTAAGAATTCTTTATATATTCTGGATATCAATCCAGATGTATACTTTATCACATATTATATATGGTTTTTCATATCAGAAGGCATATAAGATATATGCTTTCCAAATATTTTCTCTCATTCTGTGGGTTTCCTTTTTACTCTATTAATACTGTCTTTTGATGTGCAAAATTTCTAAATTTTCCTGAAGTCTAATTTGCCTTTTTTCTTTTGTTACCTGTGCTTTTGGTATCATATTCAAGAAATCATTGTCAACGCCAATTTCAAGAAGCTTTCTCCCTATGTTTTCTTCTAAGAGTTGTATAGTTTCATTTCTTACATTTAGGTCTTTGATCTATTTTGAGTTAATTGTTGCATATGATGTAATGTAATGGTTCAGATTCATTCTTTTGCATGTGAATATTCAGTTTTCCCAACGTCACTTGTTGAAAAGACTGTACTTTCCCTCATTGAATGGTCTTGGCAGTGTTGTCAAAAATCATGTGACCATATATACGAGATTTTATTTCTGGGCTCTATTTTCTTCCACTGGTGTGTATTTTTGTTCTTATGCCAGTATGACACTGCTTTGATTACTATAGTTTTGTAGTAAGTTTTGAAATCAGGAAGTGTGAGACCTCCAACTTTGTTCTTTTTCAAGATTATTTTGGATATTTGAGGATCTCTTGAAACTCCATATGAATTTTAGGATGAATTTTTCTATTTCTACAAAAAGAAATCCTTCAGATTTTGATAGGAATTGCATTAATTCTGTAGATTGCTTTGGGTAGTACTGACATCTTGAAAGTATTAAGTCTTCCTTCCTTTTTTTTTTTTTTTGAGATGGAGTCTTGGTCTGTTGCCTAGGCTAAAGTGCAGTGGCGCGATCTCAGCTCACTGCAAACTCTGCCTCCCGGGTTCAAATGATTCTCATGCCTCAGGCTCCTGAGTAGCTGGGATTATAGGTGTGTGCCACCACACCTGGCTAATTTTTGTATTTTTCATAGTGGCGGGGTTTCACCGTGTTGGCCAGGCTGGTCTTGAATGCCTGACCTCAAGTGATCTGGCTGCCTTGGCCTCCCAAAGTGCTGAGATTATAGGCATAAGCCACCATGCCCAGCCAAAAGTATTAAGTCTTCTAATTCATGAACATGGGATATCTTTCCATATATTTGTGTCTTTTTAAATTTCCTTCAGCAACATTAAGTAGTTTTCAGTGTACAAACCTTTCATCTCCTAGGTTAAGTTTATTTCTAAGTATTTTATTCTTTTTGATGCTATTGTAAATGAAATTGCTTTCTTAATTTCCTTTTGGATTATTTATTGTTAGTGTGTAGAAATGCAACTGATTTGTGTGAAATCTATTTCGTATCCCACTACTTTGCTGAATTTATTAGTTCTAAAAGGTTTGTGTATGTGTTGTATGTAGAATAACAAGAGAGTGTTTTAAGAAGGAAAATACAACAGTTAAGACACCTTCACCTGCAAGCAACAACACAAACCAGATTAGTGTAAACGAGAAGGGAATTTATTATCGTACAATAAGAAGCCCAGATGTAGGGTGACTTGAGCTTTGGTTAACTGAACGTCATCATCAAGAACTCGGATATTTTTCCCCATCTTTTTACTCTTCCTTCAGCTATTCCCTTCATAGCTGCAAGATGATTGCCACAGATCCAGCCATCGCATCCTCACTCAGCAATGTACAGAGGCAGAAAAGAGCCATTTCTTCCATGTATGCCTTTTTCTTTTCTTTTCTTTTTTCTTTTAACTTTTTGTAGAGACAGGATTTCACTATGTTGCCCAGACTAGTCTCAAACTTCTGGATTCAAGTGATTCTTCCACCTCAGCCTCCCAAAGTGCTCTTTTTCTTTTGTTTAAAGAAACCTTCCTAGAAGTCCTTCCCTGAGCAGACTTACTTTTATGTCTCATTGGCCAGAAACAGGCCACATGCCCATCCCTAAACTAATTATAGCAAGGGGAAGGAGACCACCATGATTTACTTGGACCAATCAGAATTTTCCCCAAAAAAAAAGAAAGGAAAAGAGGGGTAGATGGTAGAGCAAAGTGAAGATCTTTTTAGCATAAGAAAAAAGGAAAATGGAAAATGTTCGTTAGATGACAGCTGCAGGCAGCACTTAGCTTTAAATTCAACTGCAAGGAACATAAAAATGCTTAAAAATTGGCTTAAACAAGAAAGTGGTTTATTTTCAACTCATATTCACTAAGTCCTGAAGTAAGCAGTTTATGACTGGTCAGGCACCGTGTGGATTCAGAGACCCAGGTTTTTTCAATCTTGTCACTTCATCATGTGTGACTTTCATTCCCAACTGTGTCTCATGTTACAAAATAGCTACTTGAGCTCCAGACATCACATCTGCTTTCCAGTCAGCTGGAAGAAGGAAGAAATGAAGGAGCAAAGCTCCGTATATTTGAGGACACTTCCTGGAGGTCACAACTTTATTTACATCCTATTGGCCAGAAGAATAGGTTCTTCAACTGTCTATAGAAGAAGGAGAGAATAAAATTTTGAGGACAACCAGAAGCTTCTGTCACAGCAACCACCAGATTCTCTTCCAGATGGAATGTTCAGTTCTACCAAATGCTGCTGAGCAGTGGAGTGGATGTGTATGGAGATGTAATCTTTGGATTTGGCACTTGGAAATCCTATGTGACTTTGGGAGCTTTGGGGAAGGGATGAAGGCAGAAGTCCGGGAGGAGTGGGCAGGGTTTGCATGGGATTCATCTCAGCATCAAAGACTGCCCCCTCCCCCGCTGTATAATGGCCCACCGCCTCCCCATTGTGACCAGGCCTTCGTGATGTCTGGATCTGGCCCCCCTCCTCCCAGGACAACGCGCAAGGTTCTACAGTGTGGGCAATCTCTCATCTCCCAGCCTTGCGGAAATTACGCTTACTGTCTGGACTCCTGGCAGCTAACTTTTTTAGGGCACCTGCCTACCCTTCTAGACCACGAGGGCAGGGGTTATTGCTGATCCAGCCTCACATGAGCAAACAAAGTCACAGAGTCCTGATAGATGTTAATTGACTGACTGAATGAACAAACAAGCTCTCAGTGCCTAGCATAGGGCTTGATCCATTGTTTGTGTGAATAATGGTCATTGAATCACTTTGTTTATAAAAGGATGAATGAATGAAAGAATAAATGAATGTATGAATGAATGAACTCATAGTGCTTAACACCAAGTCTGCTTACATAACAGTTGCTAGAAAATACTTGTTTGTATTATTTAAAATATGAATAATATATTCATATGATTCAAATATATTAAAACATATACTGGGAAGAGGCTCATTCCCACTCCATTTTCCATCTATTTGGTTCCCACCACTTTTATTCATGTCTTAGCTTTCCAGAGGTTCTTCATGCAAATTTATGCAATGAAATATATTGCTATTCCCCAACGCCTTGCTTGGTGGGGGTAGCTGGGACTGAGAAGGTAGGGACCGCTGGGGTAGGCACAGAGTCAGACAACTTGATATATTATCCTCACTGGCCTTCTCAACACAGCCATTATTCTGGGAGGGCACAAGATTGTACATTTATTTGACTATAAAACATAAATCAGATGCCTAAACCCGGGTTCTGTCCTGGCTGGGGCTCTGACCTCCCACCTGCCCTGTGTGAATCAGGAGCAGCAGCCCCTCCCTGGGAAGGGATGGCCAGATCCACTGCTTTCTCAGAGTGGGCTGGGTGCAACAGGTTGTACCTGAGTTGCTGCTCAGTGGAGCCATGCCAACTAAAGAACACCAAAGCCCAGAGCAAGAACCTTCCTCCCTTTCCCATTTTCCTTCAACTTGTTATTAAGGAGAAAGTCTGTGTTCAATGCCGGTGTGTTTTTAACACCTCTCTTAACACTTACTTCCCTTTTTAACAGAGAATAGGCCTCCAGAGCCTTTTGCAGGCAACCGGATCTGGCTAGAATGTGATGACATTGTTTTGTTTTCATTGTACTTATTTTTATGGCTACCTTCTATTTATGGCATGAGATACTGGTTTTCCATTTATGGAGGGCCCGAAACTTTCCTTTTGAAATAATATATTTATGTTTTTAAAAGAAGGACCATTTAAAGAAAAAATATTATGTAATATTAATTGCGTAATATTTACGGCACAGGTGGTACCGAGACAAGGAAAAAATTATAAAGAGGTATGTAATGTGCTGAAAAGGAGGACATGCTTCTCAGGCTAATGCCTCTCCCAGCCCCTATTTAACAGAAGGCACCACTGAGGCACAGAGAGAAGGGACTTTCTCAAGGTCACACTGATGATGTGGACTAAGAACTGACAGCCTCTTGATAGCCCTGTGGTGGGGGACATCTTGTGCCAGACGGGGAGGGCAGAGGTCAGGGACTGTGTGCAGCCCCATTGGTCTGTCCAGTGCACTGATCCACCAGTCAGACAGAGTCCTCCAAGGTTGACCAAGTCATGGACTGAAAGCAAAAAGGACCGGGGGACCTGGAGGGGAGGAGAGGGGAATGCTGGTGTTTATCGCGCACTGACTATGCTAGATGTTTGGGTGCCGGACGTCACTCCCAGATAATTCACAAATGTGGGGGCAGACATGTCCTACAAATATAACTCAAGTTTCTGGCGACAGTGTGCTAAGTGCTCCAACAGAGGCCTCTCTAGTGACATCTGGGTTTTTGTGTGCTTACTGGTCATATCCCCCATATTCTTTTGGGAAACCATCTCTTCACCACTCTCGATTCTTGTAGTTCAGACCAGGCAAACCCCACATCCACTTCTGAGGTGGGCACATGACCAGACCTGGCCAATTAGAACACTTTATCCTTCTTGCCACAGAGACTGGCACAGGGTTGGGCATGTGACCCAAGGCAGGCCAGAGGGGGCCTTCTGCAGGAATTTGCTGGAACTACTAGAGGAAAATCTCACTTAATAGGGTTTTCTAAATGGATAAATTATAATCCAGAGTTGAGTTGCTGGCAGCTCTCTTTGCCACCAAAAGAGGAGAGGTTCTCTGAAAATGAAGCTGACAGGGAAACAGGGATGACAGATGGAGAGACAGCTAGAGTCCTAGTGCTATTGTATGGTCACCTCCTGGATCCAGCCATGAAATCGGCGACCCTGAACTCAGTTCTATTTATTTTTTATTTTTTAAATTGAATTAAATTGAATTAAATTTTAATTTTTAGAGACAGGGTTTCGCTTTATCACACAGACTGGAGTGCAGTGGTGCAATCACAGCTCACTGCAGACTCAACTTTCTAGGCTCCAGTGATCCTCTTGCCTCAGTCTCCCATGTAGTTGGGACTACAGTTGTGTGCCACCACATCTGGCTAATTTTTAATTTTTTTATTATTTAATTTAATTTTTAATGTTTATTTTTTGTAGACATGTGGTCTCACTATGTTACCCAGGCTGGTCTCGAACTCCTGGCCTCAAGTGATCCTCCTACCTTCACCTCTCAAAGGTCTGGGATTACAAGTGTGAGCCACTACGCCTGGCTCATTTTTATTTTTGTAGAGATGGGGTCTCACTATGTTGCCCAGGCTTGAACTCGGTTCTAGAAACCAATAACACACACACACACACACAGACACATACTCACACACATTTGCATTAGCACTTTGAGATGGATTTCTGTCTCTTAAAACCAAAAAGAGACCTGGATAATCCAGACAGAAACATTATCATGGGAATGTTGGCAACAGAGAGGGGTTGGAATGTGTGTAAAGATTTATCTGGGAGTCCTTCCTGGTGGAGGCAGGTTTTGAGCAGGGTTTTGAGAAATGGAGGGCATTTTGATATACAAAGAAGGTGAAGAAACAATATTTCCAGTGAGGGAAACATCCTGGGCAAAGGCTTGGTGGTGGAACAGGGCAGGGAAGTGGTACAGTCCAGTGTGATTAGAGAGAGGATGGGGATAGAGAGGTGGTGGGAGAGGAGCTGGCAAGGAGGATGCGCCCTAATCGTGCAGAAATCCAGTCTGTTCCTCCACCTGCATCCTCCTCCTCTGGAGGCATGCCCTTCATCAGTTAACTCATCCACAACCATTTACTGAACACCAGCATGTGCCAGGCACTGTTGAAGGGCTGGCGAGAGAGCTGTGGGCCACACCACCAAGTCCCTGCCCTCTTGTAGCTTCTTTTGTAGGTGAAGGACACAGGTGGTAAACATAAGAAAAAAAGAAGCAAGTATCATAGTGTCAGGGAGCAATAACTGTTATCTAGAAAAATTAAGATGAGTGAAGGGAATACAGACTAGTGGAGAGGGGTTTGGGATGAAAATGGATAATACTGATGGTTGACCGACATTGTGAATGCACTCAATGCCACTGAACTGGTAAAATGGTTAAAATGATAAATTTTACATTAGGTATTTTTCTGTTCTTTATATTATGCACATTTTACCACAATAAAAAATAGGATTGGCGGAGGGGTGCTATTTTAGCTAGGGTGGTCAGGACATGTCTCTCTGAGGAGGTGTCGTTTGAACAGAATGAGGGGAATTAGCAAGCCTCGAGGAGATCAGGGGGAAGGTATTCCGGGTGGAGGGAACTGCCAGGACAGACCCTGTGGGGCCGGAGTGGGCCTGGTGTGCTCTAAGGACGGTAAGTGGGCCTGTGTGGCTGGAGCCCAGAGAGCAAAGGGAGAGTGGGAAGAAGATGAGTGCAGGGGTCAGCAGGGGCTTGGATGCCAGGAGAGGATTTTGGATTTGGTTGTATGAGTGATGGGAAGCCATCGGAGGGCAGAGCAGGGAAGGGGTATGAATTAGACTTTCTGTTCAATTCTCCCTCTGCCCACACTCAGTCTCGCTCTTAATCGGGATGGTGATCTTGCCTCTGCTTCTGACTCTCTCTCTCTCCTGGCTGCTACCCTCTTCCGCACATCTTCATGACCTTTATCTTGCTGAGGTCATCTTTTTTTTTTTTTTTTGAGACACAGTCTCACTCTGCACCCAGGCTGGAGTGCAGTGGCACAATCTCGGCTCACTACAGCTTCTGCCTCCTGGGTTCAAGCCATTCTCATGCCTCAGCCTCCCGAGTAGCTAGGATTCAGGTGTGCACCACCATACCCAATGAATTTTTGTATTTTTAGTAGCAATGGGGTTTTGCCATGTTGATCAGGCTTGTCTTGAACACATGGCCTCAAGTGATCAACCCACCTTGGCCTCCCAAAGTGCTGAGACTACAGGTGTGAACCTCTGTGCCCAGAGAGGTCATTGTTTTATATGGCTGACCCAAATGACCTCCAACGGGCCACCCTGCCTCCTGCTGACCCAGCCTCCACCAGTCATCAGGGTCTCTTTCTACCTGCAGCTCTGACTAACCCTTGCCTTGGTGAGAGCCACAGTCCCCCAGTTTTTCAGTCCAGCCCCACCTAACTTCTTTTCTCCTCACCCCAAAGCCCATACTTAGTCACTCGGAGCCTCCGTGGGGTTCCCTGCTGAGGCTGTCCCTCCTCAAGGCTGGTGTATGGCTCTCTGCTCTACTCACGTTCCTTTTCACCTAGACAGCCCCCTCCCATCCTTCAAGAACCACCCAGCATCATTCCTCTTCAAAGCCTTCCTTGGCTGTCCCCGCCCCGGGCTGGCTTAGCTAGCTCCTCTTCAGTGCTCCCTAAACCACTCACATCTTCCACTTTCAGAGCCCTGAACACGTTGGCATGCAAAGCACATTGGTTTGGTTTGGTTTTGTACAAGCCTTTCCCTATCCTCAGCTCCCTGAACCCCTAGTTCCCTGCTCATAGTATAGTCTCAATAAATGTTTACTGAATAAATGAATGAGTTTGGAATTTATCTTGCAGAAACCATACTCCCGCCACCACTACGACCACCTCCACCAACAAAAATAATATCCAACTCAAGCTGAGGACTTGCTATGTATTGCGCACTGTGCTAAACGCTTCCGAACCTGGATCTGGTTTCTATTTCTCAATCTTAGGAGGAAATCACTGTATTAGCCCCAATTTAGAGATGAGAAAACTGAGGTATGGTGAGATTAAGCAATTTTCCCAAGGCTACATAACTCAGAAGCAGGAGAGCCGACAGTCCAAAGTGTGCAGCCCAAAGCCATAGGTACCGCACACAGCTGGAGGAGGCGTCTTGGCATTACTGCATCCGTGGACGGGGTTTCTGGGAGTCCTGGAGCCCCATGTGAAGATTGGTTGTCCATGAACTTTTGGGTGTGGAGGCAGGTCCATTACTTGTATTTTTTTTTTTTCTTGACAGGGTGTTGCTTTGTTACCCAGGCTGGAGTGCAGTGGTGTGGTCATAGCTCACTGCAGCCTCCATCTCCTGGGTTCAAGAGATCCTCTCGCCTCAGCCTCCCAAGTAGCTGGGACCACAGGCATGCATCACCATGCCTGCATAATTTTTTTTTTTTTTTTTAAGAGATGTTGTCTCCCTGTGTTGTGCAGGCTGGTCTCAAACTCCTGTGCTAAAGTGATCCTCCTGCCTTGGCCTCCCAAAGTGTTGGGAGTACAGGTGTGAGCCATCATGCCCAGCCGTGATCCATTACTTTTTTTTTCTTTTTTTTTTTTGAGATGGAGTTGTGCTCTATCACTCAGGCTGGAGTGCAGTGGTGAGATCTTGGCTCACTGCAACTTCTGCCTTCTGGATTCAAGCGATTCTCCTGCCTCAGCCTCCTGAGTAGCTGGGATTACAGGTGTGTGCCACCACGCTTGACTAATTTTTGTATTTTTAGTAGAGACGGGGTTTCACCATGTTGACCAGGCTGGTCTCAAACTCCTGACCTCAAGTGATCCACCCACCTCGGCCTCCCAAAGTGCTGAGATTATAGGTGTGAGCCACCGCACCAGCTGGTCCATTACTTTTGTCAGAGTCTTAGAGGGGCTCTTGATAATTCCTGCATTTAAGACGTTCATCTGCACATAAGGGGGAAACATAGAGAGTTTTCGAGTATTGGACTGTTGGGGCTCAACCTATGCTTTGGAGAGATCACGTTGGTTATCCATTGCAGTGTAATGCAGGGAAAAGAGATTGGAAACATCCCTAAGGTTCACCAAGAGTGGATGCGTTAATCATATCATGGTACCTCCTTCCACAGAAGGGAATATTATGCAGTCATAAAGATGAATGAAGAGTCTCTTTATGTACCAATGTGAAATGATTCCCAAGATATATATGTCAGACAGAGAGAGAGACAGGGTCTGGGTCTCACTGTCTTCCAGACTGGAGTGCAGTAGTGTGATCTCGGTTCACTACTGCCTCCATCTCTGGGGCCTCAAGAGATCCTCTCACCTCAGCCTCCTCAGTAGCTAGGACTACAGGCTTACACGACCACGCTTGTTAATTTTTTTTTTTTTTTTGGAGAGACTAGGTCTCACTATATTGCCCAGGCTGGTCTCAAACTTCTGGGCCAAAGAGATTCTCGCACCTCAGCCTTCCAAAGTGCTGGGATTACAGGCGTGGGCTACCACGCCTGGCCTTCCAAGACATAGTTGAAGTAAATACAGCAAGGTGCAGGCCAGCATGTATAATTAGCTTCTATGTGTGTTTTTTAGGAAGGGAGGGGTTAAGATTATACATCTAGATGTGCTTCTGTATGCGTAGAAAATGTTTGGCAATATTCACTGTTAAATAGTCAGTGGAAACTCTACCTCATAGGGTTTTTATGAGGGTTACATGAGTTCATCTTAGATAATTGCTTAGAAGAGTACCTGGCACACATTAAGCACTACAGAAGATTTTATTGAATAAAATAAAAAAAGAGAGTCCCTTAGGGGATGGAGACCAGGTGACTAAGGGGCAGGGAGAGACACTTATTTTTCATTTGATGCCCTTAGACTCCTTTTGAATTTGGTACCATGGGTAAATATTTAGTTATGTATTATTTATTTTTGAGACAGAGTCTCACTCTGTCACTCAGGTTGGAGTGCAGTGGTGTGATCTCGGCTCACTGCAACCTCCACCTCTCGGGTTCAAGCAATTCTCCTGCCTCAGCCTCCCGAGTAGCTGGGATTATAATTGTGCACCACCACACCTGGCTAATTTTTGTATTTTTAGTAGAGTCGGATTTTCGCCATGTTGGCCAGCCTGGTCTCGAACTCCTGACATCAGGTGATCCGCCTGCCTCAGCCTTCCAAAGTGCTATGATTACAGGCGTGAGCCACCACGCGTGGCCTTTTTTTTTGAGGTTGAAATTCAGTGTATCTTGGCCAGGCGTGGTGACTCATACTGTAATCTAACACTTTGGGGAGCAGGTGGATTTCTTGAGCTCAGGAGTTCGAGAGCAGCCTGGGCAACATAATGAGACCCCATCTCTTCAAAAAATACAAAAATTAGCTGGGTGTAGTGGCGCGCACCTGTAGTCCCAGCTACTTGGAGGGCTGAGGTGGGAGGATTGCTTGAGACCAGGAGGCAGAGGTTGCAGTGAGCCTAGATCACATCACTGCACTCCAGCCTGGATGACAGTGAGACGCTGTCTCAAAAAAGAAAACAAAAAACAAACAAACAAACAAAAAATAAAAGAGAGAAAGAAAGAAATTCAATGTATCTAGATAGCTAAGAGATCATCTGAGGGGGTCAGGGCCTGGAAGGAGATCCCACCCAGAATCCCCGGGAATTCGCTGTAATTGGTCAAAGGCTACATTGTGTAGTGTGAGAAATCAGGACGTGAGGAAAAGGTGGGCGGGAGACACCAAAACACCCACGCCCCAGGGCCCACTATAAAAAGCACATTTAAAAACACCAGACTGGAAAAGTTTTATTATTATTATTATTATTTTTTAAATAGCAAAAGCGAGTCCCCCCAGGAGGCGCGCTGCAGCTGCGGCTGTGGCGGTTCCCAGGTGATGTCAGTCCTGGCCAGGCGCCAGTCCCGGCCCCTTGGAGACGGTCTTGGTGGGTTCAGCTTGACTGTTTTTCCTTCCTGAGACTTGAGGACACCTTCCTGTCTCAAAGAAGGAAGCCTTTCCAGGGCTTTCTGAAAGCCAGGGGCAGGGGAGGCGGTGGGCCTGGGCTGCAAGGGCAGAGAGAGGCAGGGAAGGTGGGTGGGGGTGGGGAGGAGTGGGGGCTGCCTCTGGGAGGAGAGTGAGGGTGGAGTGAGCAGAAGACAAGCCTGGCTCCTGGGTGGCTCTTTAGCCCTCCCACCCGGGGGCGCGAGGGGGTCTGCTTCTTGGGAATCCAAGGCCCGCCTCCTTGGCCCCATTGCTTCTCAGCCCTGGCTGCTTCCTGGGGAGGCCCCTGGGTGGGGTGAGGTTGGGGGGTGAGAGAGGTTCCCACAGAGTTCCCAGTCGGTCAGTGTCTTTTCTCCTTCCCTGAGCCCTCGGCCCACCCTTTCTTCTTATGGTTAAAGGCTCTTTGCCAATATCTTCCAGGCCAAGCGCGGTGGCTCACGCCTATAATCCCAGCACTTTGGGAGGCTGCAGCAGGCGGATCACCTGAGGTCAGGAGTTCAAGGCCAGCCTGGCCAATATGGTGAAACCCTGTCTCTACAAAAAATACAAAAATTAGCCAAGTGTGGTGAAGCACTCCTGAATCCCAGCTACTCTGGAGGCTGAGGCAGGAGAATCGCTTGAACCTGGGGGATGGAGTTTGCAGTGAGCCGAGATCATGCCACTGCACTCCAGCCTGGGTGATGGAGCGAGACTCTGTCTGAAAACAAAACAAAAACAAACCAAACCAAAACAAAACACCCAAGACTCTTTTCCAATATCTTCCAAACTGGGTTTTCTGCAGATGGGACGATCTACAGAGCTGGGGTTGAGGTCCAACTCTGCACTCCTAACCGTGTGACCTCAGGCTGGTCACTGCTTTTCTTTGAGTGCCACCTCTGAAACGGATTAGGTTGGCCTTAGAGGGTGGTTACGCACAGTGAGTGAGACAGAACAATGCCTCTTGGTCCTTCGTATCTGCTGAGCACCCACAATGCGCCGGTGCCACCCGGCACGCGGGATGCTTGGCATTTGGCACAGAGGCAGCAGAGCAGGGAGGTGAAGAGAGTAGGTTCTGGACCCAGCCTCTGTCCATATCCTGGTTCTGTCCTTTGATGGCCATGTGAGGATAGTGACAGCCCCTGTCTCACTGGTCGTAGAGGAGTAAATGAGTTACAGGCTTTGAAACAGTGCCTGGCACTGAGGCAGTAATAGGCAAAGTAAGTGTTTGCTTTTATTTTCAACTTCTGTCCAACTAGCCTCGTGTTGCTTTGACAGCGTCACGGGGCTGCTCCAGGAACTCAAAGGAGACATGTTGGGGATTCAGGGTTCGTGTTTAGGGGAGACCCAGGTCCTGCAGGTGCCCCATCGTTCATACTGATGCAGAGGTGGCCTGGAAGCTGCAGAACGATTCACACTTGGCAAAGCCTTCTTTCACCTTGGAAGCATCATTTCTAATGATGACACAGGTCTCCCAGCCATGCATTCCCACATGTCTTAGAAGCACCCATCCCATTTTTATGATTTGCTCAGAGCCTGCTTTTTCAGCAGGCCGTAACCTCCATGAGGTCAGGTACTACATCTGGCTTATTCTCTGATCATCCCTAGAGCCTTGTGTGGTTCATGAAGAAGTTCAAAACATGTTTGTTGACTTACTGACTGACAGACTAAGTCTGCCCGCCTTATGTCGGTCTACAACGTTACACTCTATCCTATGCCTCCTGCTGAGTTTTACATTCCTGCTGTGATGCAGGCCATGGGATCTGGAGCTAGACCCCCTCAGTTGGAATCCTGGCTGTGCCATTGCCTAGCTGGGTGACCTTGGGCTTGGTTTTCTAGTATGTGAAATGGGGATGGCAACTATACGTACCTATGTGGCTTGTTGCAAGTGAGGCCATCTCTGTACGTCACTCAGAGAAGTGCCTCGGACTAGTCAGTTCTGTCAACATCAGGACTAGGTATGCACCTGGTGAGGCCACGTGGGGGCGGTGGTTGAGAGCCCAGTGGGGCTCTGCAGCTGGAACATCTGATTCAAATCCACTAGCTCACCAGCCACTGTGTGACCTTGGCCAGGTTCTTTAACCTCCTTGTGCCTCTGTTTCCTCATCTGTAAAATGGGGAAATAATAATACATATCTAACAAGCTTTTGAGCAAGCTGTATTTATTTATTTATTTATTTAGAGACAGAGTCTTACTCTGTTGCTCAGCCTGGAGTGCAGTGGTGCAATCTTGACTCACTGCAACCTCCAACTCCCGGGTTGAAAGGATTTTCCTGCCTCGGCCTCCCGAGTAGCTGGGATTACAGGCACGCGCCACCATGCTTAGCTAATTTTTGTATTTTTAGCAGAGGTGGGGTTTCGCCATGTTGGCCAGGCTGGTCTCGAACTCCTGGCCTCAAGTGATCTGCCCTCCTCCACCTTCCAAAGAGCTGTGATTATAGGCATGAGCCACTGCCCCCTGCGAAGCTGTATTTATTTTATGAAAAGTGCATAGCCTAGGTCTGACACGTAGTAGGTCCTCAAAAGAGTCAGGCATTTTTCCAAGCCATTCAGAAAAAAACAACTCCTAGATTTTACCAGCTTTCCCTCCCACAAGGCTAGTCTGTCCCAGCTGACAAAGTTGCCGGCTGTGCTGACGTGAGGAAAAGCAAGGGCCAGAGAGGGCCAGACGCCCACCCTGGGTCACACAGGAGCAGTGGCCAACCTAGAATAGGCTAGGTCTCCTATCTACAGCCTGTTCATCCTTAGTGCCTCCCTGGTTTCCAGGCCCTGCTGGCCTGCCCTCTGACCCTAGCCCCCTGGGAGCTCTATCCCAGGCCCGTGGGGTCTGCAAATCTGGTCTGGATTAGACACGCTGGGAAGCAAACGCCAGCCCCGCCAGCCGGCTGCCCAGTGGGACCTGTGCTCACAGCTGCTGAGGCTCACAGGGACATAAATCATGGTGGCAGGAGGCTCGGGGGCTGGGACCACCTTAGCCTCCTAAGGGGCACAGGGGCCTGAGAGTCATGAGCAGAGACACCTGGGTCCACTGGGGATATTTTCCATCCTCTGTTGGACAAGCTAAAGCCAGGGTGCATCAGAGGGGGCCAGGACACCATTTGGCAGGCCTCGCATCACAGTAGGCCAAGATCCCAACTTCTTTCTAACTTTTCATTTTGCAATCATTTACAATAGGCATAGAAGTGACCAAAGTGGTGTGCGGAACTCCCATATACCCTGTATGCAGATCCACCTCATTTTAAGTTTGTCATATTTACTCCATCATTTTCTCTCACACACATATTAATTTTTCTTCTGAACCATTTGAGGGAGCACGTTACCTGCATCATACTTCTCTCCTCCTTAATAGTACTTCAGGATGTATTTCTTTTTTCTTTCTTTCTTTTTTTTTTTTGAGATGGAGTCTCGCTCTGTCACCCAGGCTGGAGTGCAATGGTGCGATCTTGGCTCACTGCAACCTCTGCCTCCCGGGTTCGAGCAATTCTGCCTCAGCCTCCCGAGTAGCTGGGATTATAGGCGTCCACCACCACAGAGTTTCACCATGTTGGCCAGGCTGGTCTCGAACTCCTGATCTCAGGTGATCTGCCCGCCTCGGCCTCCCAGAGTGCTGGGATTACAAGTTAAGCCACCATGCCCAGCCTAGGATGTATTTCTTAAGCACAAGGATATCCTCTGACACAATCAGGGTGCCGTTAGCAAATACAGAAAATTTAAGTTTCATGCAATACCTTAATCTATTGTTCATATCCCAATTTTGTGTGACCATGTCTCAAAAAAAAAAATTGTCAACTCTACCAAGGAGGTCCCCTGTCACATTTTCCCCTCTGCAGTACAGGATCCAGTTCAAAGTCATGCATTGCATTTACCTGTTCAGGTCTAGACGTGATATCACAACTACACAAGGTAAAATATACAGTCATAAGAGACACAGATGGAGTTGAACAAAGACATCCATCTTCATATGCACATCCCCATGAACCAATGTTTCTAATAACACATCGTGCTCCTGACTGTGTGGAGGTAGTTAAAAGTTAACTTGCCAGGCCAGGAACAGTGGCTCACACCTGTAATCCCAGCACTTTGGGAGGCTGAGGCTGGAGGATTGCTTGAGCCCAGGAATTTGAGACCAGCCTGGGCAACATGGTGAAACCCCCCCAAAATAAAAAATTAGCTGGGCAAGGTGGTGCACACCTGTAGTCCCAGGTACTCAGGAGGCTGAGGTGCTAGGATTACCTGACCCCAGGAGCTGGAGGCTGCAGTGAGCCGTGATTGTGCCACCTGCACTCCAGCCTGGGTGACAGGGTGTGACCATGTCTCAAAAAAATAAGTTAACTTACCAAATATGCCATAGTCTTCAGCATTCTGTTTTGTAGTGCTTTATTTTTTAACCTAATAAAAGCCTCATAAAATGGAAGTGGCCTGGGACAATGAGGGGAACCTGAAGTGCTGTGGGTGCCCAGGGCTGGAGGAAGAGGCCCTGTGTTCTCAGCCCTGCTCAGCTCCAGATGCTGTGCAACTGTGGCCCATCACCACTCTTCTCTGAGCTTCAGGTTGCCATGGGTGACCTCTGAGGCCTTCCTGCCCATAATTGTGGAGTCAGAGAAGACAGCCCTGCCTGGCAAGGAGGGAGATTTGGGTCCTTGTTGTCTCAGCGGGGCCAAGGACCTGCTGGGGAACCACAGGCAGGTTACCTTCTGTCTTGTCTCACTTTCTTCATTGTGAAATGATGAACTCTGAGATTATTATCGTACTGATGCTTCATATGTCAGGACTTGGGGGGAGAGTGTATCCCTTTGGGGTCCAAGGTGGCCTGGCTGAGTTGGTCATTCCAACCCCTTCAGTCTTGGATTTCTTCTCCCTGAGCAGCTTGACTCCTCTGGCTCCAAGTTGGCCTGGAGAAGCTTGGCTGACCTGGACCATCCTGGAGGTGATGGGCATACTGGGGGAGTGGACAATGCTAAAAAATGTTCCCCAGAGGAGGTGCCTATATATGCAGACCACACCTGTGCTTCTCCCCGGTCATGTGTGTGGGCTGACCTTGCAGCTCACAAAGGCTCATGGGCATTAACTGTCCATTACCAGGAAGATAGCAAGCTGCAAAATACGCATAATGGAGCACCATGCAGCTACAAAAAGGTATGCAACAGCTCTGTGAGCAACTGGGGTCTCCAAGAAGTATGGTTAAGAAAAAAACAAAATCCAAGTGCAGAGAGGAGTGTGCAAAATGCTACCACTTGTATGGAAAACCAGTATCTATGTAACTTGCCTATATATGCAGACCATCTCTGCAGGAATCCATAGGATCCTGGTTACCTGAACATAGTAATTGCCTCTGAGGACTGGAGCTGGGTGGCTGAGAGAGAATACTTATTGTCAGTTTATTCTTTTTTGTGTCTCTACAAGGGAAAGAACCAGTATGGGTAGACGTGCAAGAGGGGCTGGCTCCTGGGAAGCTGCTAATTGCATTTCTTGATATCCATGCTGGGTATACAGGTGTGCTCAGCTTGTGAAAACCCATTGATTTCAAGTACACCCTGTGCACTTTCCTGAATGTGTCTTATACTTCCATAAAAAGTGTAAACTTGGCTGGGCGCAGTAACTTATGCCTGTAATCCCAGCACTCTGGGAGGCTGAGACGGATGGATCACCTGAGGTCAGGAGTTCGAGAGCAGCCTGGCCAATATGGTGAAACCCCGTCTTTACTAAAAATACAAAACTTAGCCAGGCGTGGTGGTGCACATCTGTACTCCCAGCTACTTGGGAGGCTGAGGCAGGAGAATCGCTTGAACCCAGGAGGTGGAGGTTGCAGTGAGCCGAGACCATGCCACTGCACTCCAGCCTGGGTGACAGGGTGAGATCCGTCTTAAAAAAAAGTGTAAACTTAGCATGTTTTAAATGATTGTGTTGTGTATATAAGCATGTTTAACGAAAATGCTGCAGAGCTGGGTGCAGTGGCTCATGCCTATAATCCCAGCACTTTGGAAGGCTGAGGCAGATCGCTTGAGCCCAGGAGCTGGAGACCAGCCTGCGCAACATAGTAAGAACCTGTCTCTACAAAATAAACAAATAAATAAAATTAGCCAGGCCTGGTGGCATATGCCTGTATTTCCAGCTACTCCACAGGCTGAGGTGGAGGATCACTTGAGGACAGGTTAAGGCTGCAGCGAGCTATGATCGTGCCACTGCACTCCAGCCTGGGTGACAGAGTGAGACCCTGTCTCAAACAAAACAAAACTTGGTGGGATTATAGTCTTCACTGTGGTTGTCTTTGGGATGAGTGATATTTCTAGAGTCTTGTAGCAATTTGCATTTATTTTACAATGAAAAACACAGGCAGAGAAACCTATAAATTTTTTTTTTCAGAAACAGTAATCAGTATAGAAGCTTTCTGGAAGGACACTCAGGAAGCTGCCTCTGGGGAGGGGCCTGAGGGAGGTCTGTACTTTTCACTGCATACCATTTGACGCAACTTGGATTACTTACCAATGCAAACAGGGTATAGTAAAAATTATCTCACAAAGCAAAACAAATACTTATCTTTCTGTTCTAGCTGCTCTTACTAGTTGGAGATTGAGCCAGGGAGGCCCAGAGGGGTCAAGCAACATCTCTGGGGTCACCCAGCAAATCTGGTGGCGGAGTGGGCCTCTAGCCAGAGCACCCAAGTGTCTGCTCTGCCCCCACTCCCAGGTTTCCTGCCATTGACAAGGCCACAGTCCTTTTCCTGTGGCTTTGCCAGAGGCTGGCTATACCTGGCCGGGGTAGGCGCAGGGAGAGCAATGTGCTTTCCTAATCAGTTCCCGAAGGGGGAAGCACAGCAGCGCTGGGACACAGGATAACCACGCCAGTGTCCCTGGAACAGCAGGGAAGTGAGGTAGAGGGTGCTTGGAAAGCTCTCCTGGGTGGGGGACCCTGGGCCCCTGGGGCCCTCTTTCCTCTACTTCTCACACCAAAGGGGTTAAGCGTGGTGGTTTCATGGCCTGCTCCAGCATAGGGACTGGCAATTCCACAACTCCCTTGATCTCCCCGGGCCTTGGTTTTCATCTGTGAGGAAGACCAGGTTGGTCGGGCTCATTCCTGTGGTGTCTGGCACAATGCCTGGCACACAGAGGGTATTGGCAATCTGTTTGTCAATTTGCAAAATGGGAGCCACAATTCAGGCTCAGAGGGTCAAATGCAGGGGAGTGGGTAGAGGCAGAACAGAGGGGATAGGAATATGGACTCTGGGGCCAGACTTCAGTCAGTAAACATGAAATGGACCACTTGAGCTCAGGAGTTTGAGACCAGCCTGGGCAACATAGTGAGATCTTGTCTTTAAAAAAATAAATTAAAACTAAAAGTGTTGTTAAATAAATAAACTGTTGAGATAGGCATATGAATGCACCTTACTGAGGAGAGGGTGGCTGCCTGGCTGCCCTGGCCTTTCCCTGGCTCTCTCACCCTCAGGCCTCTCAAGCTTCTCTGATCCTCGCCTCACAGGGACACAGCCCCAGCCTGAGAGAGCGAAGAACTCCTAGCTGCACTGATCAGCTGTACCCATCGCTGTCTCTGCTGGGTCTACAATGGGGGAGACACCAGCCTTCACCTCCCAGGGCTCCTGGGAGTGTAATCGGGGTAATAGGTGCTGGTTTTCCACCTGGGGCATCTCCAGGGCAGGGAAGGAGCTGCTCTAGGCTTCAAAGGTGGACGGACTCAGGGTGTCACCCTGCCATGTGCCTCTGGGTGTCATTGGTCTTCTAAGTCATTTCAGATAACACAGCGGTAGGAATATTCCCCTTTAGCATGCACTCATTTGCACCTGTGGAAAACCACATGCCTTGTTGGTGATAGCATCAAAGAGGGATTGAAGGACGGCACGTTCACAAAATGGAATACTAAGCAGCTCAGAAAGAAATGAAATACCCTTTAGGTACTGACTTGGGATGATACCAAGCTAGATTAAGGAAAAAAAGGAGCTGAAAGTGTGTACGATGTGCTGTCATTTGTGTATTTGCCTGATCATTCATAGCGAATGGGACATCACAGGAAACTGGTGCCCTAGGCTGCTTGCAGAGAGGAGAGCTGGTGGCCGGAGGACAGGGGCAGGGAGACTTTTCAACACATATCCTCTGGTACCTTCCGAATTTTGAACCATGTGAATGAAATGAACGCAGTCCTTATTCAAAAATAAATAAAATTAAGATTTCTTTACCAACCATACCAGACACCTAACAGTTGTTAAGAACATCTGATAAATAGCAGACTGAGGAAGGTTTGGTTATGGCTCCCGGAGAGGGGGCTCTGCCTGTCTTCCCCAGCCCCACCCCTCTAGGGCTCAGGGCAGCCCCTGGAACATCTGTGCCTCTCTCTAAGTCCAGGGGAGGGCCCACCTCTGACCTCCGATGTCCACAGGCCCCCTCCTCAGCTCAGAACGACGTCTTTTATTTAAAAATAGCTTTTATTTTAAACTCACCAATTCTCTCTCTCACACACACTCACACTCACGCACAGACACACACATACACCCTCTGTCACCAACAGTCTGTGTTTTTCCAAAAGTTCTGCCTTGTCTCTGACCAGCCAGAGCTGCGCAGGCTGAATGGATCCTCACAGTTCTCCAGGATCGGGTGGAGATGTCCCGAGGGCCCTGCCCAGAGTGTCCTGGACCCAGGCCATGGTCCCCTGGTCCCCACACAAAGAAGGGGTGGGCTCGGCTCCTGGGGTCTTCTTCCCTGTACAGCCAGTGGCTGGCTCCCGGCCTCCTTCTCCAGGGTCCAGGCTCATCTCCGCGGCCCTCGAAGGGGGGCCACCCCCCTCACCTTCAAGCAGCCGCCCCCCAGGTCACGACGGCCACCCTGCAGAGGGGGAGAAAGAGTATAAGGAGGTTCGATCAGGCCAGTGTGAACACTAACCTCTGTATCCACCAACAGGGATCCTGATAAATAAATCACAGTTCAGCCACACGATCAAGTTCTCTGCAGCAGAAAGCAGAAGAAACCTTTTCTGGACTGATACGGACTGCTGCCGAATGACAATGTTATGACAATGTTTAAGGACAAAAGCAAGGAGCAGGCTGAATGCGCCTGTGTGCTGTGATTGCTGGAGAGAAGTGCACGTGGGAAATTGCGAGTGGGTTTCTTCAGAGAGGAATTTGATGATGGAGAGACGATGAGAGGGAGGCTCTCTCATGCTATACTTTTTTTTGAGACAGAGTCTTGCTGAGGCCAGGCTGGAGTGTAATGGCACAATCTCAGCTCACTGCAACCTCCGCCTCCTGGGTTCAAGGGATTCTTCTGCCTCATCCTCCCAAGTAGCTGGGACTACAGGCGACCACCACCACGCTTGGCTAATTTTTGTATTCACGCTATACTTTTTTACCATTTCCATTTCTTTCCCATATGATCTGTTGCTTAAAAAAAAAAAAAAAAAGATCCAATACATTTTAAAGCATAGTATTTTACATGGGCAAAACCAGCACACCCCGCGGTGGTCTTCCCCCTGCCTGACTGCATGCCTAGTGGCTCACTCTTCCACCTTCAAAAGGGGACTGGATTTCTGGCCTCCTTGACTTCCTTCAGGGCGTCCCCTTTGCCAGGAATGTGCTCTCAGGTCTTGTCTCCCTGGAAAGGTTTCTCCGTTCCTAAATTGCCTAGCACTTCCTGTCTTTCTGGGGACATTCCATGGGGATGAATCTCAGAAGGACAAGGCAGGGTCTCTCCTTTGTCCCACCTTCTGGACTGGGATCTCAGGGAATGGTAGGGAAAAGGAGTTCTTCACTCTGTGGTCCCATTTCCAGCCTGGGCTCTCTTGGCCCAGGACCTGACTTGGAGCAGGCACCAATCCATGCCGACTGAATTAAGTGGCAGCCATTGGAAGATGGGCTAATGGTGGCAGTCCCTGAAATCATCAGTCCCTACAGGGACTGTCTCTACCAGCTCTTCTCATTGATATTTTCAGACTGGACACATGTGTTTCATCCTCACCATAAGCCAGAGAGGTCACAGATGTTAGAGCACCCCCTCTTTTGCGGCCTCCAGCCACTGAGTGACTGGCCCAGAGGCACCCAGCCAGTTGTAAAAGAGCTGGGCTAGAAATCTATGTTGTCCAACAATCTGTCCTGTTTCCAGGACACGATAGTGTCTGAAATCCCACTGTAAATGCTCATCGCCCTGAGCCTGGCTAGATGATGATGGAACAGGCAGCTTTCTCAGCCCACTTAGAGAAACAGCTGACCATCTGGGAGCTCTGCCCCCTGCCCCCTCCACCCCCAGGTCCAGGTTGGGGCAGATCCATCCAGATGCGAGCCCAGCCTCCCTCGAGGCTCTTGCAGCCCAGGGACAACATGTTCACTCACAGGCAGGGCTATTTTGAGGGCTGAGTCCACAGTCCCAGCAGAGCCTGGGGCTTGGGCTTCTCAGACAAACTCTGGCAGGAGTGGCTGAGAAGGGCAGATAGGGGAGGGGGTGCAATATTAAGGTTGAATTAGAAAACTGGCCTTCCCCTCTTTCACTCTTTAAGTCCTCAGGGACAGGGAGAGCTGCCCCCTTCCACCCCAAGTCTAGAGGTCATGTGGAGACCTGGGGTCCCAGAAGAATGCTGGGACTGTTCACCTCCCTGAACCTCGGTTTCTTCATCTACGAAATGGGGACAAAATGATTTTACTTGCCATCTCAAGGTGCAGTCGAATGTGAATGCAGCTGTGTAAGCTGCTAAGTGTGCTTAGAAGAGGTCCTGACAGCCGGGTATGGTGGCTCATGCCTGTAATCCCAGCACTTTTGGGAGGCCGAGGCAGGCAGATCACGTGAGGCCAGGAGTTCAAGACCAGCCTGGCCAAACATGGCGAAACCCCGTCTCTACTAAAAATACAAAAAATTAGCCAGATGTGGTGGCCGGCGCCTGTAATCCCAGCTACTTGGGAGGCTGGGGCAGGAGAACTGCTTGAACCCAGGAGGCAGAGGCTGTAGTGAGCTGAGATCATGTCATTGTACTCCAGCCTGGGTGACAGAGCGAGACTCCGTCTCAAAAAAAAAAAAAAAAAAAAAGGTCCTCACAAGACCCCAGTTTGTTTGTCCCTTAGGAACTTAGCACCAAGGGTCTTCAGGAAGCACCATGGTTAGGAGTTAGGTTTAAGTGAGACAGACCTAGGCTTCGATCCCTACTTTGCCAAGGGCCAACTACTGCACCTCAGGCAAGTGATTTCATCTCACTGAGCCTCAGTTTCCCCCCCCATAAAGGTGAGTTACTTTATAGGATCACACAAGCTAACATAGGATTACACAGGCTAATCTAGGTAAAGCCTTGGTACAGTGTTGGGAATATAGTAAATGTTCATAAGTATTACTATCAGCATCATCTACTGAGAGTGCCTCCTGGTCCCAGCTACCCTCTGGGTATACCAACAGGGGAGAGAGAGCCTTACAAGATGATCCTGTCCGATCCCCACCCCCAGGTGACAAAGGGAAAACAGGGCAGAGACAAGAACCCCCATTCCACCTCCCACTTGCTAATTCTACCACAGAGGGCCACACCTAACCCGTCCTTCAACAGAAAGATGCTACACGGAACTGTTTCCACGGCAACCCCAACTCCAGACTGGCCAGGATGGGAGGGAGGTGGTGGCTCAGGGTAAAGGAACAGGGTGTTGGGTCTTAAAGCTCTCTGCCCCCCTCCAAAGCTCAGAAGGGAACAAGAGCTCCCCAAGACAGCCAGTTTTCTTCCAGCAGAGTCTTCAAGGGGCCATAGCTGGCCAGGATCGCCCCTCTCGCCTATTCCCAGAGGAGACTGTGGGGTTGAGAGCATTGTTTCTACAGCCAAATTTGGCTGGGTTCTTGGTCCCATAGACAGATCCCAGGGAAGCAGCCAGGCCCAGGGGAGGCCCCTGTGAGCTGTGAGACAGGCCTGAGACCTGCAGAGAAGTCCCCCAGCCTGCCTGCTGTGGGGGTGGACACATGACAGTTATAGGGACTTACCCCTGTAACCTATCCCACGTCTCAACCAGGCAGGCCTGAGTTTGAATCCTGGTTCCATCACTGACTGTGTGTCTCTGCGCCACTGGCAGCTCCTCTAAGCAAGTGGGGATAACCGTAGCGCCTCATTCCTGGTTGTTGTGGGATTTTAATGATAACTCATGAAGAGTGCTTAGCACAGATCAGTGCTCATGAAGGCTGCTGTCACTGCTGTTATTGGCCATTATGCTCCCCCTCTGCACTCCCGCCACTTTTAGCCTCTTCCCTCTTCCTTCTCTAGGCCTCAGCTCTTGCTGTATGCCCCAATCCTAGAACACCCTTTCCATCGGCCTGTCCCTGTTCTAAAGCATCCTTCAGAAATGCGACACAGAAACCCTGTCAGCACTCACCCTGGGTTGGGGGCTTCCTCTGGGCTCTGAGAATCCCTTTGTGCTTCCCCTACCCCATCATCAGACCACAGCATCCTCATCTTCATCTCCCTGCCCTGACCCTGGGGCTGCACTGTCACGTCCTGACTGGTGGATGGGTAGGGACCTATAACCTGCTTCTCTGGGGTTCTCAGAGCCAACAGCAGGCAGCTGTCGGGTAGCTAAGGGTTGTTAACTGGAATGAATGGGTGAAAGGCAGTCAGGGAGTATCCCTGAGGGCCCCTTCAGGTCTTCCCATCTCAGGAAGCCTTAAAGGCCCACTCCTGGCTTCTCAGCCCAGCCTGGGGCACTGACAGGGGCCCACAGCTGGGAGCAGTAGGGACCATGGAGAGGGTACAAGCCTGAGGCTAAGAAGACGGATTCAGGGCAACTGAGGCAGCCAAGTGTTGAGAAAGCAGGCTGGATGTCTGATGGGCCAGACAGAGGGTGGTCTCAGGCCAAGATGCAGAGGCCTCCGCAGAACAGGGTGGAGCAAGGGACCAAGGGGAGCTGTGAGAACCAAACAGCAGGGAGTCAGGGGCCTAACTCCAATTCCCCATGCCCTTCCACTTGGCCACCAAAAGTCAGTACTCTCTCATGCTCAGTTTCCCCGGATGCAAATGGTAGCTGCTGGAATACAAGTTGTTAGACAGGCTTCTTTACTGTAGGAAAAACCCAGGCCAGAAAGGCACAGGGTCTGGGGATGAAGCAGGTTCCTTGCGGCCTGGGCAAGGTTTCAGCCAAGAGGCCACCTCTGCTGCCACACAGCCCCCGCCCACCCCTACTAGCCTGGTCCACTTCCTTGCCCAGGACACACTGCAGGAGCTGCACACCAGCTCCCTCCAGCTGAGCCAAGAGTGCCCTCTCCCAACACCACGTCCTTTTGGGGGCTGGGGGCTCTCAGGGGGCCCCTTCTTCACTCCTACTGCTCATCCGCTGGGAACCTCAGGCTCTCGGTTGGGGGTTTGTCGCCTCCTTTCTTCTCAGTCTCCTGCTCTTGGGTTAGATCTCAGGACAGGGGACAATTACTTCAAGGTGGGGGCAACACACACCGGGCAAACCTAGGGCGAGCACCCCGGCTTCCCAGCTGAGTAAATGTGGGCAGGTGATTCCATCTCTGATGCTCAGATCCTCACGAGGATAAAATGGGCAGAAAAACTACCTGCCTGAAGGGATTCTTGTGAAGGCAAAAAAGTGGATGTGGAGCGCATCAGCACAGAGGAAGACTCAATAAAAGATGGACTTTGTTATTCCGTCCTCATGCCGTCTTCCCAGCAGGAAGGAAGTACCAGCACACCTTTCGTTGGAGGGGATATCCCACACTGAGCAGTTAAATCAGACCCGAACTCTGGGTTTTCCTGCATCCTTTCTGTTTGGGGGACAGGACATTAAGTCAGTGGTTCTGTTCCACACCAGACCCTGGGCTTGGGGAGCTGCACCCAGCACAATTCCACGTCGCTTCCCCTGGCCTCGTTGGGGCCCCTTCCCGGAGAGGCAACGTCCCCCGCCTACCCCGACCCAGTGGCCGCAGTGAGGGACGCAGCACACTCACCCCCTTGCGCTGGTTGCTGAGGCAGAATGTGCAGATGGAGCGCGGCTGGCGGCCGCCGTCGGCGGCGGCGGTGGGGACGGCGCTCTTGGCACTGCCGGCGGCGCGGAAGCACGGCTGCCCGTCGTCGGCCGAGTCGCCCAGCAGCAGCACGTTGGCCAGGTGCGCGATGTAGCTGGATGCCAGGCGCAGCGTCTCGATCTTGGACAGCTTGCGGTCCACCGGCTCGGTGGGGATGAGCGTGCGCAGCGCCGTAAAGGCCGTGTTCACGCTCTGAGTGCGGTCCCGCTCCCGCGCGTTGGCCGCCTGCCGCTGTCGCACCACCACCACGGGGCCCGCGCCGCCGCCCGCCCGCCGCCCGCCCCCGGGGCCCGGGCCGCGCCGCGCCGCCTCCAGGCCCTCGCAGCAGCCGAACGACTGGTCCGACGCGTCGCTCTCGCTGCGGTTCTCCTCGTCCTCGCTTAGCAGCCGCACGTCCGGGTACAGCACGTGCGCGCCGACTGGCCGCAGCAGCGCGAACGCCATGGGCGCCGGCCGCGTCCCTCCGAGCTCCGCGTCCCAGCGTTGGCCGCGCCCCGCCGTGCGCTCCCGCGCGCTCCCACGGCCCCGCCGGCCCCCGCCTTATAGGCGAGGGAGGGGCCAAATGGCAAGGCCGCCCCGGCCGGGGGCGGAGGGCTCCGCCCGGCCAATGGGGAGGCACCCGCCGCGCCCTGGCCAATGACTACGCGCCCACCGCCTCCGTTCCCCAGGTTGAAAGCGGCCCGGGAGCTGGTGGCCCACCCCGAAGGCTCCCATTCCTGGCTGGCTAGCCCGGCAGATGCTGGAGGTCTGGGCGAGTCGGCCGGGGTGGGCCCAGATTCGAACTTTTTGTCCCCAGCCTGGACCACCTGGGAGACGCGGGCAGGTCCCTTTCTCCTCTCTTGGACTCAGTTTCCTCATTCGGAACGTTCAGATTGCGGAGAAACAGCTAGTGTCTTCCTGCCCTCAAATTCTAATCCTGTAGTTCTGCAACTTTCATGTGCGTAAGAACTGGGGAGGGGGCTTTTGCTATTACAGAGTCCCAGATTGCTCCCATTCTGATTAAGCAGTTCTGGAACGTGCCCAGGAACGTGCATTTTGTAACAAGCCATTGGTGATAGTGGTGGTGTCAGTGGAGAACACTTGGAGAAAAGCTATAATCTCTCCAAATGAGGATTCGATGGTGTCTTGTCCCTGAAGACAAACTTAAAAAAAAAAAAAAAAAAAAAGCAAAACAAAACCACAACACACAAACACCAGTAGTTCGTTCGTTTATTCAACAAATATTCGTTGGATCCCTACTATGTGTCAGGCATGGTTTTAGGTCTGAGGATACAGCCATTAACAAAACAAATTTTTCACCCTCACGGAACTGATGTTTTGGTTGAGGCACTACCGTGTGCCAGACGCGGTGCTATATACTCTATTGAGCCCAGCTGAGGCTGCAGGATGGCAGCCCTGAGTTACAGGTAAGACAGCTCTGGCCTTCAGTCATGCAGGTGGGAGTGGGGGCGCTAGCTCCAGCCCGTCCGGTTTCACTACTTCTTGGAATCCTACCACCACCATCCCATCGCGCACACACACGGGCTATCTTTCCTCAATGCCTGCCTTCCTTCTAGAAACCTTAGATTGTTCAGCCTGATGTGTCCTCCTCAGAGAACTGCTGAGCCAACGGTGGTTGCTGGGGTCTCCATCTCACTCGTGCCGGCTGCTCAGCTCTCTCCAGGCACTAGCTAAACCAGTATCCCACTTGGCCTTGAAAATAAGCCCGAATGGCAGCCCGTATAGCAGAGAGAGCGCAGGGAGTGAAGTTGAAAGGCTCCTAGGTGCATTTTGGCTCCTCTGGGCTTCTGTTTTCCTGACGATGCCTGCAGCTCTGCCATGCTGTGCTTTCCCGGCTTCCCTGATCCAGGTCAGAACTGGGGGAAGAAGAGGGAACGAGGGGTTTCCCATGGCTGCCGGGGGAGGAGCCCCTTAGGATCCAGGGTCTGCGGGAGAGTCTGTTCCCACACCTGGATCCCCCCACTGCCACCATTTGACCGTGACCCCAGCCAGGCTGGGCTTTGGGGAGGAGGAAGGCAGCCAGCATGGGCCCCCTCCCCGCAGGGCTGGTCCCACACACAGCCCCAGGCCAGGCTGCTGCTTCCTGAGCCGATGAATTATTACCGGGAGATTTCCTTCCCTGTCTGCGCCTCCTCACAGGGGCTCCCAGCTCACTTCACTTTCGCTTTCTCCCCCTTCTCCCCCTCCTCTCTGCTCCTGACCCTCAGGCAGCTTGAAATTCCTCTGTCCAGCCCCCTCCCAATTCCACCTCCAACTGGAGATGCCAAACAAGGCGTGAACTGGGCCGGAAGGCGAAGAGGGGCTTGCCTTGTAGGCTCATTCATTTATTCGCTCCTTAGGCAGATTTCGACACTTGGGACCCTGGGAGTAAAAGAAAACCATGAATGAGACTGAGACAGGCCTTCTGCAGCCGAGAGGGGAAGGCGAGCTGTAAACAAAGGACTTCAAGACAATGCGGTAGGAGCAAGCCAGGGTCTGGTATCAGAGAGACCCAGTTCCGGTTCCAAGGTCAGCTGCTTCCCAGAGTCTCAGTTGCCTGCTCTGAAAATGCGATAATAATAGTACTCATACCCAGGGCTGGTGATGGTTCCATGAGTTTGTGCCAGTAGAGCTGGGGCCTGGCACACAGGAGTGCTCAATACCTGCGAGGAGTTTGTGCTACTGTTTTTAGGGGCTGGCCCCAGCCAACTGCCTGGGAAAGGGCTGAGCAGCATGGACTTTTCTAGTTCTTGTCCCTGGGAGTGCAGAGGGGACTCCTGCCACATTCTCAGCTCACCTACACAGGGGACCTCAGCTTCCCCCATTCTCTGTCCCTCACTCTGCTCCAGCCATACTGGCCTCCCCACTAAACCTGGAGCCCACTTCTTCCTGGCTCCCCGGCCCCTGATAGTCTCATAGTTTGTTCCCTCATTTCCTTCAAATCTTCACTCTATTCTTATCTCAGGGAGGCCTTCCCTGACCACCAGCACTAACAGTAATGGCTCCTCCCACCTGCCAGCATCCCCAGCTCTCCCTTTCCCTTTACCCTGCTTTATTTCTTTTTATAGCATTTACCACTGACTTTCATTCATTCACTTATTCATTCTACAAATATTAACTGAGCACCTGCTATGTGCTAGGCACAGTTCTGGGTACTGTGGATACAGCAGTAGACATGTTACATATTTATTTGTCTACCACCTATCTCCCTCCACTAAAGTATAAGCTCCATGGGGCAGGGACTTTGTGTGTTTGGCTTATCTCACTTCCTTCCCAACACAACCTTCTGAGGTAGTATTGTCATTATTCCCATTTTACAGATGAAGAAACAGAGGTTCAAAGAGGGGAAAGTGACTTGCCTGAGGTCACACGGTGGGCCAATGTGGGAGCTCAGATTGTTCTGACTCCAAAGTGGTTGCTCCTTCCCTAACCACATGGCTTCTGAGGGAGCCTAGAGGCCTGTGAGGGCTGCCAGATAAGAGGAGATAGGTATCACAGGCTGAGAGGGTAGAGGCTGGCCCCTGCCTCTCTGACCATGGGCACCCTTCACTCCCACAAAAAGCATTTGTTTCTCAGAGGCACCCGCTGTGCTCATCTCTGAGCCTGTGCTCCAGCTGTCCTTCCTGCCTGGAATGCTGTCCCTTTGGGTCTGAGCAGACATGCCGAGTCCTCTGCCAGTGTTCAGAGTAGCAGATGGTGAAGGCCTCTTTGCCACTTTTTCCCAACCTTGTTGCAAAGTCTTGTTGTGTTCATCACACCACATTTTGACTTTTCTCTCTTCATCCCTGATTCTCATTTCCATTTCCCTCCCCTCACAGGACACCCGCTCGAATATCTCTGATGCATGTCTTTGGATATATATGTGTCTTTATAAAATGTGCATGGTGTTGATTTGTGTGTGGGGGTTGTTAATGTACATAAATAGCAGTTTCAATAGATCTGTGTCATAGGCTATTTTGTTTCCTCGACACTGCTCTGTGTGCTGAGTCCAGCTCAAGTCCCTTGCTTCCCACTGCTGCTCAGCATGCGCGGTGTGCGTGTGCCACCATGCCTCCTTTTCCCACCGCTTTCGTGATGGATGCTGGCTAGCTCCAGTTCCCACCTCCCCAAGCAAAGCTGTAAGGGACTTGCAGTGTGTGACTCTCATAGACTCCTGTGTGTATTTCTCTGGGATATCCCTCGGGGGCAGGATCCCTGGGTGGAGAGAAAACACACAGTTACTGCACTCTGTGACGGCTGCCTCAGTCTACATGACCAGCAGCAGGGCACGAGGGACCACTTTCTCCACCTGGACCCTGGCACTTGGAATTATCTGACTTCCTAATGATGGAGATACGGGTTGTTTTCCATCTCATTGTGCTTGCCTCCCTCACGGCGTGGGCAATAATGAATACTTGTTGCACTTTGGGAGGCCGAGGCAGGCGGATCATTGAAGTCAGGAGTTTGAGACCATCCTGGCCAACATGGAGAAACCCCGTCTCTAGTGAAAATACAAAAATTAGCCAGGCGTGCTGGCGCACCTGTTATCCCAGCTACTCAGGAGGCTGAGTCAGGAGACTCGCTTGAACCTGGGAGGTGGAGGTTGCAGTGAGCTGAGAATGTGCCACTGCACTCCAGCCTGGGCAACAGAGCAAGACTCCACCTCAAAAAAAAAAAAAAAAATATATATATATAAAATGAATACTTGTTGCATGAATGAATGAAAAGGCTAATACACAGCCTCCCAGGTTTACCTTGTACCAAACTTCAGTCTAGAAGGTGGCAGGATATGTGTGTATGTTTGTGTGTGGAGAGGGGAATATAAGACAAAGTCCTATGCCTCAACCTAGAGAAAAAGACTAATAAGAGTTAGCATCAATTGAGGGCTTACTTTGTGTCAAGAATTCATAGGTGTATATTCACAACCTTAACTTTAGTTAGACAAGGTAAAATGCATTTCTCTCTCACATTCAAGACCTTTGGAGGTAGGGCTGCTCTGGCATTCCGTGGTGTGGTCGCCGGCCTCCAAGATTGCCAGCAATGATCCTTGCCTCCTGGCATTCATCTGTGTGTGTAGACCCCGCCCCCATTGAATCAGATTTGACTCATGTGACCAAAAGAATATGACAGAAGTGACAGTATGTGACTTCTGAATCTAGCTCATAAAGGCATTGAGCTCCTCCCTTTTTCTTTTGAGTCATTTACTCTGGGGACAGCAGCCACCATGCCATGAGGACACTCAAGCCATCTGCGGAGAGGGACTAAGGTCCCTAGCCTACAGCCGTCACCAATTTACCAGCCAAGTGAGTGAGCCTCCTTGGATGTAGATCCTGAATTCCTGACCTGCAGGACCTATGGAAAAGAAGAAAGATAATACAGAAAGACAAAGTAAAAAGATAATAAATAATTATTGGCTGGACGCAATGGCTCACACCTGTAATCCCAGCACTTCATGAGGCTGAGACCAAAGGAAGAAAAAAGATAATAAATAATTATTGGCTGAGCGCAGTGGCTCACACCTATAATCCCAGGACTTTGTGAGGCTGAGGCCAAAGGATTGTTTGAAGTCAGGAGTTTGAGACCAGCCTGGGCAACAGAGTGAGACCCTGTCTCTAAAAGAAAAGAAGGAAAAGAAATTTGCTGGATGCTGTGGTGCATGCCTGTGGTCCCAGCTACTCTGGAGGCTGAGGCAGGAGGGTCGCTTGAGCCCAGGAGTTTGAGGCTGCGATGAGCCATGATCACACTACTGCACTCCAGCCTGGGCAACAGAGCAAGACCTTGTCTCCAAAAACAGAAAAATTATCAATGTTGTAACCCCCTAAGTTTAGGGTGTTTTGTTACGCAACATTAGATGACCAAAACAGATGGTGCCAGGGACCCAGGCTCTGTCTATCTTTTTACTGCACCATACATAGCTTCTACTTCCTAGTTCTCTTACAGAGCCAAAGGGCCACAGGAGCCATTCTGTCTGCATTCCAACTGGCAAAAAAGAGAAAGAGGCAGAAGGAAGAGCATGCTTTAATCTGTAGAACATCAACCTCACTTCTGTTCACATCCCATTGGCCAGATCTTGTCATTTGGCCACACTTAACTGAAAAGGAGGCTGAGAAGATAGTCTTTTGCAGGTAGGTGTCCATGTATGCAGCTGAACACTGGGTTTCTGTTAGTGAGGAAGAGGGGAAGAATGGCTGCTGGAAACGACGAACCATAGGTGTTATATGCCATAGGTGTTATCTCTGGAGATAATAATGTCACATGGTTAAGTTTGCAGATTTGGGAGCCTGACTGCCTGGTTTCATATCTCAGTTAGGCCACTTACCAGATGTATGATCTTGGGAAATTTACCAAACTTTTCTAGGCCTCAATATCCTCGTCTGTAAACAGGGCTCACAGTAAAGCCTGCCTCATAGGGTTGTTATGAGGATTAAACGAGTCAATGTATGTAGGGTTTATAACAGTCCTGGCACATGGTATGTATGTTAGCTGTTTTCATTATATAATCCTTACAAGGTTTTTTTTTTTTTTTTTTTTTTTTTTTTTTTTTTTTAACGGAGTTTCACTCTTATTGCCCAGGCTGGAGTGCAATGGTGCAATCACAGCTCACTGCAACCTCTTCCTCCCAGGAGAATTCTCCTGCCTCAGCTTCCCACGTGCTGGGATTACAGGCGTGCTCCAGCATGTCTGGCTGATTTTGTATTTTTGGTAGAGACTGGATTTCACCACGTTGTTCAGGCTGGTCTTGAACTCCTGACCTCAAGTGATCCACCTGCTTCGGCCTTGCAAAGTGCTGGGACTACAGGCATGAGCCACCATGCCTGGCCACAAGGGGTTTTCTTAAGGTCCCGCAACCAGCAAGTGATGGAAGCAGAATTTGGCCCGAGAGCATTTTTTTCCACTTGCCTCATCCCATAGAAATTCATAGAGTGCAAGATCAAGACCCAGATCAGTACACAGCACATAATAAGCATCCAGAAATATCTGTTGAATGAGTGTGTTAAATAAACACATAAACTGTCCTTACATAGAGATGCTAGGTTTTGTTTGGTTTTGTTTTATGTTCAGTTCATGAGAATGCTCCATTGACCCCATCTGGTTCCTCTAGTCTGGGGCTGATGCCCTTGATTCCATGCTAGAACTCAGTCCCTCCAGGGTCCCTCCAAGCCATCATTTTTAGGGGTGAATTCCTGAGAACACTTGTTCTTGCAGATGCTCAGGATTCCATGATTTTTTAAAAAAGTCAGAGAAACTGCATTTTATATCCCTCTCCTAGAGACCTGCAACACATTAGCATGTTAAAGACTCTGAGAAATCCTGCAACAAAAAAACTTATTGGGCTTCATTTCAATCTGCATTTTATCTTCTTCTTATTTTTTTGAGACGATGTCTTACTCTGTTGCCCAGGCTGGAGAATAGTGATGCAATCATGATTCACTGCAGGCTTGACCTCCCAGGCTCAAGCAATCCTCCCACCTCAGCCTCCCAAGTAACTAGGACTATAGGCATGTGACACACCCAGTTAATTTTTAATTTTTTTGTAGAGATTTAATTTTTTTTTTGTAGGCAACTATGTTGCCTAAGCTAGTCTCTAACTTCTGGACTCAAGCAATCCTCCTGCCTTGGCCTCCCAAAGTGCTGAGATTACAGACATGAGCTACCGTGCCTGGCCTCAATGTGCATTTTCTGAGTTTATTTTAGACTTACTTGATTATTGACTCACTTCCTGCCCCCAACACCAGACACCTAATAGAGAATACAGTTTAGCAGACATTTCTCCAGGCTGTTACCACTGACATCTACCTTGCTGTGAGTGGGTATCCATTCTTTCTAGACAGCATGTTTGATAGGAGTGAAGTGGAAGTGAGCAGGTGGGTGCTGGTTACCAGGAAGAGATAGGGTAAGACGGGGAACATACGGGCATATGCCCGAGCCCCACTTTCTAAGGGACATGAAAATATCATTGAAAATATAACACGTAGAGAAAAATGTATTTCGTGGTACTTCTTTCAGGGAAAATGCAATGTAAATTGAAATAATAATATTATTATTATTATTTTTTTTAAAATTAATTTATTATTATTATACTTTAAGTTGTAGGGTACATGTGCATAACATGCAGGTTTGTTACATATGTATACTTGTGCCATGTTAGTCTGCTGCACCCATGAAATAATAATATTATTGAGGGGTAACAATATGCCAGGCACTCTTCTAGGAACTTATTTAATCCTCATAGTAGCCTCATGAGCTAAGTACTATTAATGTTCCCGATCTATAGGTGAGTAGACTAAAGAGCAGAAAGGTTAAGTAATTTACTTAAGGTCACATAGCTAGGGAGTGGACAGGAATTCTTTGATAAGTTGCTTGTGGTGAGGATAACAAAGGAAGACCCTCCCCCAGGGTATTTTAAGCTCAGATGCTCACAAAACTCTGCTCCAGGGAGAGTGAGACCACTTGGTTGCAGAGCACTGATTTTGTTGAGTAGAGGATGCAAATTTGGGCCAGAGTGGAATTGTTCAATGATAGAGAGGAGGTTGGTGCTGCCATGGGTGCCCTCCTTCAGCTCCATCGCTTTAAGGAAAGGATGAGCTCATGTTTAAAGACTATTAAGTTGAAGGAAGTGCTAAATAATTTCGCCTGGTCAGGTACCCACCTGACTCAGGTTGACCCTGACACCAGTGCCAGGTGTGGCAGGATCACCAACGTGGTGTAGAAGATCAAGATAATGCTAAATGAAACTACCAATTAAGCCTTCTTTGAAAGCTCAAGGAGTTTGGAGCTCAGAGTTGCCAAGAACAAGTTTGAATGGCCTAAGGCCACCATGCTATGAGGAAGCCTAGGCCACATGGAGAGGCCACGTGCTTTTGATTGGTTGTTCTAGTCTTTCAGTTCTCCCAGCTCCAGGAACAGATACGTGAGTGAAGAGGCTTTCATACAATTCCAGCCTCAGTTATTGAGTCTTTGCCATTGAAGCCTCAGACATCACGGACAGTGGCACGTCTTCACTGCTCTGCCTGTTCTGAATCCTGAACTACAGAATCCGTGAGCATAAGGAAATGCTTAAGACACCAACTTATCAGGTACTTTGTCACACAGCAACACTAATTGTGACTGTAGCTCACTAAAATGCCTTCCAAATATTATCTTCACAACTAAAAGCACCAAAAAACCTGAAAGTACAGTCGATTTTCATTATTTGCTGTAATTATATTCTAGAAAGTCACTATAAACACTGAATTAGCAAATACTGAACCACTGCTCCTAGGTGAAATACAGGCTTAGGTTCCTGTGAACCATTCTCTTCCCAACATGTTCATCAACTGATCAATACATAAGCTTGTTTCATGCATGTTTCTGTTGAAAGACACCCTGTTTAATACATATCATTGATTCGCTCACATTGCACTCATGGCCAACAGCACTGTAACTCACGCCTGAATGAAGCTTATCTAACTCACATGATCTTCTCTGTAAGGCACATCAAAGCCTTCTGGTGCTTAGGAACATTAGACAGCACTTCAGCACCACGCCCGGGGTCATTGTCAACAGTACAATCACCAGCAGAAGACACAAACATTTGTAAAATGTGGCACAAAAAATAGACTGTGAAAAGGACAGTTGTTTACAGTGTGAGAGCTGAAACAAGAAGGCAGCATGTCACTTTGTCTGATCTCACCTGGAAACGTGCATCAGGTGACTTAAATTTTTTTTTTTTTTTTTTTTTTTTGAGACAGAGTCTTACTCTGTAGCCCAGACTGGAGTGCAGTGGTGAGATCTCTGCTCACTGCAACCTCTGCCTCCCGGGTTCAAGCAATTCTCCCGCCTCAGCCTCCTGAGTAGCTGGGACTACAGGCATGCGCCACCATGCCTGGCTAATTTTTGTATTTTTAGTAGAGATGGGGTTTCACCATGTTGGCCAGGATGGTCTCAATCTCTTGACCTCGTGATCCGCCCACCTCGGTCTCCCAAAGTGCTGGGATTACAGGTGTGAGCCACCACACCTGGTCAGCGACTCAAATTTTTCATGACTCCTCGTGTTGATTTTGAGGTTACAAATTTAGTGAGTACATGAATCCACGACTGCAGAATCAGTGGCGAAGAAGAATTGACTGATTGTTTAATAAGTTCAGGGCTTGCAGTCGTGACTCATAATTGGAGAAAGCGAGGCATGGAGGAAGTCAAGGGGTGTCCCAAAAGGCTTCGCTTTTCTTCTTTGCAAACTGTGGCTTATGAGGGCCATTCTGTGGGGTTTGTGGAGAGAAGGGATAGTAACAACAACTGCATTGTATGGGGCTTTGTGCTGCACACTTTACACACCTGGTAATTTAAAACTCACAATGATCCTAGCAGATGGATCCTATTACCAAGTCCATTTTACAGATGAGGAAGCTTAGACCCAGCAAGGTTAAGGGGCTGTGCTCAAGGCCTTACCATCTAGGAGAGGCAGAGCTGGATCTGTAGCTATTTTTGTTCTCAGCCCCTGCTGTGTGCTTTCCCACCATGATCTCCAGACTTGCCTTGAGCCCATGTTGCTAAGGCCTGTGGCACGGTGCCTGGCACACAGTAGGCTCACAGTCATGGCTGCTTTGATGATGATCATAAACTGGGATCTGGGGCCTCTGAGGTGATTCTACCAAGGGGACCTGGGGGAAGCTAAGCCCTGGGGCAAAGTGGGGGCCAGCACAGGAGCTGCTGGGGAAGGAACTGAGCCTGTGTGGTGGGAAGATAGGGCATGGAGCAAAGAGGATCTTGAATCAGACCCCGTGGTCCCCTCCCACAGAGGGTTAAAGCAGCCCAGCCTCCTTCCGGCTGAGCGGAAATCAGGTTCTGAGAGCTGAGCAGGGCTCTGGAGGGATGTTTTTCTTCTCCATTTGTCTGCTTGTGGCTGGCCCATAAAATCCACCGGAACTCCATGCTGGACTGAGGCATTCCTGCTGAACAGGGGCATGGAGAACGCAGGCTGGGAGGGGCACAGTGTGGCTCCTTATCAGAGCAGAGACCACCCCATCTTCAAGGCCCCAGCTCCAGGCTGGGTGACCCCCTCTGGAGGCCTCACAGGATTCCTGGGTAAGGGGAGGGACCAGGATCGACAGGGTGGGGGAAAGTCCAAGGAACAAGTGATACCCCCTCCCCCGTTTCCAAAGTGAATTTGCAGGGTGAGGAATGAGAGGAGACAGGGAGGGGTCAGGCTGTGGCAGATCACTGAAGTGTGATGCAGGTTCCACCTTCTATGCTGTGTGACACTGGGCAAGTCTCTGCCTGTTTCCTCATCATTGCAATCAGGGGGCTGGAGCTAGATGACCACCATATGTCATTTCCTAATCAGAGCTGACAGTCTGAGGCTCTTTCTGTCTAGTTGGCACCTTGCATGCATGTCCTCCCCTGAAGGCAGTGCAATTATTATAACCCCTATTTTAAAGGTAAATAAACTGAGGCTCATTGAGGCAAGGTGGCCTGAGCAATTTCGCCCTTGAAGGGCTGGGACAGGATGCAAACCTAGACAGCTGGTGCCAGAATCCATCTCTCAAGCATTTGCTCTCCTGCCTCCCAATACGAATTTCTAATTCTCTTTGCCCTGGGATGACCTCTCCTTTGTCTCTTGGCTTGATGACCTCATTTTTAAAGATACGGCTCACGCATCACCTCGCCCAAGAAGCCTGTCCTGACTAACTAAGCTGGGTTGGGGCTCCTCTCTGTCTGCTCATGCCTCTGGGAAGTAGCTGTCTCTTTTGGTCACTGGACTGTGAGCCCTGGATGAGCAGAGCCAGTTCAATTTTCCTGGAAGATTCTAAGTGCTTGTGGTGGTTTTAGAACATGGCTGCATTAAGAAGTGGGGTCCATTGGTAGCTCATGCCTGTAATCCCAACACTTTGAGAGGCTGAGGCAGGAGGACTGCTTGAGCCCAGGAAGCTGAGGCCAGCCTGGGAAACATGGAAAAATCCCATGTCTACAAAAAATACAAAAATTAGCCAGATGTGGTGGCATGTGCCTGCGGTCTCAGCCACTTGGGAGGCTGTGACAGGAGGATCACCTGAACCTGGGTAGGTCGAGGCTGCTGTGAGCTGTGATTGTACCACTGCACTCCAGCCTGGGTGACACAGCAAGACCCTGTCTCAGGAAAAAAAAAAAAAAATTGGGGTGTATGTCTCCTCCTCTTGAGTCTGGGTGGGCTCTTGACAGCTTTAACCAATAGAATATGTCCGAAGTGACTCTGTGACTTCTGAGACTGTTCATTGGCACCCCGTTTTTGGAGTGCTGAGCTGCTGTGGAAGATGTTCAAGTAGTCTGGGACTACCATGCTGTGAGGAAGGCCAGGCCACACGGTGGGTCACATGTAGGCACTCCTAGCCTTCAGGTCATCCTGGTCTGGGTACTCCAGATGATTCCAGTTCTTAGTTGTTTCATATCCAGCCTTGAAGTCCTCCCAGCTGAGGACCAAACGAGCCATCCCCACAATTCCTGGCCGGAATTCCTAAGCATAATAAAATGGTGACTGCTTCAAGCCACTGAGTTTTGGGGTAGTTTGTTACACAGAGATAGTAACTGGAACGGTGCGACCACCCTGGGCATGTCACCTTCCTCTCTGGCCAGCCAGAAGGTGCGGCAGCCACAGAGCTCTCTGCCTCCTCCCTTCCCTCTGTGGTGTGCTGTTGATGCAGCAGCCAGAGGTGTCCCATAAATGCTTCAAACAGACCACGTCCCTCCTGTGCTCAAAACCATCTGTTGGCTCCCAGCTCACTCAGAGGAAATGCCAGATTCTTACCATGGCCCACAGGCCCCACATAATGGGAGCCCTCTCCAGTCCATGACCTCTCTGTCCTGTTTCCCACCCTCTCCCCTCTCCAGCCACACCACCTCCTTGCTACTCCTCGAACACCAGACACTCCCTGTCTCAGGGCCTTTGCACTTGCCGAGGACAGTGCTCCACTGCCTGGAACATTCTTTCTCCAGGGGTTGCTTGGTTCAGTCCCTCATCTTGTTCATGTGCCTGCTCAGATGTCATCTTCTCAGTGAGGCCCTCTCTTCCTACTCCCGAACCCCTTGACTTGCTCTATTTTTCATCTTGCCATGACCCTTAGAACTACCTGACACACTATGCACTTTACTTATTGTGTTCCCCCACCCACCCCCTCCACCCTAGAATGTCAATACCACAGGGTAGGAATCTTTGTTATTCTTTAATGTATCCCCAGTGCCTGTAAGAGTACCTAACACTCACAGGGGTTTGCTGAATGAATGAATGAGCTGTAGGAGCCTAGAAGGGGTTGGTTGCCTTCCCTAGGGCTATGTGTGTGGGGAAGCAGAGTGGGTGAGGAAAGGGCAGGATTGGAGTGGCTGGGTTGAGCCAGTGTGGCCAGGGCTGGAGGACATTTCATGGAAGTGACAACTCGCTGCCCAGCTGGGGAGTCCTGAGGATGGGAGAGTGCAGGGTAAGCCTTTGAAGATGCAAACGTGGGTCATCTCTGGGGCCTCCCTCCTTCCTGGTCTTGTGTGTCTCCGGCCCTGCCAGTAAACAGGATCTCTGGGCAACTGCCTGAGAACCCTGCCCAGTGCCGCAGAGGCCCTGACGTGCTCCTTCCTGAGCTATAAATCGGGTACCTTCCAGCTGTGTGACATCCTGGATTTGATGGGGAAGGCAGGGATTTGTTGCAAAGAGCTGTGCACTGCACCTTGATTTCCTTGTTAGCAAAATAGGAAGGATAGGAGCATTGACTTCAAGGAGTGGCTATGAAATCGAGTGAGATAATGCATGAAAGTCCTCTGTAAACAGAGATGCTTCAAGGACCCATTCGTGGGTGGAGGCACAGGGAACAAATCCCAATTCTGCCGCTGAGCTCTGTGTCTTCATGTGTAAAATGGGGTTAATGTGAATCTCTAACTTCCTAGGGCTACTGAGGGATTCAAAAATGCAGAGAAAAGTCTTAGTACCCAATGAACGTGCACTAGATGTTAACTGTTATTAATGGTAACTATTACAATAATGAGAGAGAATCAGATGTTATTGAGAAACCATTTGGGAGCCCAAGAGTCTCAGTTCATACCCCAGAGGGGACAATGGACTTGGCACGACACAATTTCAATCCTGTGCCTTTTATGTATATTTCAATCTGGTCAGAGACTATCTCCCACTCACAGGCCACCTCCTTCCCCTCCCCTCAGAAAGGCTATGCCTGTGAACACACCACTGCCCTAAAATGTGCCGCAAGAGTTGATATCTAGCCAGGCACGGTGGCTCACGTCTGTAATCCCAGCAATTTGGGAGGCCAAGGCAGGAGGATGGCTTGAGTCTAGGAGTTCGAGACCAGCCTGGGCAAGATGGTGAGACCATATCTACTAAATAATTTTTAAAAAATTAGCTGGGTGTGGTAGTGTGCACCTGTAGTCCCAGCTACTTGGGAGGCTAAGGTGGGAGGATTGCTTGAGCCCAGAAATTCAAGGCTGCAGTGAGCTATGATTGCACCATTCCACTTCAGCCTGGGCAACAGGGCGAGACCTTGTCTCTAAAAAAATTTTAAACAAACAAACAAACAAACAAAGAATAAATATCTAGCCTTGAAGCCAGCCTTGGGGGTGGGGTGGGAGGAGGACAATTTGTGTGTAGGAGTTCAAATCCAGGCCCCACCACTCCCCAGATGTGGAAACTTAGACATGTTATTTAATTGTTCTATGCCTCAGTTTCCTCATCTGAAAAAGGAGAATAATAATAGTACCCATCTCTTCCAATTGCATTGAGGACCGAGTGAGTTAAAAAGTACCCAACACACCATATGAGATAGTGCTATTTTCATTCTACCAACAGGTAAACTGAGGCTCAGCTAGGCGAAAGAACTGGTTCACGCTATCAGTTGTGTTGTTTATTGGCCCTAAGTTGTGACAAGTTTCATTATACCATTGGAAGCCCCCAAACAGTAAACTCATTGTTTGTGAGGTATCTCCTCTATCTCTTATTGATTTTTTAGTTAAATGCTAATCATTTATAAAAAATGGATAAGATAAAAACTTAACATTGAAGCATCCATGGGCTTCTTTCCATAAGAAATGGAGAAACTCTTGCTACTAGTATTAAAAGGTCTTGGGTTCCAGTTTGGGATACACCAAGCAAGGTAATAGGAAGTCCTTGAAGGTTCTTGAGCAGGGGGAAGCATGAACTTAAAACATATGAACCATGTGTTTGGGTCAATTCAGGTTACTGAAACTTAGACATTGCTGGTGGGATGCAAATTGCTACAATCTCTATGGAGGGTGATTGAGTTCCACAAATATTTAAGATAAATGTAAGAGCTCCTACCAAATGCCAGGTGCTGTTCAGGTGCTAAGGATTTGCAGCAAATAAATCCAACCAAGTCCCTTTGCCTGGTGCTTATTTTCTGGAGAGGAGACACACAATGAATGAATATACAACTTAGTATAGCATGCACTGGGGAAAGAAATGAGAATATTTCAGGTAGAGGAAACCTTAAGTATGAAGACATGGAGAGCATGTGTGGAGCCCAGGGTGGGGCAGTGAAGAGATGGGCAGAAGGAAAGAGGTGAGAGAGGTCATGGGGTCATACAGGTGGGGCTTCAGAGCCATCATAAGGGTGTCTTACTCTGAGTAATGTGGGAGAGCATCATAGGCTTCTGAGTAGAGGAGGGGCAGAATCTGGCCTGGGATTTGAGAGGATCCCTCTGGCTGCGCCGTGGAGAATGGACAATGGGGCCAGGGCAGAAGCTGGGAGCCCAGGGAGGTGGGTGGCTTGGGTCAGGGTAGTAGCAATAGAGATGGTGAGAAGTGGTCAGATTCTGGATCTGTTGTGAGGAGATGGAACCCATGGTTTATCAAAGGGCTGGCAATATCTATCAAGGTTGCAAATGCACTTGCCTTTGATTTAGCGTATCTGCTTCAGGGACTTTGTCCTACATTTGTACTTGCACATGTGTGCAATGACCCATCTACAAGAATGTTTACTGCAGTGTGAAGGGGGAACTGAAGAGGCTGGACACAGCCAAGTATAGGTGAAGATGTGGAGACAGCGATGGGGGTGTGTCGACTGGAGCTGCCATCTGGAGAGCGATCTGTCCAGTTAAATCTGTATATTGGGTGCATAAATTATAGCCACCAATTATTTGACATTCCTCCCATCTAGATGTAGGTCTATGTATCTGCTTTCTGAATCTGGGCTGCCCTGTGACTGCTTTGACAAACAACTATGGTGGAAGTGATGATGTGTCAGTTTCCAGGCCTAGGCTTTAAAAGATTGGCAGCTTCTACTTCCTCTTTCTTGGAACAATTACTTGAGGGGAAGCCAGCTGCCATGAAAGAACTCCAACCACCCCAAGACTGCCATTCTGTGAGGAAGTCCGGCCAACAATGGAAAGAAGTCCTCTAGGATGAGACACCATGTGATGGAGAGGGAGGCCAGGAACATCAAGACTGTAGACATGAGTGAAGATGCCATCTTGAAAGGGAACCTCCAGCCATAGCTGTTTTGGTTGATACCCACATGGTTCACAGAGGTGCCACCCAGCTGAGCCCTTTCTAAATTTCACCCTTTCACAAAGTAATGAATAAAACGAAGTGGTTGCTTTAAGCCTCTCAGTTGAGGGTAGTTTATTGTAGTGCAAAAGATAACCAGAATAGATATACCCTATGACCCAGCAATTATACGCCTGGCTGTATGTCCAGACAAAATTCTCATATCAGCCCATATAAGACATGGCCATATTGTTGTGGCAACAGAGAGTTAGAGGCCACCCAGGTGTCCATTACTGGGGTGGTAGAGAGGAATACATGGTAGGTGCAAAGAGCTCTAGGCAGCAATCAGAAGTCACAGCTGAAGCCACACATACAAGTCTGTTATGTTCTACATGAAGACTTATACACCACAGAATGCACAAAGAACCCATCAGATCTGTGGAGGTGCAGAAAATATGAAGGGTAAATGGGATAAACAGGAATAACGAGAGAGAGAAAACAAAACAAAGGAGGGCACACAGGGGTCAGTTATGATAATCTGCCATGAATTGAGGTTTTATTAAACTCGAGTCTCTACATTTAAAGTCTAAAAAGTAATAACAAAGACCAACAAAATAAATGTGTGTAAATAGGGGGTTGGTTAAACAAATTGTAGCACATCCGCATGATGGAGTACTAGAAAGCTATAAAAAAGAGTGGGGGAGCTTGCTATGTACTAACATGTAAGAGTCCCAAAGTATGTCAAAAAGGCTATAAAAAGGGTATTGAAGAGGATGTAGAATAGGCTTCCATTTGCGGGGAGATAACAGTGTATGTGGTTGTGGATATGTTTGTAGACAAATGGTACATCTGTGGAAGGATGCTCCTGGGGAAAAGAGCCAGATGTCAGGGGAGAGGAGTGGATGGCACTTCAGAAGAGCAGGCACCCAAGAGCTGTGTTCAGAGAAGGAATTGCCACTAACCCTGGGACCACCTCTCCAGGCCAGGATCATGCCAGGTGTGGGGACTCAGAGGGGGCAGAGAGCCTCTGCTGCTTCCAAAATGCCCAGGGTCCTGACTGTGTCCATGATGCAACCTCAGCCAACAAGTTCGTTGGGCACTGCCCACCGCTCTGCACTTGTCGGCTGCCATCCTCACCTTCATTGCCACTCACCATCACTGCTCTCCTTCATTCTGCCTGAAACACTCCTCCCCACTGCCCATCTCCCTCTGTTACTTAATACACAAATGAGTCCAGAGAATAGCAGAATAAAACCCCAGGTACTCACTGCTCAGTTTAAGGAATAAAACTTTTCTGTTTTTGTTTGTTTGTTTGTTTTGAGACAAAGTCTCGCTCTGTCACCCAGGCTGGAGTGGTACAATTTCAGCTCGCTGCAACCTCCGCCTCCCAGGTTCAAGTGATTCTTCTGCCTCAGCCTCCTGAGTAGCTGGGATTGCAGGCACTCATCACCATGCCCGGCTAATTTTTGTATTTTTAGTAGAGACGGGGTTTCCCCAAGTTGGCCAGGCTGGTCTCGAACTCCTGACCTTGTGATCCACTTGCCTCGGCCTCTCAAAGTGCTGAGATTACAGGCGTGAGCCACCGCACCCGGCCTAAAACTTTTCAAATAGAATTGAGAGTGAATGGTTTTAAATATGTCCACAAATTCTTGGACACTTCTCCCTTCAAAAAGTAGAGTTACATTCTCCTCACCTTTGAGTATGGGCTGAGCTTAGCATCTCATGTCTAATGAAGAGGATGTGGTGAATGAGGATGGGTCACAAAAGGGATACAACTTCTACTTAATTGTCTATCTGTCCATCTGTCTCTCCATGCCCACTCTTGGAACCCAGCCACCATGTTGTGATAGAACCCAGGACGCATGGACGGGCCCACAAGGAGAGGAACTGAGGCCCTCTCCCCTCTTCCCAGTTCCTGATCAACAACCAGCACAAATTTGCTAACCACACAGATGAACCCCCTTTGGCTTGGCAGCAAATTCTCCAGCTCACCCTCCAACTCCCCAACCCGATAGGCCGTCAGATGACTGCAGCCCCAGCTGACAGCTGAATGTAACTTCCTGAGGACCAGAACCACTCAGCTAAACCACGCCCAGATTCCTGACCCTCAGAAACTGTGAGATATAAAAAATGACTGTTATTACTTTTAAAACATTATGTTTTGGGATGATTTCTAATGCAGGATCGATTGCTAATACAGAGGGTCTCTGGTATCCCTTCCCACCATCCCCATCCACCCTCTTTGAAGCCACAATCCTGATGTTTATTATTTCCATGAATGTTTTACCTTTTACTACATATAATAAATGCTTACCCAATACATAGGACTATATTTCATTCTTTAAAAAAAATTTTTTTTTTTTTGAGATGGAGTTTTCCTCTTGTTGCTCAGACTGGAGTGCAATGGCACAATCTCGGCTAACTGCAACCTCCACCTCCCGGGTTCAAGCATCATTCTCAAAAATGTATAGAAGTGTATATATATTGTATGGATTCTGTGTATCCTACCTCACGTGCTCTTTTCCTTCCACAGTGTGGACTGGAGTCCCATCTGCATTGAGGCAGGCAGCTGCCATTCATTGGCACTGCTGGGCAGTCTTCCCTTATATGAATATATCAATACCACGATATAGTATCTGAAGTCCATGTTGATGAACATTTGGGTGGTTTTTATTTTTTGCTATTACAAACAACAGTGCTGGTAACATCCACTTGCCCACTTGCGTTTCACAAGGCACCTTCTTGTTCTTGGAGGTCTCAGTTCTAACGATGTAACCCTACCAACCCCCCACTCCAGCTAATGGGTTCCCTGTCCCCACATGTCCCCCCCAAGTTGACCTTTGACAGTGCTCCGTCTGTTTTTCCTGCCGGCATCTACTCTGTGTGGTCAACATTCAGTTATCTGTTACTGTCTGGAGCTAGAGGGTAAGCCCCATGAGGGCAGGCAGAGTAGTAGGTTTTTTAACCATTCCCCTCCACCCCTGATGCTTAGCACAGGGCCTGGCACACAGCAGGTCTGCAGGAACAATTGTTGTATCAGGAATGGCTGAGAATTAGCTTCCTCTCTTTGTGCTTCAGTTTTCCCATCTGCACAGTGAAAACTTTAGATCAATTTCGGGGTGATTTTAGGTTTAGCTTCTGAGAGGTGTCTCAGTGGCCACCACAAAATATCGGAAGACTCCAACTTTCAGCAGAGCTGGCATTCTTTCCCTTGTGTCTTGGATTGGTCTCTATGGCAGATTACGTTTAAAAAGAACAGCCACCATTTATTGAGTGCTCACTATGTGATAGGCATGCTGTCAGATGGCGGATGCACTTCCTCATTTTGGTCACTCATTAACCCACAAAAGTAGCACTGTTACTATGCTCTTTATAAAGGGGGTAAACTGAGGCAAAGAGAAGTTAAGTCGCTTGTCAGAGGACTGGCAACAGAGGGAGCTGGGATTTGTAGCACAGAAGACTATCAGACCCATTCGACAACCCTGGTGCAGCCCTGCCCCATTGGTACCACAGCTTTAAAGAAGGGGGGTGGGAGGCAAAGGAGGAGGATGGTGAAGGACAAGGGTGAAGAGAAAGGTTTGGGTAAGTTTGGCAGCCACTCTTCTGAAGGGCTTTGCCAGCCACAGCATTCAGGTGTCGTTAGTCACGGGGGCTCCGTCACTTCCCCATCCCCGTTTCCCAGCGTTCATGGGTTTAGGATGTTCCACCTCCCCGCATTTGGCTCCCCTGCCCCAACCCCAGACCCCAGTGGGGTCCTGCTGTGTTCTAGCAGCCCATAGCCCTCTCCCCGTACGGAGGCATCTCCTTCCAGGTGTCCAGAGACTGAAGCCCAGAAGCTGAGGTCTGGGCTCAGCCCAGCTGCAGTGATGGGACAGAAGGGTCTTTCCAAACCACACCTTGCATTTTCCCAGAAACAGTGGAGGAGGAGAATATGATGAATTGAAGAGGACATCTGTCCCTCTGGGCTTCTGGGCCCTGGGACGGTGGGGAAGCTGGAGTATGCGATTATATCTTCTTAGCCTTGGGGGTTTAGGTCCAGGATAGGCAGGCCTCTGGGTGTGGAGGGCACCTGCTCCCTGGCAGGCAGCATTCACAGGGACTGGGAGGGGGATCCTTGGGATCTTGGGACTCCGGTGCTCTCATGGATGACTTCACAGGAAGAGGATTCCAGGACATGGGAATGGCAAGTGCAAAGGCCCTGGAGTGCGAGAGGTGCCTAGTGTGATGAAGGCACAGCCAAGAGGCAGGTGTTGCTGCAGGGGAGTAAATGAGGGAAATGCAGGAGGCAAGGAGCAGACCCTGTAGGTCTGGGGGTCATTGAAAGGAGCTGGGGTTTGTTCTGTTTTTCAATGGCACTTACTCGCTGGGAGTTTAGGCAGAGGAGTGACACAATCAGATTCAGTCTTTGAGACAATCCCTCTGACTGCTGAGTAAAGAGAATGTTGAGGGGGCAGGAGTGGGAGCTGAAAGCAGAGGCCAGTAGAGCAGATGACACAGTAGGCCCGGTGGGAGATGAGCGAGGCTTGGATAGTGACGGTGGAAGTGGCTGGGTTCTGGATGTGTTTAGTAGGTAGATCCAGCATGACTTGCTGAAAGATCTAATGTTGGATATGAGAGGAGACGAGCTCAGAATGACCTCGAGGCATTTGGCCTGTTTGAATGGAGGGAAGCCTGATTAGGGAAGGCTGGCTTGGAGCAGGTTTTGGACAGGTGGCAGGTTAGGTCTGACAGCTGTTAAACGTTCTAGCAGAAGTGTCAAGGCAGCAGTTCAGGATGAGACCAAAACTGGAGATACACGTTGAGCATCATTGACATAAAACTAAAGCCATGGGATTGGATGAGAGTGCTAGAAGGGAAGGAATTTAGATAGAAAGGAAGAGGCTGTGATGTAAGCACTTTCTACAAGGATAACAGTATATCCAAGTATGTAGTGGGTGACTTGTTTGAGGTTTGTTTATTTGTTTGTTTATTTATTTTACAGACAAGGTCTTGCTCTGTTGCCCAGGAGGCTGGAGTACAGTGGCGTGATCACAGCTCACTGCAGCCTGGAACTCCTGGGCTCAAGCTATCCTCCCCATCAACCTTCCTAGTAGCTGGGACTACAGGCACACACCACCATGCGCAGCTAAGTTTTACATTTTTATACAGAGACAGGGTCTCACTATGCTTCCCAGGCTGCTCTCAAACTCCTGGCCTAAAAGCGATCCTCCTGCCTTGGCCTCTCAAAGTGCTGGGATTAAGGTGTAAGCCACTGTGCCTGGCTGAGATTTATTTATCACATAGATACCTATACTATTCTAAATGTTTTTTAAGTGATAACTCATGTAATCTTCATAACTGTCCTGTGATGTAGATAGTATCAGTTTTATCGGTATTTTATGGAGATTAAGTAACAGAAGCACAGAAAGGTCAAGTAACTTACCCAGAGTCACACAGCTGGTAAGATGTGGACCCAGCTTTGAATCCAGGCAGTCCAACTCCAGAATCCTTGTGCTTCACACCACCACTATGATGCTGCCTTCACCATCATGTGTCAGTTCCACACAAGTGGATGCCCATGATGGTTGGGAGTAAGGGGAAAAGGAGTAGGGGTTGAGGAAAAAATAAAAGTGAAGTGTGTGATGACAATGAGCTATGACTTGAGAAATGGGATTAACTCAGCTGTCTGTACTTGATACCAAAAAGATGAAGGAGAAGGAGGAGAGGAAAGAAGAAGGAAATATTTAGCTGGACTCTCCGGGGCTTAATTATAACAACTGTCTGGCACCTAAGGTCCTTCCCTAGCTGGGCCTGCTGCTTCTCCAATCTCATTTCCCTGCCTTTCTCACAGTGCTCCAGTCTCTCCAGGCCACACCCCATCCCAGAAACCTACTTGTTCCTACTTTGAGCCTTTGCTTGTGCTGTTTCTTCCATTAAGGGTGCCTTTTCGCCAGGTGCAGTGGCTCATGCCGTAATCCCAGCGCTTCGGGAGGCTGAGGTGGGAGGATCACCTGAGGTCAGGAGTTTGAGACCAATCTGGCCAACATGGTGAAACCCTGTCTCTACTAAAAACACAGAAGTTATCCAGGTGTGGTGGCAGGTGCTTGTAATCCCAGCTACTTGGGAGGCTGAGGTGGGAGGATTGCTTGAACCTGGGAGGCAGAGGTTGCAGCGAGCCAGCCTGGGCAACAGAGCTAGACTCTGTCTCAGAAAAGAAAAAAAAGGAGTGCTCCTTTCACCATTTTAGGAACTCCTACACATCCATCAAAACCTGGCCTAAAGGCCCTCTCCTCAACGGAACCTTTTCCAGCCTTCCCCTTCTTGGGGTTCCCACAGCCCTTTACATATCTCTATTCTGGTTGGCTCACCTGCTGCTCTCCCTTGATGGCCAGTGAGCTTCTGGAGGACAGGGATGGGTCTGGCTCATCTCTTTAACCACCATGCTGAACACAGAGCCTGGTAAATGGTGGGTGCTCTATAAGCTCATGCCCATTTATAGTCGCCTTTACTTGCCTTTATAGTTCCAGTGTCTGACTGACAGTGGGTGCTCAGTACACGTGTTTGGACAGATCAACGAGTGAATATTTGATGGAAGGGTGAATAATGACATCAAGGCTCCATTCCAATAACAGCACAATCCCAGTGCTGAGAAAACAATTCACAGCCCTGGATTCATATCATGGAATTCTGATTCCTAGGCCTCTTTGTTCCTAGAGCTATCCGATGATGCTGAAGAAGAGTCCCTGGGCATCACCTGTTCCAGCTGTGTGACCTTGGGCAAATTGTTTAACCACCTTGTGCCTCAAGATTCTCATCTGCACAAAGATGAGAAATAGCTACACCTTCCTCATGGGGTGGTTACAAGGATGAAATTTGATCCTTGATGTGCCAAGAACTTAACACAACACCTCAACATCATGGCATTAGCATGTCATTGACATTGGCATGTCAGCTATGCCAATGACTCTATTTATACCTGACTTTTCACTTTGAAATAATTTCAGACTTACAGAAAGTTTGCAATAATAGTACAAAGAATTCCCACATACCCGTCACCAAGATTCCCTAAATGTTAACATTTTGCAATCTTTCCTTTTTCATTCTCTCTGCATATATTTTTGCCCAGTGTCTGAATTGTTGGAAATAAGTTGCAGACATGTTGACTCTTTACCTCTAAGTTAACTATCCCGTGTATATTTCTAAAAACAAGAATATTCTCTTACAAAATCGCAGGATAGATACAAAAATCAGGACATTGATACAATGCTATCATCTCTCTTATAGACCTATTGAAATTTTGTCAGTTCTACTAATGTCCTTTGCAACAAATAGATAAAAAGAATTCTACCCCCCCCCCCCCGCCGACCCACTCAGTAACCAGTCCAGGATACATGTTGTATTTAATGTTTACATCTCTTTAGTCTTCTTTTTAGTCTTTTCTGGAGCAGTTTCTTTTTTTCGAGACAGAGTGTTGCTCTGTTGCCCAGGCTGGAGTGCAGTGGTGCCATCTCGGCTCACTGACAGTGATGCAACCTCTGTCTCCCAGGTTGAAGAGATTCTCCTGCCTCAATCTCCTGAGTAGCAGGGATTACAGGCACCTGCCACCACGCTCAGCTAATTTTTGTATTTTTTTAGTTTTACCACGTTGACCAGGTTGGTCTCGAATTCCTGACCTCAAGTGATCCACCCGCCTCGGCCTCCCAAAATGCTGGGATTACAGGCGTGAGCCACTGCACCTAGCCTGGAACAGTTTCTTTGGCTTTTATGACTGATTATTTGAAGAGTTTAGGCCAGTTTTTGTTTGTTTGTTTTGTGAAATGGAGTTTCACTCTTGTCACCCAGGCTGGAGTGCAATGGTGCAATCTCGGCTCACTGCAACCTCTGCCTCCCGGGTTCAAGTGATTCCCCTGCCTCAGCCTCCTGAGTAGCTGGGATTACAGGTGCCTGCCACCATGCCTGGCTAATTTTTTGTGTTTTTAGTAGAGACGGGGTTTCACCATGTTGGGCAGGCTGATCTCGAACTCCTGATCTCAGGTGATCCACCTGCCTCGGCCTCCCAAAGTGCTGGGATTACAGTTGTGAGCCACCGTGCCCGGCCTGGAACAGTTTCTTTGACTTTTATGATCGACATTATTGGAAGAGTTTAGGCCAGTGATTTTGCAGATTGTCCCTCTGTTTGGATTTTTGTGTTATTTCTTTATGCTTGGATTCAGATCAGGCACTTGTGGCAAGAACACCGTATCAGTGATGCTTTGTCCTTCAGGGTGCGTCCCATCAGGGGGCCCGTGATGCCAACTTGCCCCATTATTAGCAATGTTCACTGTGATCACTTGGTGAAGGTGGTGTCTGCCAGTTTTCCCCACTGTAAAGTTACCATTTTTCTCTTTGTAATTAACAAATACCTTATAGGAAGATACACTGATACTATGTAAATATTCTGTTTCTCTTTATATTTCCTGCCCATATATTTCCTAGCAGGATGATCTATTTTGCAATAGAT